>NC_069504.1:306865148-307205148 GCF_027579735.1 Bombina bombina | reverse complement strand
TTATGTATTAATATTGTTTTTGTATTTTATTGTACCCTATTGTATCAATGCAATATTTTGTGGACCCAGGACATACTTGAAAATGAGAGAAATCTCAATGTATCCTTCCTGGTGAAATATTTTATAAATAAATAAACTAAAGAAAATAAACTCAATCCCTATGAAAATAAAAAAGCCCCCCAAAATAAAAACATCCCCTAATCTAAGAATAAACTACCAATAGCCCTTAAAAGGGCCTTTTGTAGGGCATTGCCCTAAGTTAAACAGTTCTTTTCCTTAAAAAGTCCTCCCTCTAACAGTAACCCCCCACCCACCAAACCCCCCAAAATAAAAAAACCTAACACTAAAAAAACCTAAACAAACCATTGCCACTAAAGGGGCATTTGTATGGGCATTGCCCATAAAATGGCATTCAGCTCTTTTTCAATTGCCCAAAAAACCATAATCTTAAAAAAAAACGCCAAAAAAAAAAAGCCCAACACTAAAGCTGCAAATAGGTACTCACGGTTCCTGAAGTCGGACAGATATTTCAGTAGTTCTAATCCTATTGGCTGATTTCAAACTTTCAGCCAATAGGAATGCAAGGTACCCCAAATTGATGGTGGTACTTTGCATTCAACCTTCAGTTTATGAGCCTCCATGCCGCCAAGCAACGCCGCTGCTGCCGAGGACCGCCGCCAAGGACCACCGCCATTGAGGACTGCCGCTGAGGATCCAGGCATCAGTGTCAGGGTGCCAGGAATTAGACTGAGACGAGAAGTGCAAAAATAATCACACATTTATTAATAGCAAAAAATAATAAAAAGTCCACAAGTCAAATAACAAGCCAGGAGTCAAAACCAGAGCTGGTAGTCAGACGAGCCGAGTCAGGAGCCAAAGCGAATAGTCAGACGAGCCGGAATCAGGAACAAAGAAAACAGCAGAGTCAGGAACAAGCCAGGGATCAGGATCCAGGAAGGACATCAGGCAGTCAGGTAATACACAGGAGCTCTCACAAACAGGTCTGAGACAATGCAAAGGCTAAGCATACTGAACAGAGGCCCTTTAATTAATAAATGATGACTGCATCCTGTCTCACATGGATGATGCACACCTGTCTGGCCATAAAAGGAAGTGCAGGAAATGAGCAGCATCCCCCACAATGTACCATACTCATGAAGAGAGGTGAGTAAAATGGCTGCCAGCAGCACATGGCAAACAAAACAGGGAAAAACCCTGACAATCAGGAACACATCTCCGCACCTCCGCTCCATGCCGTCTTCACTCCGGATGAAGATCGAAGATGAAGGAGTCACTTGGAAGAAGACTTTCTCCGCCGGAATTCAGGAACAGTGAGTACCTATTTGGGGCTTAGGGTTAGGCTTTTTTATTTTAATTTTTGGGGTTTTTAGATTAGGGTTTTTTCAGGCTAGAAAAAGAGTTGATTGCCCTTTTAAGGGCAGTAAAAGAGCTGAATGCCCTTTAAAGGGCAATGCCCATACAAATGCCCCATTAGGGGCAATGGGTAGTTTTTTTTTAGTGTTAGGTTTTTTATTTTGGGGGGTTTGGTGGGTGGGAGGTGTTTTACTGTTATGGGGGACTTAGTATTTTTTAAGGTAAAAGCTGTTTAACTTAGGGCAATGCCCTACAAAAGGCCCATTTAAGGGCTATTTGTAGTTTAGTATTAGATTAGGAGGTGTTTTTATTTTGGGGGGATTTTTTATTTTTATAGGGGTATTAGTTTAGGTTTAAATTTTTATTTTGGATAGCTTTGTTTATTTTTTTCAGTCATTTAACTTTTTTATTTTTTGTAAATTTAGCTTGGGGGTTTGTTTTGTTTTGTCATACTCTGCATGGGAGCAGGTTCAGGAGTTGGGAGCTGTTGTGCAGAGGTGTCAGGTTCTAGGGTTAAAGTTGTGTTTTATCTGCGTGAGTCTTTCCTTTTTTGGCATAATTAAACAGGTACAAGGTTTTAGGAAATAAAGGTGATGGTTTTATTGATAGGATAATTAGCAATGCAGAGATATGCAAACTAGATAAGGCAAAGTCTATAGGCTGTAGACTGGAACCCTGTAGTAACAGGCAGGAATACAGATCTTTGTATTAACAGGCAGGATACTTGCATATGCTGTAGACTGGAACTCTGTAATAACAGGCAGGAATGCAGATCTTTGTAATAACAGGCAGGATACTTGCATATGCTGTAGCCTGGAACTCTGTAGTAACAGGAAGGAATGCAGATCTTTGTAATAACAGTCAGGATACTTGCATATGCTGTAGACTGGAACTCTGTAATAACAGGCAGGACTGCAGATCTTTGTAATAACAGTCAGGATACTTGCATATGCTGTAGTCTGGAACTCTGTAATAACAGACAGGTATGCAGATCTTTGTAATAACAGGCAGGATATTTGCATATGCTGTTGACTGAATCTCTGTAGTAACAGGCAGGAATGCAAATCTCTGTAATAACAGGCAGGGTACTTGCATATGCTATAGACTGGAACTCTGTAGCAACAGACAGGAATGCAGATCTTTGTAATAACTGGCAGGATACTTGCATGTGCTGTAGACTGGAACTCTGTAGTAACAGACAGGAATGCAGTGCTTTGTAATAACAAGCAGGACACTTGCATATGCTGTAGACTGGATCACTGTAGTAACAGACAGGAATGCAGATCTTTGTAATAACAGGCAGGATACTTGCATATGCTGTAGACTGGAACTCTGTAGTAACAGACAGGAATACAGATCTTTGTAATAACAGGCAGGATACTTGCATAGGCTGCAGACTGGAACTCTGTAGTAACAGACAGGAATGCAGATTTTTGTAATAACAGGCAGGATACTTGCATAGGCTGTAGATTGGAACTATAGGCTGTAGACTGGAACTCTGAGGCAGTCCTTAGGAAATATCAGGGGATTAGCCAAGATCAATTGCCAGGAAATCAGTCCAGAAACGGAACACAGTGCCAAGGGAAAATCAAGAAGAGCAGTCTGTAAATGAAGCAGAAATCAAGCACCAGGAAATCCAACAAATCTGTATTCACACAGGAATCAGGATCAGAGGCTCTGTCAGAGTGCAACACAATGTCAAGGCCCAGAACTGAAAGCAAACCTCCCAGATACAGCAGGCTGCTGATTATATGATTTGTTTCAGCTGGTAAGCAGGTGGAGCCAGAGAACCAAAGTTGCAGCAAACAGAAAACCCAATATTCTTAGTCTGTGCTCAAGCCATCTGGTGGCAAAGTGATAAAACAACAGGCTGGGGAGGAACAGCAGCAGAAATTGAGACAGGTCCCAGGTTCAATTCTAGGCTGGATCATGACATGTTTTAGCATAGACTGCCCTCTGGGCAGACTTATCACCTAGTATATATATAAATAAAAAGGTGTGCCACATAGTGTGATACTGTTTTGTTGATATTCATATGGATATTGAAAAATGACCACTCACACTTTTAGTGGGCACCAGATGTAAGGTGCAATAAAGGTAAGTTGTCACTCTCAGTCCCCAGCTGACTATAATCTGGAATATAGAACCCCAGTTCTCCTTTTCTGGATGTCACCACGGCAAGTGGCTAAAGTGTATTTGGATGCAGCTATCTCCAAAAACCTCTTTAGGTTCAAAGACAACTTCCATCCAAGTATACACAAATAACAACTTTGGTGAAATAAAAACAGCTTTTTATCTTATACTACATTGCGTTTCTCAGTCCATTCTGTAGCGAAGACCATATATATATATATATATATATATATATATATATATATATATATATATATATACATACAAACATATCAATTAAATATGGATGTGTATTCAATTAATTCTAATGCAACATTCTAATATATGATGTAATTTGACCTGCACTACTTATAAAAACAATATAAAAACAATATATCATGTTGAAAAAAAAATCTAATTTGACAATTGTATTCATAATTTTTTTTATATAAATTCCAAAAAGCAACCCCCCAAATCTGTAATCGAAATGGGGACTTGTATATCTAAGGTATAACAGTCCATGCAAAATCACTTTTTTGTTATTGTTTGTATATGATCCACATAGCGCATGTTGAGATACATCATCGGAAATGGCATCGCACAATCTTACTAGCATAATCTGTATTGTTATAGCAACCCAATACCACATGATCAATCTGCTATGACAATCCAATACCGCATGGCATGGCCAATCTGCTCCACTATCGTGCAGTCGAGAAAATTGATATCTCATCAAGTCTCTGCATTACTATGGAAATGTGGAATTTAGTCTAGGAACATTTAATGTTGTTTACTTTTCCAAGGAAACCTCAAAAACGAAAATATATATGCTCAAACCGAATAAAGATAAAAAGAAATCAATTAGAGATTGCATATCCAAACATTGCCCCATATTTGTAAAGCACTGTTGTGACACCCCATGATAATGTGTATATTAAAACATATAAGTGAAGCATATTTGGTTCTTTTGCTTGCGTGCTAATTGCACTGGAAATACGTTTTTTGCATGAATAGGGTTTTGCTCGTATTACAAATTGAAAGTAAAATGTTATCGCTCTAGCACTAACCCGATGAGTGCAAAAAGCTGAACTTCCAATATCGCACATGCACGATAACCTATTCACTTGGTGAAGACGACTTGCTGAAGTTTAAACCAAGCATCAGAATAGGGAAGAAAGGGTATTTAAGTGACTTTGAATGTGGCATGGTTGTTGGTGCCAGATGGGCTGGTCTGAGTGATGGTCTGAGTATTTCAAAAACTGCTGATCTACTGGGATTTTCATGCACAACCATCCCTAGGGTTTACAGAGAATGCTCAGAAAAAGAGAAAATATCCATTGAGCAGCAATTATGTGGACAACAATGTCTTGTTGATGTCAGAGGTCAGAGGAGAATAGGAAAACTAGTTTGAGATTATAGAAAGGCAACAGTAACTCAAATAACCACTTGTTACAACTAAAGTATGCAGAATGAACAACACGTCAAACCTTGAAGTAGATGGGCTACAGCAGCAGAAGACCACACCGGGTGCCACCCCTTTCAGCTAAGAACAGGAAACTGAGGCTACAATTCACATAGGCTCACCAAAATTGGACAATAGAAGATTGGAAAAATGTTGCCTGGTCGGATGATTCTCAATTTCAGGTGCAACATTCAGATGGTAGGGTCAGAATTTGGTGGATCCATCCTGCCTTGTATCAACGGTTCAGGCTGGAGGTGGTGGGTAATGGTGTGGTAGATATTTTGTTGGCACACTTTAGGACCCTTAGTACCAATTGAGCTGACCATGTCTATCCATTTATGACTACAGTGTACTCATCTTCTGATGGCTACTTCCAGCAGGATAATGCACCATCACATAGCTCAAATTATCTCAAACTGGTTTCTTGAACATGACAATGAGTTCACTGTACTCCAATGGCCTCCACAGTCACCAGATAGAGCACTCTTGGGATGTGGTGGAAAGGAAGATTCGCATCATGGATGTCCAGCTGACAAATATGCAGCAGCTGCTTGATGCTATCATGTCAATATGGACCAAAATCTCTGAAGAAAATTTGCAACACCTTGTTGAATCTATGCCACAAATAATTAAGGCAGTTCTGAAGGCAAAAGAGGATCCAACCTGGTACTAGCAAGGTGTACCTAATAAAGTGGCCGGTGAGCGTATTTTGATAAATTATACGTCTATACCTACATATATACATGATTGGAGAATGTCATGAAGTTTTCTGAAGTAATATTCTAATATACTATACCAGGCTTCTTTCTTTCTTTGAGAGTGCTATATCCACTAGTTTATATTTTACCATACCCATACCAGTTATGCTTCACATAGAAGAATATATTCTATTTATTCCTAAATACATATTTATATGTATATCTGATGGTATTTTGCAAATATATATTGATACCTATATATATATATATATATATATATATATATATATATATATATATATATAAAAACAAAGAGGTATCAGCACACATCCATTTTCAAAAGCACAACATATTTTTTACTGCTGCAAAAAATTGCCTGCATATACATCAAGAGACAACTATTCTTTTTTAAATAATATTGGGAACTTAGTCACACAATATGGCCATTCTTTGCTTAGCCAGTCACCACTTACAAGGTGCCCCAATTCGACTGGTCCTACTCTAAGTCCTTTTGCCACAGAGGGCTGAAACATTCCTCCTTTTACTCTTCATAATAGAATGAGACTCCCTGGCTTTTTATTCACAACTCTTTAACACTGTAATGAGCACACCTGAACTTGGGTGGGGTGCTTAAACCAATGGGAGATGGTCAGTCTCCCTGGTAATTTTAAATACAAATACAACATTTTTTTTTTTTTAGCACACCTTACAAAAAGTTTAAATCAACATCTGGGAGTGCTGCCAATATGACCCAGTAATTACACAAACAAAGAGGTATCAGCGCACATCCATTTTCAAAAGCACAACATATTTTTTACTGCTGGAAAAAATTGCCTGCATATACATAAAGAGACAACTATTCTTTTTTAAATAATATTGGGAACTTAGTCACACAATATGGCCATACTTTGCTTAGCCAGTCACCACTTACAAGGTGCCCCAATTCGACTGGTCCTACTCTAAGTCCTTTTGCCATAGAGGGCTGAAACATTCCTGCTTTTACTCTTCATAATAGAATGAGACTCCCTGGCTTTTTATTCACAACTCTTTAACACTGTAATGAGCACACCTGAACTTGGGTGGGGTACTTAAACCAATGGGAGATGGTCAGTCTCCCTGGTAATTTTAAATACAAATACAAAATTGAAAATGGATGTGCGCTGATACCTCTTTGTTTGTGTAATTACTGGGTCATATTGGCAGCACTCCCAGATGTTGATTTAAACTTTTTGTAAGGTGTGCTAAAAAAACAAATTTTGTATATGTATATATATATATATATATATATTACATTTAGCAGAGAATTAAAACTTTGAGAATGGAAACTCACAGTAAGATCCCTTTTTTTGGCACCAGAGTATAAGGATTATTCTCACTAACTAGTAATTCTCCAGAGAGGTGGTCTTTCTATTCAATCCCAAATAACTGTGGACTTAACCTTCAATAGTTATCATATACTCCAAAAGAACTTTGTATACAATAAACACGAACGTCAATAAATATCATGTACTACAGAAAAAAACAGCAAAAAACAAAACCATATACAATAGATTAATTATATAAACAGTGCACATATGATTTATTTGCTGCCGGCTAAACGATAAAGATATATAATTATCCTTCTAATAACGAACGTGGGCCCACTTTATAATAAATGACCTTATGAAATCTGAAACAGTTTAACTGATATGTATGAAAGACAGTTCCTTTTTTGTTTCAAAATTTGTTTTCAATTGTATCCAAAAAGACTGTGTTCCATGACTGTTCCAAATGTTGTATTTGCAGAATGAAGTATAAAGTCACTTTTAAATGTGATAGGGCTCTTTAAAATGTCCGTTTCTCAGCGGATCAAGAGTGGGACTTATCACTCACAGGGTCTTTTACCTTCCGTAATGGTTGCTTATAGTTTATGTGAGTTTAACATCAAAGTTGTATAATGCAGTTAGGAGTGTTTGACACCTCAAAGAATTATGGCTAGACTTTTGCAAAGCACGCCCACCTCACTAGGCTGTCTGTTAAACTCCACTGTCTGTAACAATTTTAAATGTTACCTTGGTTGTAGTTTTCAGTCCACTTACCTCCCCCTTGGGGAATACTCACCTAACCATTTTGCATTCACCGCTGTATCAACGGATTCCTCTGATCCCACCGTGAGCTTGCCTTTTTTTGTGAGACAGCTAACCAGAACTCTGTGGTCACTCTAACCCAACGCCCCTTAACTTCAATTGTGCTCAAGCGATTGTATTTACTTTCAACTTGTAATACAAGTGGTAAACCCGATGCGTGCAAACAACCGAGATAAACCTCTTATCGCTTGCATGGAACTGTTAACGTGCCACTCGTAATCTAGCCCTATATGTTTTAATATTATCACGGGGGGGGGGGGGGCGGGCATTACATCGCTTTACAAAATGGGGTATTGTTTGGATATGCAATCTCTAATTGATTTCTTTTGATCTTTATTCAGTTTAAAAATATATATTTTCTTATGTAAGGGTTCCTTGGAAAAGTAAACAACATTATATGCTCATAGACCAAATTCCACATTTACATAGTAATGCCGTAAAATATATATTTTTTTGATTGCACGATAGTGGAGCAGATTGGCCTTGCTATGTGGTATTGTGTTGCCATAACAATAGAGATTATGCAAGTGAGATTGTGCGATGCTCATTATCGATGACGTATATCAACATGCGCCATGCGGATCGTATACAAACAATAACAACATAAAGATTTTGCATGGACTGTTCCATTTTGGTTACAGACTTGGGGGTTGCTTTTTGGAATTTATATAAAACGTTTTTTATGAATACGATTGGCAAATTAGATATATATATATTTTAACATGATATATTGTTTTTATATGAGGCGCAGGTCAAATTAAATCAAATATGGGCGCCTTTAAATAAACAGTAAAGTCAAAATTAAACATTCATTATTCAGATAGAAGTAAATTTAAAATATATTTTAAATTCCATGCTCTATTATCAATTTTGCTTAGTTCCCTTGGTATCCTTTGTTAAATAGTAATCCTACATGAGTTTAGCAGCTTGCAAGTGTCTTTAGCCATTTGGCAGCAGTGTTTGCAAAAATATTTATAGAAATGTTATACATAGTTGCAAACACTGCTGCCATAGAGTGTCTGTAGCATTCTAGCCATCAGTGTATGCAACTTCACATAACATTGCTATAAATATTTTTGCAAACACTGCTGCCTAATGGCTATAGATGTGTGCATGCTCCTGAGCTCACACAGGATTACTCTTTAAAGGAGCAATCTACTCCAAAAATGTTATTGTTTAAAAAGATAGATAATCCCTTTATTAGCCATTCCTCAGTTTTACACAACGACCTTGGTTATATTAATATACTTTTTACCTTTGTGATTTCCCTGTATCAAAGCCTCTTTTGACAGCCCCTGATAACATGGTTATTTATTATAAATTAGCTTTCTTTCTAGCCAGTTGAGCACAATGAGCATACAATGTTATCTATATGGCCCACATGAACTAACAGTCTTCTGTTGTGAAAAGCAAATAAAAAAGCATGTGATAAGAGGCTGTCTACAGTGGCTTAGAAACAGGTGTTCTGTCAGATTAGCAAACTTGTCAGATCAGCTAACAGAAGTGACGTTCCATCATCTGTCTGAAAGCAAATACTCACTGCGCATGCACTCCACCGCATCATCGCAATCCCAGCATGTCAGAAATTAAATCTACCCATCAGATTCTTGGACACTTTTTAAAGCTCATGCTCATGTGGGTGCATCAAACTAATAACATATAAGATTGTTGTAAACTTTTTAGAGCACATGCACAAAATACTAATTGTAACAATATCCATCAGATTTTACAAATGCCTTTAGTGCGCATGCGTCCCATCACAAACCCTGATTGGCTAACTATACACCACGCTGATAAATAATAATAAAGTCTTGTGATACAACAAAACTTTGCATTTCTTGTTTGCGTTTGCCCCGGTTGTAGGTGTGGTGCTTTTAGTTTGCTTCAATTTGTTGTTTAAATCTATTCTGTGTTTCAAAGTTGGTAAGTATCAATTACTTTGCATTATCAGTGCGCTTGCCTTAGTGAGCATGCACTTTAAAAAAAAATCTGATAAGTAGATTGTAATTTCTATGAAAAATGAAGAAAAACAGGGGGGCGCCTCATGTGTGGTATCATCAGTGGGAAACAGAAAATTGTAGATAATATAGCCAAATGAGTACTCACATACTCCAGTAGCACACTTATGTGCTGGTAGGGACAGGCTGCAGAATTAAAAAGGTGTGACAGCTCACCCGTCCAACAGCGCTCTTAGTGTTGTAGTGATGGTACTACAGTGAAGATACAAGACAAGAGCAGACTATTTAAGATGCAACCAATAGTATTTTCTTAATATAAGTTGGTACTCACATACTCCAGGAGCACACCAATGTGCTTGTGGAAGCCGGCTGCAGATTTAGGCAGGTGTGGCAGCTCACCCAAACAGATGGTCTCTTTTTTTTTTTTATTTAAAGATTTTTATTGAGGGTTACAGGAACAAATACATATGTATCTTCAAAGAAAAACTAAACAGTCATTACACTCCATGACCCTAGTGACATAGTGAGATACAAGATGATAATTGGAGTTAATACAAGATAGTGTGAAATATATTAATACAGCACGCTACATAAGTAGTACCTTTAGCGTAAAACAGAATAAAACAAATTCCAACCCTCATTTTCTTTTCTTTTTCTAACCTCCTTGAAACAGGTGAGGCCACTTTTGGACCTTCAGCCTAGTAAGCAGGATGGATAGTAGGAGGGTTATAATTATATAAGGCCACTTGTGGACCTTCAGAAGTTAAATCAGCTATGGATATAACATATTCACATGAGTATAAATTATTCAGTATATATAAACACATCACAATTTATACCTTATAATTAATGTATAATTAAACGTGCCTTGTACCTATTGTGGACCGAAAAAGTTAAAGAGCTAATAAAATAGTAACTGTATATGCGCTCTATAAGGAGGCTGCCGAGCACATTAAGAAGGCTCTTATGCAAAATGAAGTTCTAATTAACATATATACATTTTCAGAGGCATATTAAAATTAACAGTAGCGCCTCATATATTTTACTTTAATGTATGGCCCCTTTTGGACCTAGTGAACACTATTAAAACACAACAACGTATATTATAGTATATATATAAATTAGCTGTCTCCAGTTGGTAACTGGTCTAAAAGAATACCAAAGGGAGAGTCCCTGCATATGGTAAATAGGGGTCACTCTGAACAAAATAGCAAGGGACTGACAGGGGAAATAGATGTAGCAGCAATATTGGGTCAATCATATGTCTTAGCAAAAAAAACCCTGAATATAGATTGAGGATAGCAGTAATAGATGACTGTAGGGACACAGAGATGGATTTATTAAGTCAACCCCTTCACTAACCAGCAGGAGTCAAATATAATTTTTGCAAATCAGATTCACTGTAAAGTAAAATGACCAGCTTCACAAACTGACCCAGCTCAAGTTAAATTTAGGGGTGTCTTTTTTTTTTTTTTTTTTTTTTTTGGGGGGGGTTTTATTGGAGGAAATATCACTCATTTATCCCACCCCAACTCTCAACTTATCCAGAGGGAAAACACTATAGTTCACCTTCAGTCTCAAAAGCCCTGTGCGAGCAGGGAAGGGTCGATGCTGCAATGCTTTCTCCCTCTGTGAGGACATCATCATACCGGTAAGGAATATTTGTAAAGGGTCCTGTCCCAATTGAGCGACTAGATCATTAGCCCAAGTGAGGTGTGAAGAGACAGTTGTGCTTGGCATCTGCCCCGTAGATCGCAGAAGCAGGGATTTTTGACATGCTGCGAGTGGAGCCAGACACCCTTCACGAGCTGGCAGCCAGCCTCTATACTGAGGGCTTGCTAGGATCTTACTCTCATCGGGGCCGGCGGCGCAACCCAGCATCTCCTTCTGCATGGACTCTAAGCGCTGCATCCGTCGATCCCCACAGGGCTGAAGATAAGTGGGTCTTGAGACACCCATCCCGGGGTAAGTCTTTAGTTCTTGCGGGATGTCTCTTGAGCGGTATGTGACCTGTATACCGGTTTCCTCTCCTGCTGATTGAGAAGCGGCTCTCGCGACTCTGCTGCCGTCAGCTACCTCCCATGCATCAGGGGATTTATAAGTCTCACGATCTCCGGGCACTCTCCCATAAACATCAGTGGTATAGGTGATCGCTAATGACGGGGAATACTCAATATTCTGTGGCTTATTTGCATCGGGTGGTATAGTTATGAAAGCCTGGCGAAGCTGCTGTTCAAGACTTTCAAAATGTCTGTTCCAATCTCTGCTCCCACAAAGCTAAACGTTCACAAATCTGTACGGCGCTGCTTCCACATGGTTCTTCACTACGCAACATGGTTTCCTGCTATGTTGAGGAGGACTTAGACAGTTTATAGACTAGAAAAGCAGGTCTTGATGTAGTTACCAAAAAAAGTAATGGCCAGAAATCGAAGCTCATACATTAAAGGCTCGTTCTTTAGCACATTCCGTTCAGCATATATAGCTGCGTTGCCTGATATTTCAGGGATATGGAGGGGTGAGAGTAGATTCAGACCGTTAGAAGGCCTCTGCTGCGTATCTCCTCGTTAGTGGTCTGCCAGGCTGAAGATATGAATATTTGGTGTCACACTCAGTTGCTCGGGTATTTACCCTCACTAATCCCGTACAAGCAAACTCGGACTGGCACTTAGGGAAGCAATAAACAGCAGATTTATTGACTTCAGTGTTCAGCCGTTTTAGAAAAGGCAGCCATCATAGTCGGTGGTTGGACACGCCCTAAAACAGATGGTCTCTTGATGGTTTTGGTGTTTGTATAACAGAGGGTGCAATAATCCAGGTATGCTGAATCCAGTGTCAAATTAATCTCTTTATGTACCAGAAAAACAAAGGTTAAAATAAACAACACAATAGTTGTTATTAATAAAAAGTGGATAACAGGGTGACCAATGTTACCCCAATGATTGCAACGCGTTTCTCGGTTTCACTTTTTCACTTTCACTGATTTTTTTCCAATTTCTTTACTTCACCAAGGAACCATTTGATTTTTTCTTCACATAGGATAAATTGACACGATGGACTTTTGGACATTTCTCATTTCATTTTTTGCTGGACTTTTCAATTTTTGCTGGACTTTTCATTTTTTGCTGGACTTTTGTTTCACACTATTTTTGCTATTTATTGTTGCTCATCCACTTTGTTTCATTTGGGATTTACACCATTTACACCATTTATTCGTCATTTGTAATTAATACACTCCGCCTGTCACTTGTAATTATTGCACAGGTCATTTGTAATTTTTTTATCTTTCAAACATAATTATTGTATTTTACCTGTCATTTGTAATTATTGCACAGGTAACATGGATCCATGCTAATTTTTATTGTATGATTTTATTTTCACTGTTTTTATTGTACACTAGGCACAATCTCGGCCATTATCACCTCAGCCTTTCATTTAGGCACTTTGTACAGTACACCACCAATCTCTTCTTCTTCTGGCCGGCTAGGCGGCCTTTGTACACAGCTAGAGGTATCTCCAGGGCGCTTGGTCCATTTTCCTTATCTACTACTCTTTCTCCTATCCCAGACCTACAGCTGCCAGGACATTTTTAATATTATGGATTCTCTAACAACACTTAGACAGGTTATAGATTTAGACACCCCTTACACTTCAAAAGGTGGTGAAGAGGAGGATTGTATAGACGCACACACTTTGTTTAAAGAACTAGAAAAACTATTAATATCTGAAGTTAAATATAAGGCAGGCATTTCATTTTTAAAGAAATGCCTAGAACTTAACATTATCCCAAAGGACCTAATGGTACACAAGGAATGTGCATTCCCTATTTCTGATTCAAAATTTTCAACCAGATGGGCTGAAGCCCTTACATTAGTTTCTAGAACACTAATGAATATTATTGTTGAATATAGAGAAGAACTTATTAAACAGACTGACAATAATATCAGGGAAGATGATGAAATATTGTTGAACCTGGAAAGCTCTGTGACCGATATCACAGAAAGAAAAGCTAACTTAGTCAAAAGAGTGACGAAAGTTAGAGAGGAAGTAATTATTAAAAAGACTAAGACGCTTAAAAGAGAAATAGATAAAAACAATGATGATATTTTTATAAACCAAGAAATAGTTGAAACTAATTTGGAGGACAGAATAGAAATTGAAACTAAAACAGAATATATTAAAGCCAATCAGACTGATAAACCAAAAAGAATAGACAGAAGTAATGATTTTCCTGCACACAATACACATAACACACATAGACCGAAATACAATAGATGGAATACGAAACACCATTTCCAACACAGTCCAGGTAGAGACTATCGGCAAAGAGATAACTACAACCATATGAACTATAATCAGACATGGGACAAGAGAGGTAACTCTAATCACAATAATTATAGAGGTTGGAAACCACCATATTATAGACAAAATCCTTATCAGAATAATGGCTATAGACAGTATGGGATTGAGACAAGATATGGAGACACTTACTATGCAAATCAGGACAGAACTATGGATTATGGAGAGAGACACTACTGTGATAGTGATCACTACTCTTACGAGAATGATAACATAAGTTACCGAAGAGATCAGTATAGAGGACAAGAAGATCGTAACTATTACACTCCAAGACAGACGTACAACAGGAATGATAGGTATTGGGATAGAGACACAGATAAGACACCATATGCCACTGAGACACGTCCAGTCATTCGAGGTAGAGGACACCAAGGACGTGATGACCACAAGAGGGAAAGAGAAAGTAATAGTACCGCTAAACGGAATGAACAAGTACTTATTGAAAAGAATAGTGATCTCCAGAAAACAGACACTACATATCTAAACCAAATACCTTCATCCTCATCTTTTTTAGAAATGAATCAACCTGCAGCGAAAGACAAAGTGAAAGTACACACAAGGAGAAAGGACATGAATTGAAGAAACATCATTCCTACAAACCCAAAAAGAAAGTTCATAGAGGTAAAATAGGTGGAATTCGATTAAAGAAGGGCAAAAAGAGTATACCTCCTAGCCAGGTTGTTAAAGGTACAGTATGCTATGAAATAGTTTTTCCCTTAATGTGTTTCCAATTACTTTTTTTACCATAAAATGTATGAGATTTGCTTTTTAAGGCTTATTTGTGTATATGAATTAGCTGATTTTGTGTTTTGAAGCCACAACCTAATAAAATGGGTTGAACTTGTAGGTATAATCAGATCTGATTACTTTATTACATTGTGCAAATATACCTGCTTCTTTATCTTATATCTGTCCATATACCAATCACCAATACTTGGAGAGAACAATGGAAACTTAACATTTTATTACCTTATCTCTTCTATAACCCACTGGGAGTGTAATTTCTTCTGCTTGCTGTGTTTACACAGCTTGGCCTCGAGGCCAAAAACTTTCAGGATGGGTGTGGATACCACGGGCTAAATAAACTTTTTCAAATGCCAATGTAAGGAAATGCAAATATTTATAAACAATTTAATACACTCCAGCAGGTAAAGTGGATCATTGGGAACAAATTAAATGGAAGAGCATTTTTGAGTAAACTGTCCCTTTAAGACATCAAAAGATGAAATCTTTAACTTGAGTTCACACACTTAATAGAAGACGAAAGACAAGTACTAGGTGATGGTCTCACCTTTGCTCCAGCCAGGAGTTTGGATAAGTTCCAATCCTATGTGAATTGAAAAGAATTCATTAGGAAATTAACCCTAAAATGGTATTTTATGAGACCACCAATGGAAACGTTGGTACCTAGGAGCTATACTAATATGGGACAAGATAAGTTTTTCATACCAATCTTAAACCAAAGTCCACTTTCTATCCCATTGCCATGAAAGGGAACGCTATTGAGACATTCGATACCATGGTCAGTAAGGAGATTAGAAATATTAATCCCAAAAGATTGAGAAATGTAAAACGTAACTTATCAAAAAAGCAGATGGAGACTATCAAGACACTTGAAACAAATAGCTAACCATTAGACCTGCTGACAAAGGAGGAGGGATTGTAATCCTCAATAGAGATGATTACATTAAAGGGACACTGTACCCAAAAATTTTCTTTTGTAATTCAGAAAGAGCATGCAATTTTAAGCAACTTTCTAATTTACTCCTAACATCAATTTTTCTTCGTTCTCTTGCTATCATTATTTGAAAAAGAAGGCATCTAAGCTTTTTTTTGGTTTCAGTACTCTGGACAGCACTTTTTATTGGTGGATGAATTTATCAACCAATCAGCAAGGACAACCCAGGTTGTTCACCAAAAATGGGCCGGCATCTAAACTTACATTCTTGCATTTCAAATAAAGATACCAAGAGAATAAAGAAAATTTGATAATAGGAGTAAATTAGAAAGTTGCTTAAAATTTCATGCTCTATCTGAATCACGAAATAATTTTTTTGGGTACAGTGTCCCTTTAAGGAAAATGAATGACTACTCAGTGATTGATCAACGTATGAGAAACTCCATAACAATCCTGGAGTCATATTCCAGAAGGAACTAAAAAATCTACTAGAGAAAGCCAAAATAAAAGGAATACTGAATGAGAGAATTCAAATATCTAGATGTTAAATACCCAATCACATATAAGATACATAAATCACTACATAACCCGCCCGGTAGACCAATTTAACCGGGGTAGGATCACTCACTAGCAATCTTTTGGAGTATGTGGACAAGAACTTGCAAAAATATGTGAGACGACTTCCCTCATTTTTGAAAGATTCCACACAGGTTCTTAACATTCTAAATTCTACCCCGTGGGAAGAAGGATATCTATTGGCAACATGTGATGTCACATCTTTATATACTAGTATTCCACACCAAGAAGGCTATGAAGCAGTCAGCTCCTTTTTAGATAACCATTCTGATTTGAATAAAGACAAGCCAATTTTATACTGGACAGTATCAAGTATATCCTCACCCACAATTACTTTTGTAATGAGGGAAAATACTACAAGCAAATCTGTGGAACAGCTATGGGGACCAGGTTTGCACCCAGTTATGCAAATCTCTACATGGGTAGATGGGAGAAGATCTTCTGGTAGTCATGCCCAGTGAGCGCGGACCTGGTCCTATACCGTAGGTATATCAATGATACACTGATCATTTGGAAAGGCACATCCGAAGACCTTGAATACACAATAGATATCTTATAATAGATATCTTAAAATAGAAGAGATAAGAGGAATTGAAAGAAGTGAACTTATTGGATATAAAGATCAAAGTAAAGCAGTTACAGATTAACTAATTAATATACCAATGATAACCAAATATAGCAGTAACAGACATATCATTGAGAATATTTTTAAAACTTCCTGAACAGCCTAAATTTGTCTATAGAAAAACAGATAACCTGAAAAACAAATTGGCACCAAGCATTCAAAGGATAAAATGGTCAGATACAAACAATGTCTTTGGAAAGAAAATTAAAGGTTTCTACCCATGTCCGAACTGTAAGGCCTGCAAGTGTGGGAGAAAAACCAAGACATTTCAATCATACCATACTAAAGAAGAGTATAAGATATATGACCTAATTAGATGCCAAGATAAAGGAATAATATATTTAATAGAATGTTCATGCAGATTTCAGTATATTGCACAAACATCACGATCTCTAAAAGATCAAATAAGAGAACATATACTGCAGATAGAAAAATTAAACATGGACACTGTCGTGTACAAACATTTTTCTACCAAACATCATGGTAATATTAAACATCTGAAGTTTATGGGTATACAAAAGGTGACAAAAAACTGGAGAGGTGGGGCTATGAAAAAAGACTTCTAACTACAGAATCAAAATGGATATTTTTGTTAGATTGCCTATATCCAAAAGGACTTAACAACAATGAAGAGTTTGCCCACCTCCTAAATATCTAACCACCATAAACATTTAACCATCTAAATCTGGCTTTCATATATATAGTCCCAGTCCACATGTTTAACCTTACTAGTCCCCTGGGAACATTTATGATTCCCTCAATAGATGGTGGTATCTTTCAGTTTTCCATGTCGGGACTGACGACATCTAGTCCTCCTCAGCTTCACCTATTGATAAAAATCCCTTTTGATTAGTTCTCTTTTATGGTCCACAGTCACACTCATTCCCTTAGGATCCCCATGCTACACTCAGTCCCTTAGGATACTGTCATCAGATTTATTAATATTTAGTCCCACTTTGAGCCATTTCTCCATTTTCTCCATTGGTTAACTGATTGGTTCTCACCAACCTGTACGACTATTATCTGTTCCCTTTTTGAATACATCTAATCCTTACCTGTGCTACATTACGCAGTGTGTCCTTTCTTTACTACATTGTTTCTGGTCATTGATCCTTTATTATAGATCATTCCAATATCCTTCTTAGGATATATCCTCCATCACCATCATTATACAACTGCACCAACAATAATCAATCTTTTGTTGGGCCATTCAAGCATAAGACTAAGACATTGTTTCTAGAGTGGTCTCTCAAGACACCTACACTCCCCCGTTGGCGATCCTAGTTTTACCTGTATCTCCACATAGTCATATCCCATGTATTGCCATATTATCGCCTCTATGGCAGTTTATGTTAATTCTTTAACCTATTCCTCTTCATCTCCCTTAAATGTTGGAGTAAACTGACCAAACGATAATAGCCCTCTACTGACACTTTTATATTCTATATCCCACTTACCTTACTCAGCTGCTCATTGTTACCTATTGCTTTTATTATAAGTACATTTGTTTATAATTTTACGCACATTGTTTATAATGTTACACATTTCCTTGTGTCTGGATCTATAAGTTAATATTGTGTATCCATTCACATGGTCTTCTCCTTGTTTGGGATCTTGATCCCAACTTATAAATATCTCTTTGTACATTTCTGGTAAAAGTAAAACCGGAAATGACGCCACTCACCCGTACCGTAAATGACGATATGGATGTGGCTAACACATACACTTGGAATGGCTAGTGAAGCTTAATATATAAATACACTTTATATGGAATCCTATTGTAATTTGATTTTTTTGGAGTGTCTGTTTAGCCCTCTTCTACTCAATTCCCATCCCCTCTGGAATAGTTTTATATGACCAAATGTCACTATCTTTAAGGTCCAATATATCCACAGATCTATGCGTTGATCGACTTGCACAATTTTAATTACAATTTTAATTTGCCCTTGTGTTTTGGCCCTAATATTAGGAGCTAGATATATATGTCCTCATATTATGGATTCATTTAAATGTCATTTAGCCATTTGGGATCATGTTCCCATCATCTTTAACTATTGATAGTCCCTGATAGTTATCTGTCACTTTTAATTATTCCCGTATACACTTCCGGTAAAAGCGAAACTGGAAATGACGTCATTTACCCATACTGGAAATAACGCTACGGACACGGCCGATCCACACATACACATGGAACGGTCAGTGAAACGAATCATAACTAAAACATCACTGCGTTAGGATCATTCACCTCTTTATCTGTGTAATATTTCTGTATCTATGGTTTATAAGCTTTACGAGATAATTATATCTTCAACAATCTCTATGTATCTCAAAAGCCCATAATTCCCTAAACAGGAAGTGGGCGTATCACTACTTTGGCGCCACAATGATCACTTATGATTTGATCAGTAACCCTTTATAAAGTCATTGTTAAACATTATATACTGTATATATATGTCTTGAAAAAGGCCTTATATAGGCCGAAACGCGCAGATAACTGGTAAGAATTATTTTAATATTATTCATTAGACCTATACCATCTACACTATTTTTAATTTTTTACAGGGACTTGCAGAACTATATAGGAAATACAAGAAGTATATAGCACCCCACCTTTGGTCTTCTCATTGAGGATTACTGCATCAGATTCACTCATTGCATTTGGTTTAATTTTATCCCCACATTTTACATTTTTCATCATTTTTTCTTATTTTTCACTTTTTCACTTTTTTATTTTTTCCTCTTTTTTCACCAAGGAACTATTTGATTGTAATAATTGTAATTATTGCACAGGTCATTTGTAATTATTTTATCTTTCAAACGTAATTATTATATTTTACCTGTCATTTGTAATTATAGCACAGGTAACATGGATCCATGCTAATTTTTATTGTATGATTTTATTTTCACTGTTTTTATTGTACATTTTTTATTATATGTTTTTATGTGTCTTTGTTAGGATTAAAATTTTTAACACGCATCTCACTAGGCATGATTTCATCCATTATCACCTCGGCCTTTCATTTTGGTGCTTTGTACATTACACCTCCAATTACTAAATTTATTAACCCCTAAATCTAAGTCTAACCCTAACTCTAACACCCCCTAACTTAAATATAATTAAAATAAATCTAAAGAAAACCTACTATTAATGACTAAATAATTCCTATTTAAAAATAAATACTTACCTGTAAAATAAATCCTAAGCTAGCTACAATATAACTAATAGTTACATTGTATCTAGTTTATGGTTTATTTTTATTTTACAGGCAAGTTTGTATTTATTTTAACTAGGTAGAATAGTTACTAAATAGTTATTAACTATTTACTAACTACCTAGCTAAAATTAATACAATTTTACCTGTAAAATAAAACCTAACTTAAGTTACACTAAAACCTAACCTAACCCTACAATTAAATAAATTCTCTAAATTAAATACAATTAAATCAATTTAATACAATTACCTAATTTACAAAAAACAAACACTAAATTACACAACATAAAAAACAAATTACAAGATATTTAAACTAATTACACCTAATTTAATAGCCCTATCAAAATAAAAAAGCCCCCCAAAATAAAAAAAAAACCCTAGCCTAAACTAAACTATCAATAGCCCTTAAAAGGGCCTTTTGTGGGGCATTGCCCCAAAGAAATCAGCTCTTTTACTTGAAAAAAAAATACAAACAACCCCCCAACAGTAAAACCCACCACCCACACAACCAAACCCCCAAATAAAACCCTAACTAAAAAAACCTAAGCTCCCCATTGCCCTGAAAAGGGCATTTGGTTGGGCATTGCCCTTAAAAGGGCACTTAGCTCTATTGTGGCCCAAAGCCCTAGCCTAAAAATAATGCACACCCAATAAACCCTTAAAAAAAACTAACACTAACCCCTGAAGATCCACTTACAGTTTTGAAGATCCGACATCCATCCTCAACGAAGCCGGGAGAAGTCTTCATCCAACCCGGGAGAAGTGGTCCTCCAGACGGGCAGAAGTCTTCATCCAGACGGCATCTTCTATATTCATCCATCCGGCGCTGAGCGGCTCCATCTTCAAGACATCCGGCGTGCAGCATCCTCTTCAATCGACGTCTTCTTCCAGTGACATGAGGATGGATATTGGATCTTCAAAACTGTAAGTGGATCTTCAGGGGTTAGTGTTAGTTTTTTTTAAGGGTTTATTGGGTGGGTTTTATTTTTAGGTTAGGGCTTTGGGCCACAATAGAGCTAAATGCCCTTTTAAGGGCAATGCCCATCCAAATGCCCTTTTCAGGGCAATGGGGAGCTTAGGTTTTTTTAGTTAGGGTTTTATTTGGGGTTTGGTTGTGTGGATGGTGGGTTTTACTGTTAGGGGGTTTAAATAAGATAAAATAGAAAAGCGCCACAGGTGGTAACCCTTGTGCGTTATACGTGAGGCCTCCTAGCTGGCCTCAAATGAACTGTCAGATAGTAGAAAGTGAGTATAAAGCGCCTAGAGGCTGGGTTATGACGGGCCTAATGTGCTAACAAGACCACAGTGTAAAACAGCCCTAATTGTGCATTATAATAACATAAAATCACATAAAATCACCCATAATAGGGAATGGAATGTAAAATCTTAATTTATTACAAATAATAATGACATAAAAAATGTAAAACCAAACAAAATAGAATTATGAAAAGATCCGGATCTGGTGAGTCTCCTAAAATGTTCAATAAATGACCAATAAACTGTCCAATGGGTAAAATCCTGAATATACTTTAAAAGTCACACAGTCACAAAAGGATTGACCTTCAAATGTTAAAAATGGCAGAATTGAAGTGATGCAGATGATGAAAAAAACAAAACTGATGTGATGAAAAAAGTAAAAAAATGTGAACGTTGGGTGAAAAATTGTGAAAAAATATGAAAAACAAAAATTAAAACAAAAATTAAAAATTAAGTGGCCATATATATATATACATATATGTAAAAATGCAAACAAATGGAAAAAATATATAAATGTAAAGATGTGATGAAAAAATATATATGCGTTAATCAAAAAAGTGTGTTATCCAAAAGGTGAGGGAAATAGTGAGACCAAAAAAACAACAAAACAAATCCTCCAAAAATGATCCTGATAGTGGTAGTGTCTTTGAATCCTATTTGGTGTAGTGTCCCAGTATCGATCCTATTGGTGTGGTGTCCTATAAACCATAAAATAACATAGTGTATTCCATACAGATAAAATAACAGTAATTAGAATTTTGCTTACCCAGTATCAATGCGTTTCGGCCCCTATGAGGCCTTTTTCAAGACATACAATTGTGTGACACAATTGGCCTTATATAGGGTAAGCAATCAAATAAACAAAGTGAATTTTGGCACCAAAACCGTTACCTTTGGGCCCACCCACTTCCTGTTTGTGCTGTATTGTGGGTAAAATAATAACAACAATAATAACTTTCTAGAAAGATCTTGTTTTCAGAAATAAAGCTATGAAGCCTCCTTTACTTTGTTTGTACAATTATATTCAATATCCTAAACTATTCTGTGATGTGGCTTGTGTTCAAAAATATATTCTAAATTGCGATAAATGTGCGATGACATCACTTCCGGTTTCCCCAAAACCGGAAGTGTACCATGGGGATTTTTTAATAGGTTCCTGATATAACTAAATGTGCCTATATCTAAACATGGCCTAACAGCGGGTACCTGCTACCTAAAAGGCGGTGTAAAATTCATAACACCATATAGAGTCATGTAGATACATAAAACCCCCCATTTCGCCAAACCTCGATGTATTTTACGTAGTGACAAGCCCTTAGGTCATACATCACAAGGATCTGTTATTAAGGCTTAGAGTCACAAGGTGCAATACATTGGGGTTTCTGAAATCGCCAGACCGGATGTGCAGAAAGTCACTTCCGGTTTTGGCTGAAAAAGTAAACGGCTAACCATTTAAACATTCAGACTAGTATCAAATTGTGGGGGCCACAACCCCTAATTGTTCTAAAACACCCTAACATTATTGAGAGTAGAGGTTCTAGTATTCTAATTGGGAGTAGAGGTTCTAGTATTCTAATCAGAGGAGGTAATCTTATTAACAGACCCATTGGTCCATCACATACAAAATAACGTCAAAAATAATAAATACATAATAAAGAAGTCCCAAAAAAAGGGAGCCCATAGGTATATAAATTAAATATTAGATTTTACCCATAAATGTGTATAGGGCAAATGAACATGATTGGTCCTCTATAAACATATTAATAATGATGTAGGCTATAAAACCAGATTATATAATAAATTAATTATATTAATATCAGAATTGCATAGGCCAAATAGTAGTATTCTATAAACTTGATACTGATGATAGACATGATAAAAATATATAAAACGTTACATGGTAAAATCAGCAGAAACAGAATGTCCATCCTTACACAGAAGGTTCAATAATGGCATAAATTTGCGAAAATCCAAAAATTATAAAAAGTATATATTTTCTAAAATATTATTGTTTTTTACACAAATAAACCATAAAAACATATAAAAATGAGTCTAAAATGTATATCCATTAGAAATTTCCATGGATGTTTAGCAAAATAGAAGGTAATTTATTATAGAATTAATCATTTTTATATGTTTTTTAATACTAACCATTTGAGGTGAAATGATGTATCAATTGGTTTTAGGGAATAGAAACAAGATAGGTATTTGTGTATTATGTATATAGAAAAATCAATTGTATTACAATGGTCATTCTGCTCATGAAAGCTAGATGGCGCTAGTAGATTATGTATAAATAGAGTAGTAAAGGATTGGTAATTATTCCTCTTGACAAAGCGCCCAGCAGGGGGCGAGAAACGCGTTGAGGCCGAGATCCAGAGAGCACTGTGAGTCAGTGTATGCAGACGGAGTGTTTAACAGAATCAGCTGTTGTCGGGTGGTGACGTCACACGCCGACCGGGTACATCGCTGTTCACTTCCCAAGCTTGTACAGACCACAGGACTGCTCTAGAACAGCTGTTATTTTAAAGATACCTTTATGTGATTTTAACCACGCCAGATATTGTGAGTATTTGGCTTGCTTGTTGTAAATAAAGAGTGCTTATTTCATACAATATTGCACTATTGGAGTCCTTCTTTCTTTCACAGACTGCGCTGTTTTTCTGGGAGAAAAAGTGTTTGGCGATTAACTGCAAGACAAGCAGTGTGTTTGAAATAGCTGCAGCTGGGTCTGAAAGTAAGATTATTTGGAACAACTGCAATCAACAGTAAGACTGTGTCCACATTCGGATTTACTAATTTATTGGTTCCCATTTATAAGACTTTATTTCAATTCATTCATTTATTGTTACTTTTATTTTTTTTTTTATTTTTTTATTTTTTTTTCGCAATCAATATACATAATATCATATATATTTTTTATTATTGTTAGGTTTAAAATTGTCTATCATTGGAATAGAGTATTCATTTAAATAATTGTTTTTAATTTTTGCTGGGATAGTATTGCGCTGTATCATTTGGTGGTAGTTTGTGTGATTAGTATTGTTTGGATCAGCAGCATAACTATCTAGCAATTATGAGTAGTCTAAATTTTAGAGCAAATAGGAGAAGATCTTTTGACCTATTAGAGGATGAAACTATGGAAGGGATTTGTGATGAGAACCCAAGAGAAATTTTGAAAGAATATGAAAAGTTATTAATACAAGATGCGAAAGACTGGCAAGATATAATATTGTTAGAAAATTATATCAAACACAAAATTATCCCAAGGGGATTAAGGTTGTTAAAAATGCCAGCTTTTGTATTAGATGAAGTGGAATTCATGATGGAGTGGGAGGCAACATTAGATGCTTGCTCCTTCAAATTAATTAAATTGTTAATAAAATATAGGGAAGGTAGACTTGAAAAAATACAGGTAGAAATTGATAAAATTGAACAACAAGTTAACAACTTCTTGACAAATGAGGAGTATAAAAAATTATATGATAATATTGTAAAAGGAGTTGAAAAATTGACGAGAGAATTGAGTATTAATAAATCAAACAAACTGAAAAGAGATAAATTAGATTATAAAAATGACCAAAAATACAATTGGAAACCAAGATATCCTAGTAACAGTAATAAAGCTTACCAACAGTATGGAAATAGGAATAGAACAAATTAAAAAACAAATATGAATTCTAGTCATTCTATTATGAATAGAAGAGACCAAAATAGTCATCAACAGTCCCAATCAGATAAAAATAAAAATGGAGATCGCAACTTTGATCCAAAAAACAATATAGATGTAACAAGTAAAAAAACAGAGAATTACCATCATGGAGTACCAAGAAGGATGGATAACAGTAACCATACACACCAGTCAGACTATAGTCATGCAAATAGGTTTGAAGTTTTAGATAACAGAAATAGAGACTCAAGAATTGAGGGTGCTAGACCAAAAGTTCACTATGATCAGTATCATAGTCAGAATTTTATTGAAAATGAACAATATAGAGAATTAGCAACAGCTTTTTTAGGGTCCCCTCGGAGACAAATCAAATGGAAACCACATCCAGCAGAGAGGGAGGACAGGGATCAGAGATGGAATCAGAATTGGAGAAAAGAGACAGACCCACAAATTCTAGAGAGGGAGGGGGGGGCAGAACCAACGGAAAAGAAGGTTCAGCGAAAGAGAGGATGTAGAGCAGGGAAGAGGAAACAACTTCAAAAATGCAAGAGTGTATTAAGAGATAAAAATGAAGCAAGTATTTATAATTTATCATCCTATACTATTGACAGTGGAAGTATGGCCTTGTTGAGTAAGGGCTTATCTTTTGCCCCAAAAAAGAATCTAGATAAATTCCAGGTATTCATTGATTTCCAGAGATTCATTACGCTTAAGAGATTTTTTGCTCAAAAAAATACACAGTCTGGAGCTAGATACAAAAGTGTACTTCAGGTTGATGATGTTGAAACTCTGGAAAACATGAACTTGTTATTAGGAAGTGACTCTCCCATTGAATCAAATGACATTTTTATACATAGCGATAAAAAAGCTAAATCCACATTTTTTCCAATCAATGCACAAGGTGAATATATTAAGACTTTTAAAAATTTGGTCGAAAAAGAACTTGAATCATTACCAGTTGATAGAAATTTTAAAGATAACCTTAACAAATTTGAAAGAAGTAGTTTGAATCAATTGATGAAAAATAATAATATCACCATCCGCCAAGCCGATAAAGGTGGGGGGATAGTGATACAGGATTGTGAAGTTTATATTGCTGAAGCATTACGTTTACTAAATGATTCAACTACATATAATAAATTAAAGAATGACCCCACAAAGGCATTTTTATTAGAACTAAAAGGTGTTTTAAATATAGGATTGTCAGAGAAAATTCTAACTAAAGATGAGTTTAATTTTTTATATAATGAACACCCTAGATTGGCTGTTATGTATCATCTTCCTAAGATACATAAATCGGTCTCCAACCCTCCAGGGAGACCGATTGTATCTGGGATAGATTCATTAACAGCCAATCTATCGAGTTATATTGATTATTTTCTGAATCCACCTGTTACTCAACTCAATTCTTATCTTAGGGATGGTGTACACCTAATACATGAACTTAAGAAGGTAAAATGGAATAGTGATATGAGATTCATCACTTGTGATGTAACCTCATTGTACACCATAATACAACATTCAATTTGAATAAAGGCTAGTTCATATTTTTTAAAGAAAAAAAGAATTTTTCCAGACCATCAAATTAAGTTTTTAGAACATTGTATGAAATTTGTCTTAGAACACAATTATTTTCAATTTGAAAAGGATTTTTACCATCAAATATGTGGCACTGCGATGGGGACGAAATTTGCCCCATCGTATGCTAATTTATTTATGGGTTTATGGGTTTATTTGAAGATGAATTTATTTTGAGAGATGGCCCTTTTAAACATAATTTAATATTTTATAAGCATTTTATCGATGATGTTTTTATAATTTGGGAGGGATCAGAAATTGAGGCAGTTAATTTTATAGACTTTTTAAACAACATGAGTTCAATGTAAAATTTGTTTGTAATATTCAAAACCAAATGATTGAATTCTTAGATCTATTGGTGTTTGTAGAGGACAATAAAATTTATACTAAGAATTATAGAAAATCAGTGGACAGTAACAGCTTAATGCATGCAACTAGTGGCCATTACAAAAAATGGGTGAAAAATATTCCCAGTTATAAGGCTGAAAAGGAATTGTTCTAGAACAAGTGACTACCATACTGAAGCAGAAGTTTTAAAAGAAAAAATAATTTGTAAGGCCCATAATGGGGAACATGTTAGATATATCATGGATCAAGTGGAGATTTTAGATAGGGAAACATTATTAAGTAAACAAAAAGAAATATCTTGTGAACAAGAAAAACAGTCTGTTAAATTTATCACCACATATGGTGAGGGTATTATGAATGTGAAGAAAATTTTACATAAATATTGGCCTATATTAAAGGGGGACCCCCTATTAAAAGAAAGTTTAGAAACAAGATAGGTATTTGTGTATTATGTATGTAGAAAAATCAATTGTATTACAATGGTCATTCTGCTCATGAAAGCTAGATGGCGCTAGTAGATTATGTATAAATAGAGTAGTAAAGGATTTGTAATTATTCCTCTTGACAAAGCGCCCAGCAGGGGGCGAGAAACGCGTTGAGGCCGAGATCCAGAGAGCACTGTGAGTCAGTGTATGCAGACAGAGTGTTTAACAGAATCAGCTGTTGTCGGGTGGTGACGTCACATGCCGACCGGGTACATCGCTGTTCACTTCCCAAGCTTGTACAGAACACAGGACTGTTCTAGAACAGCTGTTATTTTAAAGATACCTTTATGTGATTTTAACCACGCCAGATATTGTGAGTATTTGGCTTGCTTGTTGTAAATAAAGAGTGCTTATTTCATACAATATTGCACTATTGGAGTCCTTCTTTCTTTCACAGACTGCGCTGTTTTTCTTGGTGATTAACTGCAAGACAAGCAGTGTGTTTGAAATAGCTGCAGCTGGGTCTGAAAGTAAGATCATTTGGAACAACTACAATCAACAGTAAGACTGTGTCCACATTCGGATTTACTTATTTATTGGTTCCCATTTATAAGACTTTATTTCAATTCATTCATTTATTGTTACTTTTTTTTTTTTTTTTTTTTTTTCGCAATCAATATACATACAGGGAGTGCAGAATTATTAGGCAAGTTGTATTTTTGAGGATTAATTTTATTATTGAACAACAACCATGTTCTCAATGAACCCAAAAGACCCATTAATATCAAAGCTGAATATTTTTGGAAGTAGTTTTTAGTTTGTTTTTAGTTTTAGCTATTTTAGGGGGATATCTGTGTGTGCAGGTGACTATTACTGTGCATAATTATTAGGCAACTTAACAAAAAACAAATATATACCCATTTCAATTATTTATTTTTACCAGTGAAACCAATATAACATCTCAACATTCATAAATATACATTTCTGACATTCAAAAACAAAACAAAAACAAATCAGTGACCAATATAGCCACCTTTCTTTGCAAGGACACTCAAAAGCCTGCCATCCATGGATTCTGTCAGTGTTTTGATCTGTTCACCATCAACATTGCGTGCAGCAGCAACCACAGCCTCCTAGACACTGTTCAGAGAGGTGTACTGTTTTCCCTCCTTGTAAATCTCACATTTGATGATGGACCACAGGTTCTCAATGGGGTTCAGATCAGGTGAACAAGGAGGCCATGTCATTAGATTTTCTTCTTTTATACCCTTTCTTGCCAGCCCCGCTGTGGAGTACTTGGACGCGTGTGATGGAGCATTGTCCTGCATGAAAATCATGTTTTTCTTGAAGGATGCAGACTTCTTCCTGTACCACTGCTTGAAGAAGGTGTCTTCCAGAAACTGGCAGTAGGACTGGGAGTTGAGCTTGACTCCATCCTCAACCCGAAAAGGCCCCACAAGCTCATCTTTGATGATACCAGCCCAAACCAGTACTCCACCTTGCTGGCGTCTGAGTCGGACTGGAGCTCTCTGCCCTTTACCAATCCAGCCATGGGCCCATCCATCTGGCCCATCAAGACTCACTCTCATTTCATCAGTCCATAAAACCTTAGAAAAATCAGTCTTGAAATATTTCTTGGCCCAGTCTTGACGTTTCAGCTTGTGTGTCTTGTTCAGTGGTGGTCGTCTTTCAGCCTTTCTTACCTTGGCCATGTCTTTGAGTATTGCACACCTTGTGCTTTTGGGCACTACAGTGATGTTGCAGCTCTGAAATATGGCCAAACTGGTGGCAAGAGGCATCTTGGCAGCTGCACGCTTGACTTTTCTCAGTTCATGGGCAGCTATTTTGCGCCTTGGTTTTTCCACACGCTTCTTGCGACCCTGTTGACTATTTTGAATGAAACGCTTGATTGTTCGATGATCACGCTTCAGAAGCTTTGCAATTTTAAGAGTGCTGCATCCCTCTGTAAGATATCTCACTATTTTTGACTTTTCTGAGCCTGTCAAGTCCTTCTTTTGACCCATTTTGCCAAAGGAAAGGAAGTTGCCTAATAATTATGCACACCTGATATAGGGTGTTGATGTCATTAGACCACACCCCTTCTCATTACAGAGATGCACATCACCTAATATGCTTAATTTGTAGTAGGCTTTCGAGCCTATACAGCTTGGAGTAAGACAACATGCATAAAGAGGAGGATGTGGTCAAAATACTCATTTGCCTAATAATTCTGCACTCCCTGTAATATCATATATATTTTTTATTATTGTTAGGTTTAAAATTGTCTATCATTGGAATAGAGTATTCATTTAAATAATTGTTTTTAATTTTTGCTGGGATAGTATTGCGCTGTATCATTTGGTGGTAGTTTGAGAAATTTCCAAATATATATCCCAATTACCCATCTATGTGACTACCGACATATAAAAATCTATTAATATAGTATTAGTCAGTTGTATTAGCAACCCTAATTAGGTTGGCATCCCTGATGTGCAGTCTAAGATGACTAAATAGTTGGAAGTGATCCTAAACTTCCTTAAAATCTTACATTTTTTTAAAGATCTTAAGATGGTGAATAGTGACCAAAGAGAGAAATGGGCGTCGTTGTTCAAACTGTTGGCTCATAATCAGAAAGGTAAAAAACTTTTTTAAGACCGTAAGAATTATAAATATTAAAATTATAAATATTAAAATTCTTAGATATAATTTAAGATTTAAAACTGAGCTTTGATAGAAAAAAATAGCTCACATCATATAGATTAGGCTCCTATCATATAGAGTTCAGGTGCCGATTACGTTAAACTAGAGACAGAAATGAGCCAGAGACAAATAGAAATGAAATTAGGAACCAATTAGAATAAGTGTACTAAATCCTCTTTATTGTTTAGTCCTTTTGGATGTAGACAGTTTAATAAAAATATCCATTTGGATTCTGTTGTTAAAAGCTTTTTCTCGTTATTTCCACCTCTCCAGTTTTTCTTTACTTTTTGGATGCCAATGTATTTTAAATCTCTGATGTTTCCCTTATTCTGTCTTTCAGCGGTCTTGATGTTTGTCTGATATACTGAAGACCTCATGAGCACTCTATCAGATAAATGATGTTCTTGTCATGACATCTTATAAGTTCCTGGATCTGGTGTACTTCTTTTGTATAATAAGATTGGAACGTATTAGTCTTTTTTCCACATTTACACGACTTACATTTGGGGCAAGGGAAGAAGTCTTTAATCTTCTTCCCAAATACATCATTAATCCCCAATCTTTTTGTTTTTTGAAGGCTTGGTGCCAATCTATTCTTTAAATTATTCGTCTTTCTGTACACGAATATCGGCTTTGGGGGAAGTTTGTTTCTAATTAGGTAATCATCTTTTAGCAGGTTCCAATGTTTCTTGAATATGTTTTCTATTATGTGCCTGTTGCTACTGTATTCTGTAATCATAGGGATATTGATTACATCATTATTCGCCACTTTCTTCTTGTCTCTGTATTTCATTAAATCTTGTCTCTTTAAACTCCTTATTTCTTCTATCTTAGAGTCGAGAAGATGTTCCTGGTAGCCTCTTTCTATAAATTTATCTTTAAGAGACATTGCCTGTTCCTCCCATTTTTCATCGGTTGAACAGTTCTTGCGTATTCTTAAAAACTGTCCCTTAGGGATATTTCTTCTCCATTGTTCATGGTGGCAGTTTAGATTGTGTACACAATTGTTACTATCGACTTCTTTAAAGAAAGTCGATGTTTCCCATTTCTCATTTTTGGCTTCTATCCTCAGGTCTAAAAAGACAATCTCTGTCTTGCTCCACTGGTATGTGAAGTTCAAATTTAAAATATTTCTATTCATAACTTCCATGGTGAATAATAGGTCCTCTAATGTTCCCTTCCAAATGATCAGTATGTCATCTATATATCTGCGGTACAGGACCAGGTCCGCGCCCGCAGGGCAGGAGTCCCAGAAGATCTTCTCCCATCTACCCATGTATAGATTTGCATAGCTGGGCACGAACCTGGTCCCCATTGCTGTACCACAGATCTGTTGATAGTATTTTCCTTCATTACAGAAAGAATTGTGAGTTAATATATACTGTATACTATCAACTATAAAATCAGTTTGTTCCTTAGGTATCTCTGGATCATTCTCTAAGAAAGACCGGACCGCTTCACAACCTTCTTTGTGGGGAATACTGGTGTAAAGTGCTGTAACATCACACGTCATCATAATAAACCCTTCTTCCCATGGAATTGCATTTAGTTCATTTAAAACTTGTGTCGAATCTTTTAAAAAAGAAGGAAGTTGCCTCACATACTTCTGTAGCTGTTTGTCTATGTATTCCGAGAGGTTGCTCGTTAATGACCCAATCCCAGATATTATGGGTCTACCCGGGGGGTTTGTTTGTATTTTTTTTTCAGGTAAAAGAGCTGATTTCTTTGGGGCAATGCCCCACAAAAGGCCCTTTTAAGGGCTATTGGTAGTTTAGTTTAGGCTAGGGTTTTTTTTATTTTGGGGGGGCTTTTTTATTTTGATAGGGCTATTAGATTAGGTGTAATTAGTTTAAATATCTTGTAATTTGTTTTTTATTTTGTGTAATTTAGTGTTTGTTTTTTTAATTTAGGTAATTGTATTAAATTTATTTAATTGTATTTAATTTAGGGAATTAATTGTAGGGTTAGGTTAGGTGTTAGTGTAACTTAGGTTAGGTTTTATTTTACAGGTAAATGTGTATTTATTTTAGCTAGGTAGTTAGTAAATAGTTAATAACTATTTAGTAACTATTCTACCTAGTTAAAATAAATACAAACTTGCCTGTAAAATAAAAATAAACCCTAAGCTAGATACAATGTAACTATTAGTTATATTGTAGCTAGCTTGGGATTTATTTTATAGGTAAGTATTTAGTTTTAAATAGGAATTATTTAGTTATTAATAGTAGGTTTTCTTTAGATTTATTTTAATTATATTTAAGTTAGGGGGTGTTAGGGTTAGGGTTAGACTTAGATTTAGGGGTTAATATATTTAGTATAGTGGCGGCGACGTTGGAGCGGCAGATTAGGGGTTAATAAATGTAGATAGGTGGTGGTGATGTTAGCGACAGCAGATTAGGGGTTAATAATATTTAACTAGTGTTTGCGAGGCGGGAGTACGGCAGATTAGGGGTTGATACTTTTATTATAGTGTTTGCGATGCGGGAGAGCCTCGGTTTAGGGGTTAATAGATAGTTTATGAGTGTTAGTGTACTTTTTAGCACTTTAGTTATGGGTTTTATGCTACAGCGTTGTAGTGTAAAACTCATAACTACTGACTTTAAAATGCGATACAAATCTTGACGGGATAGGGTGTACCACTCACTTTTTGGCCTCCCAGGACAAGCTCGTAATACCGGCGTTATGGAAGTTCCATAGAAATAAGACTATAGGCAATTTGCGTAAGTTGATTTGCGGTAAGGCCAAAAAAGTGTGCGGTGCCCCTAAATTTGCAAGACTCGTAATAGCAGCGGTAGTAAAAAATCAGCGTTATGAGGCTTAACGCTGCTTTTTTACTAATAAGCAAGACTCGTAATCTAGCCGAATGTAATTATTAGTTATATTGTAGCAAGCTTAGGCTTTATTTTACAGGTAAGTATTTAGTTTTAAAATGGAATTATTTAATTATTAATAGTAGGTTTTATTTAGTTTTATTTTAATAACATTAAAGTTAGGGGTGTTAGGGTTAGACTTAGGGGTTAATAACTTTAGTATAGTGGCGGCGAAGTTGGGGGCGAAAGATTAGGGGTTAATAAATGTAGGTAGGTGGCAGCGATGTTATGGGCGGCAGATTAGGGGTTAATAAATCTAGGTAGGTGACGGCGACATTGGGGGCAGCAGATTAGGGGTTAATAATATTTAACTAGTGTTTGCGATGTGGTAGTACGGTAGTTTAGGGGTTAATATGTTTATTCTAGTGGCGGCAATGTCGGGGGTGGCAGATTAGGGGTTAATAATAATTATATTTTATTATTTGCGATGCGGGAGGGCCTCGGTTTAGAGGTTAATAGGTAGTTTATAGGTGTTTAGTGTACTTTTTAGCACTTTAGTTTTGAGTTTTATGTTACAGCGTTGTAGCATAAAACCTATAACTACTGACTTTCAGTTTACGGTATGGATCTTGACGTTATAGGCTGTACCGCTCACTTTTTGGCCTCCCAGGCAGAATCGTAATACCGGCACAAAGGAAGTCCCATTGAAAAAGGACTTTTTGAAAGCTGCGGTAGTTACGTTGCGTTACGGCCAAAAAAGTGTGTGGTGCAGCTAAACCTGCAAAACTTGTAATACCAGCGGTAGTGAAAAAGAGCCTTAACGCCGCTTTTTCACTTATACCGCAAAACTCATAATCTAGCCGAATGTTTGTTGTGCAAAGCTGTGGAATGGGTAGTAAAGGCATTATCTATCTTTTTAAACAATAACAATTTTAGTGTTGACGGTCTCTTTACTCTAATTTTCCCTCCCCTGTATCATGTGACAACCATCTGCCAATCACAAGATGTATATACTGTGTACTTTTGAAAAACCTGGAGCATCTGAAAGTGTGCACATAAAATTAATTTTGATAATGGAAGTATATTGGATTTTTTTTAAATTGCATGCTTTACTTGAATTGTGAAACTTTAATTTTGTACACAAGTGATTTCAAATGAGTTATCTTGTTTCAAATTATTAATTTTTGAAGCCATAAATAAACTTAAAGCAAATGTTCTTGATCTTTCAACTCTGTTTTCTATTTCTGAGAGTATATGCTACTTTCAGTGCAGTCCTAATGCAATAGTTTATTATAAATGCATAGTTCTATAAATGAATCATTCTTCATTGGTGCCTGTGCAAAGGTTTAAACTTTTATTTTGCTATATCTTGCAACAACGTGCAATTTTATACATTTGTCTTTAGACTGCGCTATATCAACTGCTGTAAACTGTGTGAGCATTCCATTTATTTTCTTCATTTGCCTTCTGGTAATGGGCCTATTATCCAAGAAACACTGCGCAATAGGTATCCTGCCAAGAATCCATTGTACACTGCCAAATTGCAGGTGCTGGGGATATTCCAAACACCCAAGAGACTATAATGAAACAATCAGTTGTATTTATTTTCAGCATATGACATGACTCATGTACCGTGTGCCTATTTAGGGTTTATTTTTGTACATTTATTTCTTCTTGCCAATGATGTAAACATCTTATTTCTGGCAAAAAAGGCTCTGGTTATTTCATACAATGCTGAAATCCATGCATAGTCTGATCTTTCCATCTGTATTTATTGTAAACACAATTGGTGACGTACTACTGCAACACAGTAAAATTATTTTCATTTTCTGTTGTTTCTTTAGTACAAACAGTACTGATTTTAATTTATACAATCTCTGTTAACTGTTGCTAAACTATTGGAGTCACATAGTTATCCATTTGTTGTATACATTGTTGTCAATGGCTTTGCCATTTAAAATCCATCTGCAGCTGACCACAATCATCACTACCCAGCTTTAAAGGGACAGTCAACACCAGAATTTTTGTTGTTTAAAAAGAAAGATAATCCCTTTATTACCCATTCCCCCATTCCCCAGTTTTGCATAACCAACACTGTTATAGAAATACACTTTTTACCTCTGTGATTATCTTGTATCTAAGCCTCTGCAAACTACCCCCTTGTTTCAGTTGTTTTGACAGACTTGCATTTTAGCCAATCAGTGCTCACTCCAGGGTAACTTCACATGCATGAGCTCAATGTTATCTATATGAAACACATGAACTTATGCCCTCTAGTAATCAAAATGCATTCAGATTAGAGGCAGTCTTCAAGGTCTAAGAAATTAGCATATGAACCTCCTAGGTTTAGCTTTCAACTAAGAATATCAAGAGAAAAAAGCAAAATTGGTGATAAAAGTAAATTGGAAAGTTGTTTAAAATTAAATTCCCAATTTAAATCATGAAAGTTTTTTTTGGACTTGACTGTCCCTTTAAATAATATATTGAATGGCCTATGAAATGCAGCACATAGACCCTCCTAAATTTGTAAAACACCCTAAACAATATTCCACTCCATGCATTATGCTCTGCAGATTTACCCACAACAAGCTACTGGTCCATATTAAATGCTTTCCCCAAGTAATGTAACTGATCTTTATATGAATGCAAATAAACACTCTATCCTAGATACATTACACTTAAAGACGACTATGAAATGCAAGATTAGGTGCTGTCTATTGTGAAAAGATTGCTGATGTATTATTATTTAATAGCAAACCAGAGCACATCTATTGAGCCATAGGCTAAAACATAATATGCCAACAGCATAAAAGTCAGTCGGCTAGATTTAGAGTTGGGCGGTAGCCGTCAAAACCAGCGTTAGAGGCTCCTAACGCTGGTTTTTACCGCCCTCTGGTATTTGGAGTCAGTCAGGAAAGGGTCTAACGCTCACTTTCCAGCCGCGACTTTTCCATACTGCAGATCCCCTTATTCAATTACGTATCCTATCTTTTCAATGGGATCTTTCTAACGCCGGTATTTAGAGTCGTGGCTGAAGTGAGCGTTAGAAATCTAACGACAAAACTCCAGCCGCAGAAAAAAGTCAGTAGTTAAGAGCTTTCTGGGCTAACGCCGGTTTATAAAGCTCTTAACTACTGTGCTCTAAAGTACACTAACACCCATAAACTACCTATGTACCCCTAAACCGAGGTCCCCCCACATCGCCGCCACTCTATTAAATTTTTTTAACCCCTAATCTGCCGACCGCACACCGCTGCCACCTACGTTATCCCTATGAACCCCTAATCTGCTGCCCCTAACACCGCCGACCCCTATATTATATTTATTAACCCCTAATATGCCACCCCCAACGTCGCCGCTACCTACCTACAATTATTAACCCCTAATCTGCCGACCGGACCGCGCCGCTATTAAAATAAAGTTATTAACCCCTAATCCGCCTCACTCCCGCCTCAATAACCCTATAATAAATAGTATTAACCCCTAATCTGCCCTCCCTAACATCGCTGACACCTAACTTCAAGTATTAACCCCTAATCTGCCGATCAGAGCTCACCGCTACTCTAATAAATTTTTTAACCCCTAAAGCTAACCCTAACACCCCCCTAAGCTAAATATAATTTAAATCTAACGAAATAAATTAACTCTTATTAAATAAATTATTCCTATTTAAATCTAAATACTGTAAAATAAACCCTAATATAGCTACAATATAAATAATAATTATATTGTAGCTATTTTAGGATTAATATTTATTTTACAGGCAACTTTGTATTTATTTTAACCAGGTACAATAGCTATTAAATAGTTAATAAATATTTAATAGTTACCTAGTTAAAATAATTATAAAATTACCTGTAAAATAAATCCTAACCTAAGTTACAATTAAACCTAACACTACACTATCAATAAATTAATTAAATAAAATACCTACAATTATCTACAATTAAACCTAACACTACACTATCAATAAATTAATTAAATAAAATACCTACAAATAAATACAATTAAATAAACTAACTAAAGTACAAAAAATAAAAAAGAACTAAGTTACAAAAAATAAAAAAATATTTACAAACATTAGAAAAATATTTCAACAATTTTAAACTAATTACACCTACTCTAAGCCCCCTAATAAAATAACAAAGCCCCCCAAACTAAAAAAATGCTCTACCCTATTCTAAATTAAAAAAGTTCAAAGCTCTTTTACCTTACCAGCCCTGAAAAGGGCCCTTTGCGGGGCATGCCCCAAAGAATTCAGCTCTTTTGCATGGAAAAAAAACACATACAATACCCCCCCCCCAACATTACAACCCACCACCCACATAGCCCTAATCTAACCCAAACCCCCCTTAAATAAACCTAACACTAAGCCCCTGAAGATCTCCCTACCTTGTCTTCAGCTCACCGGGTCCCGATCTGTCCAGAAGAGCCTCCGATGTCTTGATCCAAGCCCAAGCGGGGGGCTTAAGAGTGACGTCCATCCTCGGGCTGAAGTCTGGATCCAAGCGGCGGCTGAAGAAATCCATCATCGGGCTGAAGTTGGAAGTCCATCATCAGGATGAAGTCTTCTATCAAGCAGCATCTTCAATCTTCTTTCTTCCGGAGCGGAGCGGAGCCATCTTCTTCCCAGCCGACGCGGATCCATCCTCTTCTAACGATGCCTACTCACCGAATGACGGTTCCTTTAAATGACGTCATCCAAGATGGCGTCCCTCGAATTCCGATTGGCTAATAGGATTCTAATAGGAATTAAGGTAGGAATATTCTGATTGGCTGATGGAATCAGCCAATCAGATTCAAGTTCAATCCGATTGGCTGATCCAATCAGCCAATCAGATTGAGCTCGCAGTCTATTGGCTGATCGGAACAGCCAATAGAATGCAAGCTCAATCTGATTGGATGATTGGATCAGCCAATCGGATTGAACTTGAATCTGATTGGCTGATTCCATCAGCCAATCAGAATATTCCTACCTTAATTCCGATTGGCTGATAGAATCCTATCAGCCAATCGGAATTCGAGGGACGCCATCTTGGATGACGTCATTTAAAGGAACCGTCATTCGGCGAGTAGGCGTCGTTAGAAGAGGATGGATCCACGTCGGCTGGGAAGAAGATGGCTCCGCTCCGCTCCGGAAGAAAGAAGATTGAAGATGCTGCTTGATAGAAGACTTCATCCCGATGATGGACTTCCGACTTCAGCCCAATGATGGATTTCTTCAGCCGCCGCTTGGATCCAGACTTCAGCCCGAGGATGGACGTCACTCTTCAGCCCCCCGCTTGGGCTTGGATCAAGACATCGGAGGCTCTTCTGGACAGATCGGGACCCGGTGAGGTGAAGACAAGGTAGGGAGATCTTCAGGGGCTTAGTGTTAGGTTTATTTAAGGGGGGGTTTGGGTTAGATTAGGGGTATGTGGGTGGTGGGTTGTAATGTTGGGGGGGGTATTGTATGTGTTTTTTTTCCATGCAAAAGAGCTGAATTCTTTGGGGCATGCCCCGCAAAGGGCCCTTTTCAGGGCTGGTAAGGTAAAAGAGCTTTGAACTTTTTAAATTTAGAATAGGGTAGGGCATTTTTTTTATTTTGGGGGGCTTTGTTATTTTATTAGGGGGCTTAGAGTAGGTGTAATTAGTTTAAAATTGTTGTAATATTTTTCTAATGTTTGTAAATATTTTTTTATTTTTTGTAACTTAGTTCTTTTTTATTTTTTGTACTTTAGTTAGTTTATTTCATTGTTTTTATTTGTAGGTATTTTATTTAATTAATTTATTGATAGTGTAGTGTTAGGTTTAATTGTAGATAATTGTAGGTATTTTATTTAATTAATTTATTGATAGTGTAGTGTTAGGTTTAATTGTAACTTAGGTTAGGATTTATTTTACATGTAATTTTGTAATTATTTTAACTATTTTAGCTATTAAATAGTTCTTAACTATTTAATAGCTATTGTACCTGGTGAAAATAAATACAAAGTTGCCTGTAAAATAAATATTAATCCTAAAATAGCTATAATATAATTATAATTTATATTGTAGCTATATTAGGGTTTATTTTACAGGTAAGTATTTAGCTTTAAATAGGAATAATTTATTTAATAGGATTTATTTCGTTAGATTTAAATTATATTTAATTTAGGGGGGTGTTAGTGTTAGGGTTAGACTTAGCTTTAGGGGTTAATCCATTTATTACAGTAGCGGCGAGATTCGGTCAGCAGATTAGGGGTTAATAATTGAAGTTAGGTGTCGGCGATGTTAGGGAGGGCAGATTAGGGGTTAATACTATTTATTATAGGGTTATTGAGGCGGGAGTGAGGCGGATTAGGGGTTAATAACTTTATTATAGTAGCGGTGAGGTGTGGTCGGCAGATTAGGGGTTAATTATTGTAGGTAGCTGGCGGCGACGTTGTGGGGGCAGATTAGGGGTTAATAAATATAATATAGGGGTCGGCGGTGTTAGGGGCAGCAGATTAGGGGTACATAGGTATAATGTAGGTAGCGGCGGTATACGGAGCGGCAGATAATGGGTTAATAATAATATGCAGGGGTCAGCGATAGCGGGGGCGGCAGATTAGGGGTTAATAAGTGTAAGGTTAGGGGTGTTTAGACTCGGGGTTCATGTTAGGGTGTTAGGTGCAGACTTAGGAAGTGTTTCCCCATAGGAAACAATGTAGCTGCGTTAGGAGCTGAACGCTGCTTTTTTGCAGGTGTTAGGTTTTTTTTCAGCTCAAACAGCCCCATTGTTTCCTATGGGGGAATCGTGCACAAGCACGTTTTTGAAGCTGGCCGCGTCCGTAAACAACGCTGGTATCTAGAGTTGCAGTGGCAGTAAATATGCTATACGTTCCCTTTTTGGAGCCTAACGCAGCCATTCTGTGAACTCTAAATACCAGCGGTATTTAAAAGGTGCGGGAGAAAAAAAGCACGCGTAGCTAACGCACCCCTTTGGTCGCAGAACTCTAAATCTAGTCGAGTAATTGGTGAGCTTAAATTTCCAAGCTGTCACTAATCAGGTACTGCATACAGTAGTATCCTTCTGCCTGAGAATGATAGTTTGTGCGTTAGATCTTAAACTATCTGCTGCTATATAGCTGTCTCTCCAAGGAACAACAAGCATTATATCTGGGCCTTAAAGTGACATTAACCCCCTAAAGACAGTAATATAAATGGTTTAATTACATGTAGTAAAACAACTTTGCAATATGCTTTTATTATTTATTTTGGTCTCCTTTCCTGTAATTTAATTCTGAATATTTTGGCCTTTCCAATTCATCTTAAACATGGAAGTGCAGACACAGCTATATTCCACACAGTCATTGGTTGCACAATCTAGTAAGCCATTTATAACCATTCCTAATTGGCCTCAGCAGAAAAGGTAACCTAGGTTACAATATGGCTGTGCCCACTGCTTTATGGACTTTAACTTTACCCTTATTTTTTTTTCAATATTTAAACAACTACTAATTTTTAAAAAATACATGTAAAAAATGTTCTCAGGCTAAAGTGAGGCTCTGAATACATCATTCAAGCAATGTTTTATTTAATGTTTAATGTCCCTTTAATCTGTATAAACCTCCTCACTTCAGAGTTCCTTTCTGCTTTGAGTCAACTCTGATGGATAGTTATCGGTTTCTCTAATGCCTGCATAGTTTAAGAATATCAATAATGTTTTGTAGAATCATGTGGTGCAATTATGCTGATATATCTATTGTATTTAAAATATATCTAACTTTATATAATGGCTATTTTACAGTTACATAAAATAATACCAAACTTAACTTATGTCAATAAACCTAATAAAAATGTTTATTATTCTGTGTCACACTATGTATATACTGGACAAGTTATCTCCTAATCCACTATAAGGACTTCACATGCTTTACATTTTTAATTTAATAGTAATATTGCCACAGACTATTATTAAATATTTTAGAATATTTTAGATTGAAAACAATGTATTTTCCATTGCTTCCAGCCACAGATTTATTTGATTTATATATAGGGGCATATTTATCAAAGTGCGAGCAGACATGATACAATGTAGAGTATCATGTCCGCTGCACATCGATAAATGCGATTGCACCAGCAGTTCACCAGAACTGCTCCTGCAATACCGCCCCCTGCAGATTCGCGGCCACTAGCAGGGGGTGTCAATCAACCTGATCGTATTAGATCGGGTTGATTTCTGTCTGCCGCCTCAGAGCAGGCGACAAGTTATGGAGCATTCGGAGCTTGATAATTCGGCCCCATAGTGTCAATCACTATCAATGTGAAGCTCCAAAAAAGTAAAAATATACATTAAGGATATACTTTACAATAATCAGTATTTACATAACTTCTTGTCTTATTGTCTTAACATTTTAATAATGATCCCTCAGTTTCCACGCACATGAACACATAATTTTAATTAATTTAGAAATCAGATGAAAAGCAGTTAATATTTAAAGAAGCAAGCTCTTAATTTTCATACTTGTAAAAGGGTAAAAAGAAAAAAAGATACTTGAATGAGAATAGAGTGTGTCCCCCCCCCAACTCCTTATATTAAACAATACAATTATGTATGCAATATAATTAGAAAGCATTTGTGACATCAACACATAACGCTTAAAAATTAGTGTGACTTGAAACCTGAAGTAAAGTGTTAGGGCTACGATAAAAGTACAACAAAACACACATCAACCCCCAGACGATCGTTTTGGCCTTCATTGGGCCTCGTCAGTGAGGTGTAGTGCTTCTCTCTTTTTATTTATGCAAATTATGACCCTGAGAGAAGTCTCCCTAAGGGTGATGCAGGAAGTCTTGTTCAGAGAAGCATTGCCTGGTATTTTGGGACTAGACTGTACTGTTTAGTCAGGATCAGACTGATAAACTACAGGAAAGTTCTTCCTTGGGTGGTAACTAGCCATAGAACAATCTATTATGCTATGGTTCATTTCCAGGTTGAGCGCTTCTCTCTTTTTATTTATATAAACTTCTTATTATCTATCACCTAGAATGCGAGTTATGCATGCTATAGGGAAATTAACGAACGCAACAAAAGTTGCGTTATTTAACCCCTTATAGCGCAGCCATTACAAGTTTTCAAACAGCCGTCTTGTGCGTGCGATATGGTGCTTTTAAGCTCTATACCACACATAAAACAAGCGCTGTTTTGACGTGCTCGTGCACGCTTTCCCCATAGACATCAATGGGGAGAGCGGGTCAGAAAAAAGTCTAACACCTGCAATCGCCGCAACTAAATAAACCTATTAACCCCTAAACCGCCATCCCCCATATTGCAACAACCTAAATTAAACTATATTAACCCTTAAACCTAACCCTAACTTAACCCTAAGTCTAACCCTAACCCTAAACCTAACCGTAACCCTAACACTCCCTAACTTTAACATAATTAAAATATAGCTAAATTAAACTTACAATTATTAACTAAATAATACCTATTTAAAACTAAATACTTACCTGTGAAATAAAACCTAAGCTAGCTACAATATAACTAATAGTTAAATTGTAGCTATCTTAGGTTTTATTTTTATTTCACAGGTAAGTTTGTAATTATTTTAACTAGATAGACTAGTTAGTAAATAGTTATTAACTATTTAATAACTACCTAGTAAAAATAAATACAAACTTACCTGTCAAATAAAACCTAAGCTGCCTTACACTAAAACCTAACATTACAAAAAATAAAAAAAACACTAAAATTACAAAAAAGAAAAAAACCCCTAAGCTATAATAAACTACCAAGGGCCCTTAAAAGGGCCTTTTAGGGGGCCCTTAAAATTGCCTTTTGTAGGGCATTGCCCTAAAGCTAACAGCTCTTTTGCTACAAAACAAACACCCCTTAAACGTATACAAACCCCCACACCCCAAACACACAAAATAAAAATAAAGCAAAACCTAATCTACCCATTGCCCTGAAAATGGCATTTAGCTCTTTTGCTGCCCAAGCCCTAATCTAAAAATAAAACCCCACCCTAATAGAAAAAAAATATATTACACAAAATAACAAACAAATTTTCAAAATAATAAAAATTATTCCTATTCTAATACCCATTTAAATAAAAAAAACACCCCAAAATAAAAAACCTAATCTAGAATATACTACCAATAGCCCTTAAAAGGGCCTTTTGTAGGGCATTGCCCTAAGTTAAACAGCTCTTTTACCTGATTTTTTTTTACAAACACCCACTAACATTACAAACCCCCACCCCCACAAACCCTCAAAAAAAAAAAAAACTAATCTACTCATTGCTTTGAAAATGGCATTTGTATGGGCATTGCCCTTAAAAGGGCATTTAGCTCTTTTGCTGCCCAAACCCTAATCTAAAAAAAAACACCCAAAAACCCTTAAAAAAAACCTAACACTAACCCCCGATTATCCACTTACAGTTTTGGAAGTCCCGCTTGAATGATCTTAATCCAGGCGGCGAGAAGTCTTCATCCAGACGGCCTCTTCTATCTTGATCCCGGCGGCGCGGAGCAGGTCCATCCTAAAGACATTCTGGCGCGGAGCATCCTCATTATGAATCATCCAAAAGAAAATGATTTGAACAGCCAATAGGATTTTACCAGCTCTCATTCCTATTGGCTGATTCAAAATTTTCAGCCAATAGGAATGCAAGGGACTCCATTTTGAAACGGCTCCCTTGCATTGAAGATTCAGTGTACGGTGGCGACCATATGAAGAGGTTGCTCTGCGCTGGATGTCTTTAGGATGGACCCGCTACACGCCGCCGGGATCAAGATAGAAGATGCCGCCTGAAGGAAGATAGAAGAGGCCGCCTGGATAAAGACTTCTCACCGCCTGGATGAAGATCGTTCAAGTGGGACTTCAAAAATTGTAAGTGGATCGTCGAGGGTTAGTGTTAGTTTTTTTTAAGGTTTTTTTGGTGGGTTTTTTTTTAGATTAGGGTTTGGGCAGCAAAAGAGCTAAATGCCCTTTTAAGGGCAATGCCCATACAAATGCCCGTTTCAGGGCAATGGGTAGATTAGGTTTTTTAGAATTAGGTTTTTTATTTTGGGGGGTTGGTTGGGTAGTGGGTTTTACTTTTGGGGGGCTTTGTATTTTTTTCAGGGCTATTGGTATTTTATTGTAGGCTAGGTTTTTTTTTTATTTTGGGTGGGCTTTTTTATTTTGATAGAGCTATTATATTAGGTGAAATTCTTTTTTATTTTTGATAATTTCGTTTGTTATTTTTCGTAATTTAGTGTTTGTTATTTTTGGTAATTTAGTCTTTTTTATTTTTTGTAATTAGATACATTGTAATTTTTAGAGTAGTGTTAGGATTTTTTAATGTGTAGTTTAGTTTTATTTGATTGGTAGTTAGCTTAATTTTAGTTTAATAATTATATTAGTTTAATTATTAGTTTAAACTTAGTTCTTTTAATTTGACAGGTAAATTTGAATTTAATTTAAGATAGGGAAATTGTAATTTTAAAATAAAGTTAGGGGGGGCATTAGGTTTAGGGGTTACTAGTTTAATTTAGTTTATTGCGATGTGGGATGCTTTTGGTTTAGGGGTTAATAGTTTACTTTAGTATTTTTCATTGTGGGGGGCTTGCGGTTTAGGGGTTTAATAGGTTTATTATAGTGGCGGCAGCGTAGGGCTTAATAACTTTAGTACAGTGGGGGCGATGTGGGCGGACAGCAGATTAGGGGTTAATAATATTTAAATAGTGTTTGCGATGCAGGAGGGCGGCGGTTTAGGGGTTAATAACTTTATTATAATGGTGACAATGTTGGGAAGCGGTGGAATAGGGGTTAATAATTATTTTTAGTGGCGGCGATGTCGGGAGCGGCAGAATAGGGGTTAATAACTTTAATATAGTATTTGCGATGCGGGAGGGCCTCGGTTTAGGGGTTAATAGGTAGTTTATGGGTGTTTAGTGTACTTTATAGCAGTTTAGTTATGAGTTTTATGTTACAGATTTGTAGAGTAAAACTCATAACTTCTGCTCTCAGATTGCGAAACAAATCTTGTCGGTATAGGCTGGAACGCAAGCTTTTTAGCCTCACCGCAAAACTCGTAATGGCAGCACTATGGAAGTCCCATGAAAAAACTTAATTTTTACGTGTGCGGGACAGACGTTGCGGTACAAGCTAAAAAGCTTGTGGTACAGCTATACCGACCAGAATTGTAATGGCTACGGTCCGGTTTTAACGCTGAAATTACCATTTTTTCAGCGTTAAAACGCAAACGCACAACTTGTAATCTAGCTGTTTGAAATTAAAGTAAAATGCTTTTTTTATCCAAACCTTTTTCAAGCAAAAATATTTTTTAACATGTTTTTTTATACATGATAGAATTTATTTTTATAATTAAGAGTGCCTTTAATTAAAAATACTTTTTCTTTAACTAAGGGAAATTTCAGTGTCGAGGAAAAATGTTATGCAGTATAATATATAAATTAAATTTGTCATTTTGTAATGCCCTCTCCTCTCTTAGTTTCATTCTTGATTGATAATTATCAAAATCATATTTTAAACATGGAATATTAAGACTGCATGATATTGTACAATAAGTTTAGACATAGACATGTGTATCTTCTTAACTTTTTTTATTGGCTCAGTACGGTCCCTCCAACAATAAAGAGATTAATTATGTGCAGAGAGCCTGGCCAAATGCATCTGTTTATTTATATCATTTATTTTTCAGTTAGGAAGAAATGATCAATCTGTACCTGCCCTGAAGTCATGAAAAAATGTAATGAATACAAAAGAGAACACAGAGATATTTAAAAGGATGATTGAAAACGCTCAATAATTATTTTTAAGATTATTAAAAAAAAAAACCAATATAAATAAAGTTATATAAAAGAGTAAAAACATGTTTTAGTTAATACTAGCTCTTTTGACTAATTATCCTGTATAATTTAAACATTAGATGTCATTATTTGCTATATGATAAAAGTAAAATCACACAGACATTTGTAGTATACATTTTTTTTTTCTTTGAGTCTGAATTTAGGTATTTGAACAATGTATGTTTCTAAATTTACCATTTAAAAAAAAAAAAAAACTTGAAATAGGTGCCAATATTCACTTTGAGCAAATCTCAAAAGTGGTTTAATCTGTAGCAGGCAAGAACGTTGCCTTAGGCCCACAAAGTCTGCATTTCTTTCCAGCAGTGCTTTGGTCTATGATCCTGTCTCTTTATTATGATTTCATTTAGTAGTTTTTGTAGGCAGCGTGCAGAAATGCTAAATAAACCTTCGGCCAGCAACAAAGGCTTGAGAATTACACAGAGTGTAATGAAAAAGCTCACTTATTTTTTTGTTTACTAACAATTTCTTAGTTTCAGAGAATAATTATCAAAGGAATCCATCCCTTACATTTATTTACACTGATGATAAATATGCTGCAATTGTTTCACTGATTTTATGAATATTTTATAAACTTTAATGTGCATTCAGATCAAGGTATACTATTACTTAAAGGGACAGTCTAATAAAAAATAAACTTTCATGATTTAGATAGGGCATGCAATTTTAAGCAGCTTTCCAATTTACTTTAATCATCAAATTTGCTTTGTTCTCTTGGTATTCTTAGTTGAAAGCTAAACCTAGGTAGGATCATATGTTAATTTCTAAGTCCTTGAATGCCGCCTCTAATCTCAGAGCATTTTGACAGTTTTTCACAGCTAGAGGGCGTAAGATCATGTGTGCCATACACATTACTTTGCGTTCACATCTGTGGAGTTACATAGAAATCATCACTGATTGGCTAAAATGCATGTCTGTCAAAAGAACTGAAATAAGGGGGCAGTCTGCAGAGGCTTAGATACAAGGTAATTACAGAGGTAAAAAGTATATTAATATAAGCATGTCACCACCTACATTATACCTATGTACCCCTAATCTGCTGCCCCCAACATCGCCGACACCTACATTATAGTTATTAATCCCTAATCTGCCGCCTACAACGTCACCTCCACCTAACTACAATTACTAACCCCTAATCTGCCGACCAGACATCGCCGCCACTATAATAAATTTATTTACCCCTAAACCTAAGTCTAACCCTAACCCTAACACCCCCTAACTTAAATCTATTTTTAATAAATCTAAATAAAATTACTATAATTAAATAAATTATTCCTATTTAAAACTAAATACTTACCTATAAAATAAACCCTAATATAGCTACAATATTAACTAATAATTAAATTTTAGCTATTTTAGGATTTATATTTATTTTACAGGCAACTTTGTATTTATTTTAACTAGGCACAATAGTTATTAAATAGTTAATAGCTATTTAATGGCTACCTAGTTAAAATAATTACAAAATTACCTGTAAAATAAATCCTAACCTAAGTTACACATACACCTAACACTACACTATCAATAAATTAATTAAATAAATTAACTAGAATTATCTAAAATAAAATACAATTAAACAAACTAAACTATATTACAAAAAACAAACACTAAATTACAAAAAATAAAAAAATATTACAAGAGGTTTAATCTAATTACACCTAATCTAAGCTCCCTAATAAAAAAAAAAAAAAAAAAAAAATAACAAAATTCCCTATCCTAAACTAAATTACAAAGTAATCAGCTCTTTTACCAGCCCTTAAAAGGGTTTTTTTGCGGGGCATTGCCCCAAAGTAATCAGCACTTTTGACTAACATTATAACCCACCACCCACACACCCCTACTCTAAAACCCACCCAATCCCCCCTTAAAAATCCTAACACTACCCCATTAAAGATCACCCTACCTTGAGCCGTCTTCAGCCAGCCAGGCACCGATGGGGCAGAAGAGGACATCCGGACCGGCACAAGTCTTCATCCGATCTGGCCAGAAGTCTTCATCCGATCGGGGCAGAAGAGGTCCTCCATCCAGGAGAAGTCTTCATCCAAGCGGCATCTTCTTTCTTCATCCATCCTGCGCGGAGCGGGTCCATCTTCATGACATCCGACGCGGAGCATCCTCTTCTTTCTGACGACTAATGACAAATGAAGGTTCCTTTAAATGACGTCATCCAAGATGGCGTCCCTCGAATTCCGATTGGCTGATAGGATTCTATCATCCAATCGGAATTAAGGTAGGAAAAATCTGATTGGTTGATTTAATCAGCCAATGGGATTAAAGTTCAATTCGATTGGCTGATTGGATCAGCCAAAAGAATGCGAGGTCAATCCTATTGGCTGATCCAATCAGCCAATTGGATTGATCTTCAATCCGATTGGCTGATTAAATCAACCAATCTGATTTTTCCTACCTTAATTCTGATTGGCTGATAGAATCATATCAGCCAATCGGAATTCGAGGGACGCCATCTTGGATGACGTAATTTAAAGGAACCTTAATTCGTCGTTAGTCGTCAGAAAGAAGAGGATGCTCCGCGTCGGATGTCTTGAAGATGGACCCGCTCTGCGCCGGATGGATGAAGATAGAAGATGCCGCTTGGATGAAGACTTCTGCTGGATCGGATGAAGACTTGTGCCGGTCCGGATGTCCTCTTCTGCCCCATCGGTGCCCGGCTGGCTGAAGACGGCACAAGGTAGGGTGATCTTCAATGGGGTAGTGTTAGGTTTTTTAAGGGGGGATCGGGTGGGGTTTAGAGTAAGGGTGTGTGGGTGGTGGGTTGTAATGTTGGTGGGGTATTGTATTTCTTTTTTTTACAGGTAAAAGAGCTGATTACTTTGGGGCAATGCCCCGCAAAAAGCCCTTTTAAGGGCTGGTAATAGAGCTGATTTACTTTGTAATTTAGTTTAGGATAGGGAATTTTGTTATTTTGGGGGGCTTTTTTATTTTATTAGGGGCCTTAGATTAGGTGTAATTAGATTAAACTTCTTGTAATATTTTTTATTTTTTTGTAATTTAGTGTTTTTTTGTAATATAGTTTAGTTTATTTAATTGTATTTTATTTTAGATAATTGTAGTTAATTTATTTAATTAATTTATTGATAGTGTAGTGTTAGGTGTATTTGTAACTTAGGTTAGGATTTATTTTACAGGTAATTTTGTAATTATTTTAACTAGGTAGCTATTAAATCGTTATTAACTATTTAATAGCTATTGTACCTAGTTAAAATAAATACAAAGTTGCCTGTAAAATAAATATAAATCCTAAGCTAGCTACAATGTAACTATTAGTTATATTGTAGCTATATTAGGGTTTATTTGATAGGTAAGTATTTCGTTTTAAATAGGAATAATTTATTTAATTATAATAATTTTATTTAGATGTATTTAAATTATATTTAACTTAGGGGGGTGTTAGGGTTAGGGTTAGACTTAGGTTTAGGGGTTAATAACTTTATTATAGTAGCGGCGACGTTGGGTGCAGGAGATTAGGGGTTAATAATTGTAGGTAGGTGGCGGCGATGTTAGGGACGGCAGATTAGGGGTTAATAAAATTTATTATAGTGTTTGCGAGGCGGGAGTGCGGCGGTTTAGGGGTTAATACATTTATTATAGTGGCTGCGATGTCCGGTCGGCAGATTAGGGGTTAATAAGTGTAGGTAGGTGGCGGCGACGTTGGGGGGGCAGATTAGGGGTTAATAAATATAATGTAGGTGTCAGCGATGTTAGGGGCACAAGATTAGGGGTTCATAGGTATAATGTAGGTGGCGGCGATTAGGGGTTAAAAATTTTAATTTTAGTGTTTGCGATGTGGGGGGGCGCCTCGGTTTAGGGGTTCATAGGTAGTTTATGAGTGTTAGTGTACTTTGTAGCACTTTAGTTAAGAGCTTTATGTTCTGGCGTTAGCCCATAAAACTCTTAACTACTGACTTTTATATGTAGGAGTCTTGGAGGTAGAGGCTGTACTGCTCACTTCTTCCAAGACTTGTAATACCAGCGTTAGGAAAATCCCATTAAAAAGATAGGATACGCAATTGACGTAAGGGGATTTGTGGTATGGACAAGTCGCGGAAGAAAAGTGAGCGGTAGACCCTTTCCTGCCTGACTTGTAATACCAGCGGGCGTTAAAAAGCAGCGTTAGGACCCCTTAACGCTGCTTTTTAAAGCTAACGCAGAACTCGTAATCTAGGCGTTTATGTGTTGTTGAAATGTAAAGTGTAATGGTCCTTAATGGTAATTTGTTACACCTAACATGACAGTAAATGTAAAAACATAGCATTATATAATTCTGTACATAGTGCAGAATTATGTAACATTATCTTAGCAAAACTTTAAAAATCTAAAGATTTGATTGATTTTAGCTGTCAAAGTTGTACTTACCTGGTCTCTTTTCCAGGATCTTCTGATTATGTCTTCTGTTTCAAAAGCGATTCACGGGCACGCTATTTAATCACAGCGCACCCGATCTCGCTATTGAACTAAATGTAGTGTACTCCCACTCTGGTCTGGTAGCGGGAGCACGCTACATTCAGTTCAATAGCGCAATTGGGTGCGCTGTGATTAGACCAGATCAGATCCTGGAGAGGAGACCAGGTAAGTACAACTTTGACAGCTAAAATATCTCAAATCTTTAGATTTTTAAAACTGTTGCTAAGATAATGTTACATAATTCTGTACTAATGCTATTTTTTACATTTACTGTCATGTTAGGTGTAACAAATTACTATTAAGGACCATTACACTTTACATTTCAACAACACATAAACACCTAGATTATGAGTTCTGCGTTAGCTTTAAAAAGCAGCGTTAGGGGTCCTAACGCTGCTTTTTAACGCCCGCTGGTATTACCATTAAGGACCATTAAACTTTCCATTTCAACATATGTGCAGAATTATGTAACATTATTTTTTACATTTACTGTCCCTTTAAAGGGACATCGAACTACACTTGCTATTGAGTAAAAAAGTGTTCTTAGATTTTCAAATTGCTGGAAATTGCCCAAACTAGTTATTTGCATCTATCATCTATCTATCTATCTATCTATCTATCTATCTATCTATCTATCTATCTATCTATCTATTATCTATCTATCTATCTATCATCTTTCTTTCTTTCTTTCTTTCTATCTATCTACCTATCTACCTATCTATCTATCTATCTATCTATCTATCTATCTATCTATTATCTATCTATCTATCTATCTATCTATCTATCTATCATCTTTCTTTCTTTCTTTCTATCTATCTATCTATCAATCAATCAATCTATCATCTATCTGTTTTGAGGCTGGACCCTATCCAGCAATAGAGCCATGACATGCAATTTTCAGCTAGGCAGTAACAGAGAATAGCATATCATTTGTGTACAAATATACTGTCAGGGTCCTTACCCTGGTCCTGGCTGCTTGCTGCAGCAAATCTGGGGCCCCCGGCAGTCCGTCTCGGCATCCCACTTGCAGAGACGCTGAAACCAGTCTGATTGACAGCTGTGGCTAAAGCCCTCTAGGCGCGCGCAACAGCATGCTGCCTAGATTTAAAGGGCTAGCCTCTGATTGTTAGGACTCCCACCTGGAAGACACAGGTGTGGGGGTCCCTATACAAGGCTGCTCAGTACATTACTCTGTACTGAGTTATTGCCTAACAGGGTCCTTGTCTGTTGATTTTTGCTCCTGACTTCTAGCATAGCTGATGGTCCCTGCTTCTGAAGCTAAGTATTCTCTGCTGTGATACCTGTGTATGCTTATCCTACTGCTGAGACCAAATACCTCTGCTGTGATACCTGTGTTTGCTTACTATAATGCTGAGACCAAAGACCTCTGCTGTGATACCTGTGTATTCTTACTATACTGCTATGATTAAAGACCCCTTCTGTGATACCTGTGTATGCTTACTATACTGCTGAGACCCAAAACTCTGCTGTGATACCTGTGTATGCTTACTGTACTGCTGAGACCAAAGACCTCTGCTGGGATACCTGTGTATGCTTACTGTACTGCTGAGACCAAAGACCTCTGCTGTGATACCTGTGTATGCTTACTGTACTGCTGAGACCAAAGACCTCTGCTGTGATATCTCTGTATGTTTTCTAGTTCCTGGACCTTTTACAATAAGCCTCACCAACAGTACCCGCTGGGTTCTGTGCTTGCTGAGAGACTTGTGCTAGACCTCTATTGTGATACCTGCGTATACTTTCTTGTTCCTGGACATTTTTTTTTTTTTTTTTTTTAATTTTATTTTTATTGAGGACAAGATGGCAAATACATGTTACAGAAAACATAAGAGCATAAGTGTTACATCAAATATTTGCGTCATGTATATATGAAATGAAATACAGTCCTCTGTTTTCTCTTTACTTACCGGTATAGGCCTTCCATATACCTATATTACTATAATAAAATATAATATTGAATGCAAGTAACATAACAAAATTTGCTCCCTAACATAAGGAGCAGAGACCTCAACTGAGCACAGCAAACAAAATGTTACTATATTTTGGTGACAGTCTGACAAAATAAACAGCTATTAACAAAAATTATAGTAGAGCGCAAATGGTATAATCAATATGGTTGCTACCATGCAGCAGTATCAACAAAAAGTGAGTTGTTAATAAGGATAAGAGTGTTTCCTTTGTTGCCTGGGGTTGTTGTTGTTGGGCGCCTGTAATTAAACCTGGTAATATATACCTAAGCCCACCTGGTGGTCAGCTAGTAGATTGATCTGTAAAAGGTATGGTAGCCAAGCAGTGCGCGAATATATACAGGGCAGAGTATATGTGGTATGCAGCAATCCCATATATTAGAGTCCCACTTGTTGTGCTTTCAAAGTGGATTCATGTAATTTCTGTGTAGAGAAAATATGGGGTATGCCCCTAAAATTGAACATAAAAAGATTCGGAGAACCTTGTCGAAGTAAGATGTTATAGGTACTATCATAATAATGTGCGATATTTAACTATGGGGTTAGATAGATTGTTTGTTTACAATGTATGTTTGTAAATTATGTAAAACTTATGGGACATCCCAGCCTGGATGTTAAACAACATAAATTCTTATATGTTTAAAATATAAGGGAAGTTCCTGTATTAAGGGAGGCTCACCGGCACCATCTTCTAGAGTATTTATCAGCTTGCTGAAACTAAGCTGCCGTCTCGGCCGCAGACAGCAGTGTCCCAGCTAGTGTAGTAGTAATGCCGGTGCGTTCACATTATATCACAGTATCTTCTACATGCCTGTATATTAGGGTTTATGTAAATGTTCAATTGTCATTCAATGTAGATAAATTCTGGGAGGGTTATCTGGACCCCAGTGCCTCAAAGAGAAAGTAGAAATACAAGATAGAACTTCTTTAAATAAAACATATCACGTTACTTATTACAGGGCTTTCTCTCCCGCCAACTCTCAATCCCGGTGTTACCCCCACTAATCAATAAAAGTATTTACTCTGCTCAGAATTCCCAATAAGGTATTTAAGTATGGCAGTGCTGTATTACATTTGGATATATTAAATTGCAAATAATCTCACATATTTGAATAGTAGAATCCAATCTACTGCATAATCTATTAAATGGCAAATAATCTCACATATTTGAATAGTAGAATCTAATCTACTGCATATTATACATACAACTCCGCGTAGCACATGAGCCAACCAAACTGCCGTGAACCACAAGTACAAACCCCAACATATAAAACTTTTTTTGGGAAAAGGTCCGGTACCATTGCGGTGCAAGCCAGAAACTTATGTGTTGTCCGGACCCGGTACCTCAGAATACACATATGAAGTGTTTTCATGGCGGTTCCACCACACTCTGCTGTTACCCCCGGTATCAGAAAAGATATCACAGTCTGTGAAAAACAATCCCTCAGCAATTATCCAGGAGTGTAACTTAGAATAGTTGTTTCCTGGGGCTGGGAGACAGCGTTGGCATCTCAGTTCTAGGTTCCATGTTGGGTCTGTCAAAGCCGCGAGCCAGCTCTCTGTTGCAATCTGGCTCCCGATCAGACACTCAGCTCCAATCTGGATGACCAGGTTTGGGTGGGCCACATTCTGTCTGATTGTATGGGAGAGGCCCCTGGCCACGGCCGCATCGCCTCTATCAATCCAATCCGGTTCATCAGACTCATTCTCCTGCGTGTCACCTTTCCACTTGAGTGATGTGCTCTGTGAAAACATGTAGTATTGTCCATTCTGTATCTCGTCCGGGTCCACATGTCCAGTCTTATCTATCACTGAGCTAACTTGGGTTAATAGCCTTTCTTCAGTGTTGATGTTAGACTGTCTAGTATAGTTTACTTGCGTGATCGGCGTAGGCAGCATGGTGTCTAGTGCAACGCTTGAATGCATAGGTTGCTTCTGTAAAGTGAATAACCCATCTGTGCATGTTTGAGTGGCATCGCTTGTAATCCTTGAAGTGTCTTCTGGCTTGGGGATCGCTGCTATGTTTATGGGTGTGATGCCAAGTAATCGAACCAAGTTATCGTATGGGGCCCTGTCCATTAGAGAGCGCATCAAGCTCTCAATTTTTTCAAGATGGCGATCGGGACTTTCTTGCAGGCTGGCTGTGCTGTAAATTGTCATTTTCCCTTGTTGTTCTCACCACTCTCAGGTTAAATACGCGGAGACTGTACAGCCCTGTGCTGTGCCGTGCCCAGTTGAGGCTGAATACCTCGGTAAACCGAGGGGGAAAGCGCTACCTGTTATGAGCCGCCGCTCCATGTCTTTAATGTCCGATCCTAAGTTCTAATGTCACCAATACAGCTCGGTCAAGTGAAACAAAGTTCTCACAAAGGAGATGCCTTTAATCCTGTTCAATATAGTTGTCTTTGCTGTAGATTTGTCACCAAAAATCAGCGGATAATTAGTGAATCAATTAGAGCTTATGGAGATGCGACCATCCAGGATCGCTACTTGGACACGCCCCCGTTCCTGGACATTTTAATACATAAATAGCACAGCAGCACACTGATTAATTTATTAATGAGAAAGGTTCACTTTACTATACAAGTTCAAAATACTTTACACTGTAGTTCAAGAATACTTAGGAAACTTACAGTACTGATGAGACCAGTGTTCCCTCTAAGGTCAGTTTTGTGAGTGGCACAGCAGTGAAACAGTTAATAAGGTAAACACACCATGGCTTTAATTAAAGTGATTGCAAAGTTTAACGAATTTAAGCCCGGTATGTAAAAACAGTGGCACTTTAATTAATTAAACTGTATTGAGCAGATTGATGATGAATCCGGCTTCCTCCAATTGTTGCATGCCCCCTTTGGCGTCCACCTTGTTGGGCAATACAAAGATTGGAAGAAGCCAGATTCATTATCGATATGCTAACTACAGCAGGAGCTGCGGGAGGAGGATCGCCGGCCAGCTTTCCATAAAGCAAAGGTAAATATTTTAAAATAGAAGCTTCATTGTAAAGTTTAATTAATTAAAGTGCCCCTGTTTTAAGAGTATTTTTACATACTGGGCTTTAATTCTTAAAACTGTACAATCACTTTAACTGTTTCACTGCTGGGCCTCTCACAAAACTGGCCTTAGGGCCCAATGATCTAAAGCTGGCGAGATTTTTAAAGACTGCTCACCAGTCCTTCAATTTCCCTGGTGGAATGATCTAAAGCTATTTTTTACCCTGAAAACAGGGTGTCTCACTAAGGGGCGTATACTGCATTTTAGTATGAAAAGGGTACAGTGAAATATATATTTTAAACATCATACAAAACAATAATTGAACCATTCACAAAACATGTGCAGGAAAAATTGTATTGTTAAGGTGCATCAAAAATCGTAACAAAAAAATCTTATTTTATCAAAAACATACAATTTGTAGGTAAATTACACAGGAATAAATTGTACTAAAACTATGCAATGGATGTGCAAGAAACCAAGAAATTTGTACTTAAAAGTAAAAAATACAAAGCATAATTATTGTTTTTTGTAAAATGGGCGAACATAGACTTTCAATTCGTAATACTAGCGGCAAGCCTGACGAGCGCAAAACCCCACAATAAACCCCTTATCATTCATGAGCAAACATTTGTGCTCCTCTCATACTCTGGCCCTATATGTTCTACATTACTCTGTGATTGCTATGGTGACTGTAGACAAAGGGTGTTAGCAGGTATATAGTAATTCATCTACTTTAATCATAACTAGTAACATACTGCAATGTAATACATGCAAAGCCTTCTGGGAATAATTTTTATAAAAGGTTAAAATTAACTGGCTTTAGTGGGTTGATTCCTACATTTATGGAAAAGACAACACTAAATAGTCCTTTTCAATGTACCACCATATAGTACAGTGAATATGTAAGACTGGGCAGATTCAAGATTGGCAGCTTCATCTGAAATACAAAATTGTAACCTGCCTGTTTTCTTTCAATTGCTCAATACATGTTAATTAAAATGGAAATTCTGAACACGACAATACTCTATAACGGCCAAACTTAAAAGCACATAAATACCCATATATATACTCATCGTCCACTATATTAGGTACACCTGTTCAATTGCTTGGTAACACATATTGCTAATCAGCCAATCACATGGCAGCATCTCAATGCATTTAGGCATCTAGACGTGGTGAAGATGACTTGCTGAAGTTCAAACCAAGCATCAGAGTGGGGATTTAAGTGACTTTGAATGTGGCATGGTTGTTGGTGCCAGATGGGCTGGTCTAAATATTTAGAAAACTGCCGATCTACTGGGATTTTCTCGCACAACCATCTCTAGGCTTTAGAGAGAATGGTAAAAAAAAAAAAATATCCAGTGAGCGGCAGTTGTGTGGACGAAAATGCCTTGTTGATGTCAGAGGTCAGGGGAGAATGGGCAGACTGGTTCAAGATGATAGAAAGGCAACAATAACTCAAATAACCACTTGTTACAATCAAGGTATGCAGAATACCATTTCTGTATGTACAACACGTTGAACCTTGAAGCACCGTGTGCCACTCCTGTCAGCTAAGAACAGGAAACTGAGGCTACAATTCGCACAGGCTCACCAAAATTGGACAATAGAAGATTAAAAAAATGTTGCCTGGTCTGTCTCAATTTCAGCAGCAACATTCAGATGGTAGGGTCAGAATTTGGCGTAAACAACATGAAAGCATGGATCCATCCTGCCTTTTATCAACGGTTCAGGCTGGTGGTGGTGGTGTAATGGTGTGGGGGATATTTTCTTGGCACACTTTGGGCCCCTTAGTACCAATTGAGCATTATTTAAACTCCATAGCCTACCTGAGTATTGTTGCTGACCATGTCCATCCCTTTATGACTACAGTGTACCCATCTTCTGATGGCTACTTCCAGCACAATAATGCACCATGTCACAAAGCTCAAATAATCTCAAACTGGTTTCTTGAACATGACAATGAGTTCACTGTACTCCAATGGCCTCCACAGTCATCAGATTTCAATCCAATAGAGCACCTTTGGGATGTGGTGGAACTGCAGATTCACATCATAGATGTGCAGCCAATAAATCTGCGTGATGCTATCATGTCAATATGGACCAAAATCGCTGAGGAATGTTTCCAACACCTTGTTGAATCTATGCCACAAAGAATTAAGGCAGTTCTGAAGGCAAAAGGGGATCCAACCCGGTACTAGCAAGGTATACTTAATAAAGTGGCCAGTGAGTGTAAATGCTGACATTCTGTTTTGTCCACATTAAGTTTTTGCATGGGAAATTGAAAAGTGGAAGTGCAGACTCCTGGGTTAAAATTTTTATATTCCACACATTCACTGGTTTGCACACTCTAGTAACCCATTCATAAGTGTCCCATCTGACTTCAGCAGAGACGGATACCTAGGGTTTGAACATGGCAGACCCATTTGCTTAATGAACACTAAAATTTTACATTTTGTTTTTATATTTATTCTATAGCATTTATTTCTTACCTTTTAATCCTTCAATGACCGGAGACGTACCCTGTATGTCACCAGTCTTTTTCTATGCTGGGGTTTAATAGCGGGGCTGTTGCTACTAGTGGTAAGACTGTGCTATTGCCTGATGCCTTCAGGAGAGAGACATTTTGTAATAGCGTGGTCTTACCACTTTTGGTGAGACCAGCACCATCACAGGGTCAAACTCCCCAAAAGGATGTGCGATGTACAGGGTTCTGATCATTAAGGGGTTAAAAGATTTCATGTTTGCCTTTTGTTGGCAGAACTTTCCACAAGTGTGGCAAAATTTTTTTTTGTCTTATAACAAATACCTGTTGGTTTGCAGGTTTATCTGCCGAGTGATGGGTAAAACAATGATTTCACTTTATAAAACTATGCTGTGTTGATTTAGAGGGTGATTTTATTTTATATTTGCACTGAGGAGACAATTTCATATGCATTCAAAATATCTATACAATGTCGTCTAGAGGCAAAACTCTACACAGAAAAAAAAATTGAGTACAAGGTCAGAAGCTGGAGGTTTTGTCAGAAAAACACAGGGATTTCATTTACTAAACATCTGTGCTTGAAACAATAGTGGTTCCCTTCAAACTCCTACAGAGAACTGCACCTTGAGATCTATTGAAATATTTGCAAAGATTTTTCTTGGATGAGGACCAGGGACATTGTTGAGATAATTTTACTTAGAGCACTAGACAAGTGAAAATAGAAATAGCTTTATATTGTATATCCATTACACGCTTATAGTTTGTTTTAGATAAATTGGAATTCAACTTGTACTGATGTTTTAAACAGCCTGTGGTCCTCAGGGTGCAATTTGTCAGGTTGCTGTGTCTTGTGGACTTGCTTCAACACAAGATAAAAAGAAATACAAATTTATTGTAGATTCTTGACCAACCATTTCTATAATATTTTATCTCCAAAATATCTGCCCAATGTTGCTGTTATAACGCAAAAAAACCCATATATATCCCAAAATGTTGATGTGTTATGTAAATGTACCTTTTTAAAAAGGTTGCTGTTATTTAAAAAAAATTCACCTATAATATATTAAAATACTCATTGATTTATTTGTAACAAATGTTAAAGGGACACTGAACCCAAATTTTTTATTTTGTGATTCAGATAGAGCATGAAATTTTAAGCAACTTTCTAATTTACTCCTATTATAAAATTGTCTTTATTCTCTTGGTATCTTTATTTGAAATGCAAAAATGTAAGTTTAGATGCCGGACCATTTTTGGTGAACAACCTGGGTTGTTCTTGCTGATTGGTGGATAAATGAATCCACCAATAAAAAGTGCTGTCCAGAGGTCTAAACCAAAAAAAGCTTAGCTGCATTCTTTTTCAAATAAAGTATATACACATATTAACACATAAATATATATAAGCATGTACATATATAATTTGAAATGTCAACCCAATAGAGGGGTGCCTCATGTGCTTATCAATCAGTTAGATCCAACAGAAAATGATTGTGCATACAAGGGGGTACTCACATTTGGTAAAAGCACGCCAGTGGGCTAGTAGACGCAAACTGATCTGTATCAGAAACAATCAAGGAATTGGCCAAGTTTCCAAATCATGCTGTATAAAGATGGTTGTACCACACTGCTCACATGAGGCGTGTCCATCTGAATACAAACATTTCATACAATTCTAGTACTTAAACATCAATTAAACAGTCAAATATTGTCACCTAGATTATATGTGGGCCAAATAAAACCAAATATATTATGCTATATGATAGCATATGCTAAGATACGATATATGTATAACATCCACCTTACCATACATGCCATGTCATCAGATCACAAGTTCTAGTGAGATTCATGTTAAAGGGATAGTCTACACCAGAAGTTTTATTGTTTTAAAAGATAGATAATCCCTTTACCCATTCACCAGTTTTGCATAACCAACATAGCTATATTAATATACTTTCTACCTCTGTAATTACCTTGTATTTAAGCATATTCTGACAGCCCCCTGATCACATGACTTTTTATTTATTATCTATTAACTTGCATTTTAGCCAGTTAGTGCAGAGTGTGCCACAAGCAATGGGCGTGATCACAATGTTATCTATATGGCACACATGAACTAGCACATAAAAAAGCATGTGATACGAGGCTGTCTTTATAAACAGGAAGACATTTAGAGGTTTTAAATGTTATAAAGTATATTAATATAACAATGTTGGTTGTGCAAAGCTGGGGGGTGGGTAGTAAAGGCTTTATCTATCTTTTTCTAACAATTACAATTTAAGTGTTGACTGTCCCTTTAAGAAGTCAATTCAGTATAGACGATCGACATATGAGTGTTGAAATAATAACAAAATAATTGTAATGTATATCCAATACCTTTAAACACCATGAGATATATATATAAATATATATTATATTATAAATAGCATACTCAGTGTTGCAAACATTCACAGCTTCTAAGACTCTCCACATTCATAGCAGTGGCGGCTCCTCCATATGTACACTGCCGCACATGAACCCCCAGCCAGGGGAAAGGAGGAAAAAAAATGAGGAAAAAATTTTTTACAATTTTTTTTGAATAAAATATATTTTTTTATTAATTTTTTTTATTTTATTATATTATTTTATTGACACACTTATTTATTATTAAAAATAACAAGCCTGCCCTTAACTAACTTGCAGGCGCAGCTCTGAGGAGTAGGATGCAGCAGGAGGAGGCAGGAGCTAGGACCGGGTGACACTCTCAGTGACTCAGACAGAGGGCACAACAGTATTTTGCTCTTAGCTGAGCCTGAGACACTGACTGACAGCTCGCTGACGTGACATCACAGTCCTGTCCACCACACCACCTCATGATCTGGGTTAGCCACTCCTCTCCTCAGGCTGATGTGCTGCGTGCACTGTCTCTGCCAGACTGCCACCCCAATCCGATCGCACTTGCAAACAGAGAGCCCTATGCCTGCACAGTGATCTGTATGCATTCACTCTGCAGGTGTAGCTCCTCCCCAGCCTCCATGCCTATAGAGGCTTAATCGCACAGGCTGAACTGTGCGACTTTGTTCAGCCTGTGCTCTGTCTCCTCCCCCAGCCTCTGTTATCGGCTCTGATAGAATTAGGCTGCACACTGCAGCACGTGATGGCCCCCACGAGGCTCCTTCCGGCTCAACGGCGCGAAAATCTCATTGTGGAGATAGCCGTTGAGCTGAGAGGAACCTTTTACTAGAGCTCTGTGTTCAACTGTGTTGTGCCTTGTGGTCGTGGCTTATTACCCCATAAAAATGATAAATACATTGTTGCTGCAGCAGTGCAACGTTAGGGTAGGGTATAGTGTTTAGTACTGCAGTCTGCAGAGAGATAATAGATAAGGCAGGGGCAGAACTTTGGGGGCCAGGCGGGGAAAAAGATTGTCTTGTGGTGGCCTGTGTGGGCAGATCATTTTTTTGGCTGCAGGCCTGCAGTTTATAAATAATATAATTATATATTAGTTGTTGAACTTGACACTGACAGTGTTGAACTTGTCTTGAGCAGACAGAGTCTTAGGCCTCTAGTTATCAACGTGTCTACTTTACCTGTCTTCGCCGGTCCAATACGCCCGCCTAAGCTCGCCTACCATCGCCGCCGCGGACCTGAAAAATTTCGCCTAAGTTATTAAAAAATCTGTCAAAAAGCCGCGCACCAAGTACGGGGCGATGAGCAGCGGACTCCGATCTCGCTGCTCTTCGGCTTTTTGACAGCTTTATTGACAAGCTGTCACTAAGCACCCCCACTAACTATACTGTTCTACCCCCTATACCCCCTATACCGGCGCCCCGGAACAGCCAATAGAAGGCAAGCTCAATCTGATTGGCTGATTGGATCAGCCAATCGGATTGAACTTCAATCTGATTGGCTGATTCAATCAGCCAATCAGATTTTTCCTACCTTAATTCCGATTGGCTGATAGAATCCTATCAGCCAATCGGAATTGAAGGGATGGATGAAGATTGAAGACGCCGCTTGAATGAAGACTTCAATCGGATGGAAGACCTCTTCAGCGCCACCTGGATGTTGGCTTCAATCGGATGGAAGACTTCTTCAGTGCCCCTTGGATGATGACTTCTGCCGCTCCGGATCTCCTCTTCGGTTCCATCGGTGGTCGGCTGGCTGAAGACAGCTCAAGGTAGGATGATCTTCAGGGGGGTAGTGTTAGGTTTATTTAAGGGGGGTTTGGGTTAGATTAGGGGTATGTGGGTGGTGGGTTTTAATGTTGGGGGATTGTATTTTTTTTACAGGAAAAAGAGCTGAATTATTTGGGGCATGCCCCGCAAAAAGCCATTTTAAGGGCTGGTAAGGTAATAGAGCTGGTAACTTTTTAATGTAGAATATGGTAGGGATTTTTTTTATTTTGGGGGGCTTTGTTATTTTATTAGGGGGCTTAGATTAGGTGTAAGTAGCTTAATATTGTTGTAATATTTTTGAAATGTTTGTAACTTATTTTTTTTTATTTTTTGTAACTTAGCTTTTTTATTTTTTGTACTTTAGTTAGTTTATTTAATTGAATTTAATTGTAGTTATTTGTAGCTCATTTATTTAACTAATTTAATGATAGTGTAGTGTTAGGTTTAATTGTAACTTAGGTTAGGATTTATTTTACAGGTAATTTTGTATTTCTTTTAGCTAGGTAGTTATTAAATAGTTAATAACTATTTAATAACTATTCTAACTAGCTAAAATAAATACAAAGTTACCTGTAAAATAAATATAAATTCTACAATAGCTACAATGTAATTATTAATTACATTGTAGCTATCTTAGGGTTTATTTTACAGGTAAGTATTTAGTTTTAAATAGGAATAATTTATTAAAGTATAGTGTAGTGTTAGGTGTAATTGTAACTTAGGTTAGTTTTTATTTTACGGGTTAATTTCTCTTTATTTTAACTAGGTAGCTATTAAATAGTTAATAACTATTTAATAGCTATTGTACCTAGTTAAAATAAATTGAAAGTTTCCTGTAAAATAAAAATAAATCCTAAGATAGCTACAATATAATTATTATTTATATTGTAGCTATATTAGGGTTTATTTTAAAGGTAAGTATTTAGTTTTAAATAGGATTAATTTAGTTAATAAGAGAAATATTATTTAGATTTATTTAATTAATATTTAAGTTAGGGGGGTGTTAGGTTTAGTGTTAGACTTTGGTTTAGGGGTTAATAATTTTATTATAGTGGCAGCGGTGTAGGGGGGCAGGATAGGGGTTAATAAATTTATTATAGGTGGCGGCGGTGTAGGGGGGGCAGATTAGGGGTTAATAAGTTTAATATAGGTGGTGGCGGGGTCTGGGAGCGGCAGTTTAGGTGTTAATACATATATTATAGTTGTGGCTAGACCCGGGAGCGGGGGTTTAGGGGTTAACATATTTATTATAGTGGCGGTGGGCTCTTGGAGCGGCGGTTTAGGGGTTAATCAGTTTATTAGAGTGGCGGTGGGCTCCGGGAGCGGCAGTTTAGGGGGTAATACATTTATTTAGTTGCGGCGGTGTAGGGGGGACAGATTAGGGGTGTTTAGACTCGGGGTACATGTTAGGGTGTTAGGTGTAGACAGCTCCCATAGGAATCAATGGGATGTCTGGCAGCAGAGAACATAAACTTTCGCTATGGTCAGACTCCCATTGATTCCTATGGGATCCGCCGCCTCCAGGGCGGCGGTTTGAAAACCAGGTACGCTGGGCCGGAAAAGTGCCGAGCGTACCTGCTAGTTTTTTGATAACTAGCAAAAGTAGTCAGATAGTGCCGAACTTGTGTGCGGAACATCTGGAGTGACGTAAGAATCGATCTGTGTCGGACTGAGTCCGGCGGATCGAAGCTTACGTCACTAGATTCTACTTTTGCCGGTGTCTAGGGCTTGATAACTAAGGCGAATCAGCCTCGCCAACAAATACGCTGCGGAATTCCAGTGTATTTGAGGTTGACGGCTTGATAACTAGGGGCCTTAGTCTAGATTAGAACACTAGATAGACAGTGTGTAAAAAAAAAAAAAATTCATTTGTATTTTCTACTTTTTAAATTAGTCAACAGATACAGTCTGAGATAGATTATGAGTATTTAGGTAGTAGGAGGACTACTGAGTTATATTAAGGAGTATTTTAAAACAATTTGCATTTGCTTTAAGTGGAGTAATTTGGGAATAATAAAAAAATATATATTTTTTTAAAAACAATTTGCTTTATTAATTTCTTATTCTTTCTGACTGAGAGGGGGCCTGGGCCAGCAGTCCGTTGATGGCTGTCACGGCTGCTAGTGCTTACAATTTAAAAATTTAAGTATTTTAGCAGATTAATTAATTTGCAGATTGCAACTAGAAGTTTTTCAAAAAAATTTAAGTTTAAAAAAAAAAAAAGCAGTTAATATACAAGTTCACCGTTGACGGCTGTCACGGCTGCTTGCTTACCATTTAAACATTTAAGTATTTTAGCATATTAATTAATTTGCAGATTGTAATTAATTTTGCAAAAAAAGTTAAAAGTTTTTTTTTTAAAAAGCAGATAACTGCTGTGCTGTTGCTGATACTAGACTAGTTGACCTTGACCGTTGACGGCTGTCACGGCTGTCACGGCTGCTTAATATTAAAAAAATTAAGTATTTTAGTAGATTAAGTTATTAGCAGATTGCAATTAGAAGTTTTGCAAAAAAATGTAATTTTTTAATTTTATTTAAAAAAGCAGTTAACTGCTGTGCTGCTGGCTGCTGCTGAGCTAATACTAAAATTAGGCAGTAAACCTGCATATTTACCATTTTATATTTTATCTCTAGTGAGTTATATTATTATAATTATTATAAGATTACCTATTAGTTCTAGTTGATATTTTCTAACAGCTGCAGAGCTACCTACCTACAAGTTATTTATTAGATAACAACCGCAAAACTATTTAACTATTACTTGAAGTTGTATATTTTCTAACAGCTGCAGAGCTACCTACCTACAAGTTATATATTAGATAACAACCACAAAACTATTAAACTATTACTTCAAGTTCAGTTGTATATTTTCTAACAGCTGCAGAGCTACCTACCTACAAGTTATATATTAGATAACAACCGCAAAACTATGAAACTATTACTTCTAGTTGTATATTTTCTAACAGCTGCAGAGCTACCTACTTACAAGTTATATATTAGATAAGAACCGCAAAACTATTTAACTATTACTTCTAATTGTATATTTTATAACAGCTGCAGAGCTACTTACATACAAGTTATACATTAGATAATAACCGCACAACTACTTACCTATTAGTTTTAGTTGTATATTTTATAACAGCTGCAGAGCTACTTACCAACAAGTTATATATTTTATAAAAGAAAAGGACTGTTTTTTGTGTGTAAACTAACAGTTAAGATGGCACTTAGTAAAATTAGTGTGTCTGAGCTAAAGCAATTACATTTTTCAACATTGCCCATTGAAAGAAAAATTTTAATTAAAATGCTCAGGCCAACACCTATGCTTAACCTTACCCAGGTGACATAATTTAAAACTAGAGATTACAAAAAAGAATTCAAACCCGAGGTATATGATAAATACCCATGGATTTGTGGCTGTGAATTATCTAACAACTTTTGTTTTTATTGTCTCCTTTTTGCAAAACAAAGGGGGGAATTCAAGCTGGGTGAATTATGGTGTCGCCGATTTATCACATTTAAGTCAAAAAACAAATAAACATAATTGCTCCCAATCACATTTAAACTCCACATTAGAGTTTAATGTGCTAGGAAGGGTTGATATTCGGCAACAACTTGACAGTGAATATCGTTTGAATATTAAAAAACATAATGAGCAAGTAACGAAAAATCGTTATGTTCTTTCAAAAATAATTAATTGTATTTTATTTTGCGGCACATTTGAGCTTGCACTTCGAGGACATGATGAACACGATGATTCATTAAATCCAGGCATTTTCAGAGGTCTTATAAACTTCTCAGCAGAGCTTGATGCATCTCTAAAAGAACATCTCGCTAGTGCCACTGTTTTTAAAGAAACGTCAAAGGAAATTCAAAACGATTTATTAGACTGTATGCTTACTGTTTGCCAGAACCAAATAAAGAAGGAAATCTCAAATGCAAGTTTTGTAGCAGTGATAGCAGATGAAACTACTGATGTTTCATCTGCCTTTCAATTGGTTGTTGTTTTTAGATACATTATAGGTAACGGACAACCGGTTGAGAGATTCTGGGAATTCACTAATCCAGCTGGACATGATGCAGAATCTATAGCTACGCGTATTCAAGCTACTTTGGAAAAAGTTGTAGACAACCCAGAGAAACTGATATCCCAGAGTTATGACGGTGCAAGCGTGATGAGTGGTCAGCATGCAGGTGTTCAGGCTTTAATTAAACGTACCTACAAGAATGCACATTTTGTGCATTGCTTCGCACATCAGCTCAATTTAATTGTCAGCCAAGCAAGCAGTCAGAATCAACAAGTTTGAGTATTTTTTTCAAACCTAAGTGACATTACTAACTTTTTTAGTAACTCGCCACAAAGGATAGCTATTCTAGATGAAACTGTTAGAAGAAGGATACCTCATGGTTCAGCCACCAGGTGGAATTTCAAGAGTCGAACCGTCAATACAGTTTTTGAAAACAGGGAACAGTTAATTGAAAACATGGAAAAAATAGAGTCAACAGCAAAAAAAGAAATAGCTATAAATCAAGCAGGGGCTATTCAGCTTATGTTACAAGACTCTGTATTTGTGTTTTGGCTTACAGTTTTTCACAATATTATGCCACATGTAGATGTGTTATACAACCAACTTCAGAAAACACTAACAGATGCGGCACTTATTCGAAAACATGTTAACACTTTCCAGCAGACAATGGAAAACGAAAGGAATAGAATGGACACAGTGACCATGACGATATCAGAAACAGAGGAAACATCTCGGAAAAGGAAGAGAGAAAATATTTACATTACTCAGACTGTGGCAGCTAAAGAGATATGTGATGTTATCACGAATCAAGTAAAAGATAGATTTTCTTTTATAACTCACTACTCGGCTGTTTCTCTCCTCCAAGCGGAAAAATTGCGGATTACGAGAACATTTTTCCCAATCAGTTTCTTGACCAAACATTAGTTGTTTTTCACATATTACAGAAAGATCGCCTGAAAACTGAACTAGGAATAATTTTCCTAGATACAAGGTAATCACAGAGGTAAAAAGTATATTAATAGAACTGTGTTGGTTATGCAAAACTGGGGAATGGGTAATAAAGGGATTATCTATCTTTTAAAACAATAACAATTCTATGGTAGACTGTCCCTTTAACTCCAAAAATATAAATAATTGCTACCAATCACATTTATACTCCCATTAGAGTTTAATTTGCTATGAAGAATTGATATTCGCCAACAACTTGTCAGTGCATATTGTTTGAATGTTAAAAAACACAATGATCAAGTAACCACAAATCGTTATGTTCTTTCCAAAATTATGAATTGTATTCTATTTTCCGGCGCATTTGAGCTTTCACTTCGAGGACATGATGAATGCGATGATTCATTAAATATTGGGAGACTTAAAAGGATTGTAATTTAATACTTAGTATGATACTAATAATCAGCTATACTATTAACTATTTGAATTCAATTGATTAATCATTTCATATTCTGATATTACATTGCATTTAATTAGAATTCTGTACGATATTTATATTTCCTTATTATCCCACTTTAATATAAATATATTCCATATTTGAAGTCATTCCTTAATAAAGTATAGGAGTATATAAAACTATATCGCCTAGATTTAGAGTTCTGCGTTAGCCGTCAAAACCAGCGTTAGGGGCTCCTAACGCTGGTTTTGGGCTACCGCTGGTATTTAGAGTCGTGTAGGTAAAGGTCTAACGCTCACTTTGCAGCCGCGACTTTTCCATACCGCAGATCCCCCTACGCCAATTGCGTATCCTATCTTTTCAATGGGATCTTTCTAACGCCGGTATTTAGAGTCTTGGCTGAAGTGAGCGTTAGAAATCTAACGACAAGACTCCAGCCGCGGAGAAAAGCCAGGAGTTAAGAGCTTTCTGGGCTAATGCCGGTTCATAAAGCTCTTAACTACTGTGCTCTAGAGCAGTGATTTTTAACCTTTTTTTTTGCTGTGGCACACTTTTTTACATTAAAAAATCCTGTGGCACACCATCACACATTGAAGCCTAATACAGCATATATATATAAACATACACACAAACACACACATACTGTATGTATTGTGCTGTTATGCCATGCCTCCTACAAACTACCCCTGCACTGAGAGTAAAAAACAAGCAAAGTTTAAAAAATATGTCACACTGTTGTCGTGGCACACCTGAGGATCTCTCACGGCACACTAGTGTGCCACGGCACACTGGTTGAAAAACACTGCTCTAAAGTACACTAACACCCATAAACTACCTATGTACCCCTAAACCAAGGCCCCCCACATCGCCGCCACTCTAATAATTTTTTTTAACCCCTAATCTGCCGACCGCACACCGCCGCAACCTACATTATCCCTATGTACCTATAATAATATATATATATATATATATATATATATATATAATAAATCTTATTAAATAAATTATTCCTATTTAAAGCTAAATACTTACCTGTAAAATAAACCCTAATATAGCTACAATATAAATAATAATTATATTGCAGCTATTTTAGGATTAATATTTATTTTACAGGCAACTTTGTATTTATTTTAACCAGGTACAATAGCTATTAAATAGTTAATAACTATTTAATAGCTACATAGTTAAAATAAATACAAAATTACCTGTAAAATAAATCCTAACCTAAGTTAAAATTAAACCTAAATATTACAACAATTTTAAGCTAATTACACCTACTCTAAGCCCCCTAATAAAATAACAAAGCCCCCCAAAATAAAAAAATGCCCTACCCTATTCTAAAATAAAAATTGAAAAGCTCTTTTACCTTACCAGCCCTTAAAAGGGCCTTTTGCAGGGCATGCCCCAAAGAATTCTGCTCTTTTGCCTGTAAAAGAAAACAAACAATACCCCCCCCCAACATTACAACCCACCACCCACATACCCCTAATCTAACCCAAACCTCCCTTAAATAAACCTAACACTAAGCCCCTGAAGATCTCCCTACCTTGTCTTCACCACGTCGGGTATCACCGATCCGTCCAGAAGAGGGTCCGAAGTCTTCATCCAAGCCCAAGCGGGGGCGGAAGAGGTCCATCATCCGGCTGAAGTCTTGATCCAAGCTGGGGCTGAAGAGATCCATCATCCGGCTGAAGTCTTGATCCAAGCGGGGGCTGAAGAGGTCCATCATCCGGCTGAAGTTTTGATCCAAGCGGGGGATGAAGAGGTCCATCATCCGGCTGAAGTCTTCTATCAAGCGGCATCTTCAATCTTCTTTCTTCCGGCTCCATCTTCATCCCGCCGACTCGGAACATCCATCCTGGCTGACGACTTCCCGACGAATGACGGTTCCTTTAAGGGACGTCATCCAAGATAGCGTCCCTCGAATTCCGATTGGCTGATAGGATTCTATCAGCCAATCAGAATTAACGTCGGCCAGGATGGATGTTCCGCGTCAGCGGGATCAAGATGGAGCTGGAAGAAAGAAGATTGAAAATGCTGCTTGATAGAAGACTTCAGCCGGATGATGGACCTCTTCAGCCCCCGCTTGGATCAAGACTTCAGCCAGATGATGGACCTCTTCAGCCCCCGCTTGGATCAAGACTTCAGCCGGATGATGGACCTCTTCAGCCCCCGCTTGGATCAAGACTTAAGCCAGATGATGGACCTCTTCAGCCCCCGCTTGGGCTTGGATGAATACTTCGGACCCTCTTCTGGACGGATCGGTGATACCCGGCATGGTGAAGACAAGGTAGGGAGATCTTCAGGGGCTTAGTGTTAGGTTTATTTAAGGGGGGTTTGGGTTAGATTAGGGGTATGTGGGTGGTGGGTTGTAATGTTGGGGGCGTATTGTATGTTTTTTTTTACGGGCAAAAGAGCAGAATTCTTTGGGGCATGCCCCGCAAAAGGCCCTTTTAAGGGCTGGTAAGGTAAAAGAGCTTTTCAATTTTTATTTTAGAATAGGGTAGGGCATTTTTTTTATTTTGGGGGGCTTTGTTATTTTATTAGGGGGCTTAGAGTAGGTGTAATTAGCTTAAAATTGTTGTAATATTTTTATAATGTTTGTAATTTATTTTTTTATTTTTTGTAACTTAGTTCTTTTTTATTTTTTGTACTTTAGTTAGTTTATTTAATTGTATTTATTTGTAGGTATTTGTATGTAATTAATTTATTGATAGTGTAGTGTTAGGTTTAATTGTAGATAATTGTAGGTAGTTTATTAAATTTATTTATTGATAGTGTAGTGTTAGGTTTAATTGTAACTTAGGTTAGGATTTATTTTACAGGTATTTTTTTTAATTATTTTAACTAGGTAGCTATTAAATAGTTATTAACTATTTAATAGCTATTGTACCTGGTTAAAATAAATACAAAGTTGCCTGTAAAATAAATATTAATCCTAAAATAGCTACAATATAATTATTTGTTATATTGTAGCTATATTAGGGTTTATTTTACAGGTAAGTATTTTGCTTTAAATAGGATTAATTTATTTAATAAGAAATAATTTATTTCATTAGATAAAAATTATATTTAACTTAGGGGGGTGTTAGGTTTAGGGTTAGACTTAGCTTTATGGGTTAATACATTTATTAGAGTAGCGGCGAGGTCCGGTCAGATTAGGGGTTAATACTTGAAGTTAGGTGTCGGTGATGTTAGGGAGGGCAGATTAGGGGTTAATACTATTTATTATAGGGTTTTTGAGGCGGGAGTGAGGCGGATTAGGGGTTAATAACTTTATTATAGTAGCGGTGAGGTCCGGTCGGCAGATTAGGGGTTAATAATTGTAGGTAGGTGGCGGCGGCGTTGGGGGCAGCAGATTAGGGGTTAATAAATATAATATAGGGTCGGCGGTGTTAGGGGCAGCAGATTAGGGGTACATAGGGATAACGTAGGTTGCGGCAGTCAGCGATAGCGGGGTCGGCAGATTAGGGGTTAATAAGTCTAAGGCTAGGGGTGTTTAGACTCGGGGTACATGTTAGGGTGTTAGGTGCAGACTTAGGAAGTGCTACCCCATAGGAAACAATGGGGCTGCGTTAGGAGCTGAACGCTGCTTTTTTGCAGGTGTTAGTTTTTTTTCCATCTCAAAAGGCTCCATTGTTTCCTATGGGGGAATCGTGCACGAGCACGTTTTTGAAGCTGGCCGCGTCTGTAAGCACCGCTGGTATTTAGAGTTGCAGTGGCGGTAAATTATGCTCTACGCTCCCTTTTTGGAGCCTAACACAGCCCTTCTGTGAACTCTAAATACCAGCGGTATTTAAAAGGTGCGGGGAATCAAAGCACGCGTAGCTAACGCACCCCTTTGGCCACAGAACTCTAAATCTAGGCGTAAGAAAATTAGGTACAAGTCATTTCATATGAAATTTTGTCTTCTATATGCTTGCATCGATTCTGAGCTAGAAAACCTTTCCAGACGTATATGTGGATTCAGACCTTCAAAAGTATTGTTAGTCCCATCATTTGTATATCATACAAGTGATAATTACTTGCTTTCCTGAAGATTCTAATCTGAGCATATCTGAACTAAAGTAGAGAATTGTTTCTCTGTCACCCCAGATAGGTAACATGGTTATCTTGTATGTAGAGATCTAATCTCATTAAGCAATGAAGTAAAGAATCTTTTGAAGCTTAAACTTTAACAAATGTTCCCTTTGTATATTTTTAGATATCCTGCCTGGGAGCTGTATTGGAGCATAGTATTTATATATAATTGATGTTACATTTCATAAAAATATATTTCATATCTGAGTACATTACTTTAATACAGTTTGAGTGCATGAAATCATATACAGTTTTATGCAAAAGTTTAGGCACCCCTGACAATTTCCATGATTTTCAGTTATAAATAATTGGCTGTTAAGATCAGTAATTTCATTTTGATCTATCAAATAAATGAAGGACACAGTAAAAATTGAGTAGTGAAATTAGGTTTATTGGATTAACAGAAAATGTGCAATATGCATCAAAACAAAATTAGACAGGTGCATACATTTGGGCACCCTTGTTATTTTGTTGATTTGAATACCTGTAACTACCTAGCACTGATTAATTGGAAGACAAAATTGGTTTGGTGAGCCCATTAAGCCTTAAACTTCATAGACAGGTGTATCCAATCATGAGAAAAGGTTTTAAGGTGGACAATTACAAGTTATTCTCTATGACTCTCCTCTGAAGAGTGGCAACATGGGGGCCTCAAAACAACTCTCAAATGACCTAAAAACAAGATTGTTCAACATCGTGGTTTAGAGGAAGGCTACAAAAATCTATTGCATAGATTTAAGATGTCAGTGTCCACTGTGAGGAACATAGTGAGCAATGCATGGTGAGGATATGGAAGACCACAGGCACAGTTCTTGTTAAGGCCAAAAGTGGCAGGCCAAGTAAAATATTGGAGAGGCAAAGGCAAAGGATGGTGAGAACGGTCAAAAACAGCCCACAGACCACCTCCAAAGACCTGTACTGGGAATCTTGTTGAGGGTCTCATGGATTCCACTCAATATCAGCAGATACTTGAGAATTATGTTGAGGAATCAGTCACAAACTTTAGTTGAAGTTACCCCAGGGGCTGGATATTTCAAGAAGACGATGACCAAAAACACTGCTGGTTCAAATGGGTGGGGCCATTTGAGGGGCGTGACTTTCTCAAAGGGGTGTGTCTTTTTAAAAGGGGTGTGTCTTTTTAAAAAGGGCATGTCTTTTTAAAAGGGGCATGGTTTTTTCAAAGGGGCGTGGCTTTCTCATAGGGGCAGGGTCTTGTGCACCACCATCCTAAAAATTCACCAGCCGCCACTGATTCATAGGGTTAACTGGTTAGTCTTAGTCACATGATCTTGAGTGACGTTGCACACCAGAAAGTTTATGTTTTACGATTTTAGTGTGTTCAATTTCTCCTGGTGTTTAAAAGGTATTGGATACACACTACAATTATTGTTGTTATTATTTCAACACTCACATGTGGATCAACTATACTGAATTGGCTTCTTAACATGAATCTCGCTAGAACTTGTGATCTGATGACATGGCATGTATGGTAAGGTGGATATTATACATATATTATGTCTCAGCATATTCTATCATATAGCATAATATATTTGGTTTAATTTGGCCCACATATAATATATCTGACAATATTTGCCTTAATTGATGTTTAAATACTAGAATTGTATATGTTTGTATTCAGATGGGCATGCCTCATTTGTCCAATTATTGACTCTGATTGTTTAATGCTGTATTTAAATAGAATGGATTATTATGGTCTTGTATGCCTGATGTAAACGGCTGTGTATTGGAGTCGGGAAACATGTATTTTAAGGGAAGCAATCTCAATGCCCCCATATAGCTACTGCTTTTGTTTTTATTTGCTTTTTAATTAAAATGACCTTTTTAATATGAGCAGTGTGGTATAGCTATCTTTATACAGCATGATTTAGAAACTAAGCCAATTCCTTGATTATTCCTGAAGTCGGGAGTGGGTGAGCTGGTATACCTCAAGTTATCAATCTGCATCTTCTAGCACACTGGGTTGCATTTACTGAATGCGAGTACCCCCTTGTATGCACAATCCTTTTCTGTTGGATGTAACTAATTAATATACACATAAGGCACCCCTCTATTTGTTTGACATTTCAGAATCGTTCTACCATAATTGCGAATGTTCCTTTCCTGGAAGAGCTTGCAGCTATTGGTTCACCATAGTTGTCTTCTACTGACACTGTATGATTGTAATTACATCCATTTATTTGGTTCACTACATTATTTTGCAGCAACTTAGGTGTATGGCAGCTGCACAGAGTGCCCCCTATTAGTGTTTTTTATTACATATATTTGCATTTTTAACAGAGTCCCCGTAGACCGTAATGTAAGGACACTTTTCAGTGCGTTTTTTCCCCCAACAACCCAGACCCGCTCACTTTAACCCCTGAAAACTGCTTTGCGCAGTTATTATTGAAAAAAAAGATGGTACTCTGATGAGAGCAGGATGTGATGTCACTAGTTGGGGCGTGGCTTAGGTCCGGTAGTCTGTGTCGCAGTTAGTGAGTGAGATCAACCTGACTAGATGTATGTTTCTGTGCTCTGTAATAAAATAGAGTTGTACCATCATTGCTGTGTCCTGCATATGTCCTGCATCTCATGACATGGTGTCAGAAGTTCTGGCCTGCGCTTCTGTTCCTGATCGATTGCAATGTCAAAGTTTATCCCACCTGAGCCTTTTGACTTCTCTCAGCCTGCAGCTTGGCCCACATGGCGTCAGCGGTTTCAGCGCTTCAGGATTGCTTCCAAACTGAACAAGGAGAGTGGTGATGTACCAGTTAATTCTCTTTTATACTCTATGGGGAAAGATGTGGAGCCAGTATTCAATGCTTTTACTTTCCAAGAAGGGGAAGAATTTAACTTTGATATAGTTATGGATAAACTCAGTGCCCACTTTGTGCCCAAAAGAAATGTGATTCATAAGAGAGCTTGTTTTCACAAACGTAATCAGCGTGTGGGAGAATCTGTGGAGTCATTTGTGCGCAGCCTGTATGAACTAGCTGAATTCTGTGAGTTTGGTGTTGCTAAAGAAGAGCAAATCAGAGACAGAATAGTTATTGGAATTGCAGATGCTGAAGTCTCACTGAAGCTGCAGTTAGAGCCTGATTTAACATTTGATGGGGCTATTAGGATGGTCCGCCAGAGTGAACTGGTGAAAAAGCAGAGTGCTGATCTGAGGTCTGAGAGTATTGTGGATGAAGTGCAGCAGTCCAGGAAATCTGCTAGTGAAAGGCACAGTGTGAGCGGTAGATCTAAAGTAATGGAAAGGCCTAGAAGTGGATGGGCGCAACATACCTGATGCACATGGTGCTACCGTGCCCATGATCAGAGTGTTATATGCCCGGCCAGAGATAAAAGATGCAGAAAATGTAACAGAATGGGCCATTTTGAAGTGGTGTGTAAAACTGAATACATTAAGGAGATGCAGGTAGACAGTGACCAGGAGGGTCAGGAAGTGTCTTTTGTGGGGTCCGTTGTGGAACGGCCAAGCTCAGAGGAAGATTTGAAAGTTACTTTTACTGTAATGGGAGCCAAAGTTGATTTTAAGATTGACACAGGAGCAGATATCACTGTAATGTCTTTTGCTGAATTTATGAAACTGCCTCGACAGCCCCAGCTGGCGAAGGTTACTTAAAATGTCCATAGTCCTGGTGGCCACATTGATTGTGTGGGGAAATTTCTTGCCAGCTGTGAGTACAAGCAAAGGAAGTTCACCATGTGGGTGCATGTGATCCGAGGTCAGTGTGTTAACAATTTATTGAGCAGAAAAGCAGCCTGTGACTTGGGCCTCGTGGCCAGAGTGAATGAGATTTCCGAAGATATGTTTGGCGAGTTGGGCCTACTGAATAGCAAACCAGTCCGTATAGCACTTAAAAGTGATGCAGTCCCATACAGTATTTCTACTCCCCATAGAATTCCGTTCCCGCTCATGCCTCAAGTGGAGAAAGAGCTTATGCGCATGAAGTCTATGGGGGTTATTGAGGAGGTTGTTGAAGCGACTGATTGGTGTGCCCCCATTGTTCCAGTTGCAAAGAAAAACAGAAAGGTGCACATCTGTGTGGACCTAAAAAAGGTTAAATGAGGCAGTGAAGAGAGAGAGATTTGTGCTGCCGACATTAGAAGATATAGCTCCAAAGTTGGCTGGGGCAAAGTTCTTTTCCACATTAGACGCTTCTAGCAGCTTTTGGCAGATCCCACTGGATCCAAAGTGCCGCAAACTGACTACCTTTATCGCACCGGTAGGTCGGTTCTGCTTCTGCAGACTCCCCTTTGGGATATCCTCCGCTCCTGAAATCTTTCAAAGGGAAATGAGTTCTCTCCTGAGTGACCACGTGGGCACAGCGGTCATCATGGATGACATTCTAGTGTATGGGTATACAGTGGAGGAGCATGATCAGCATTTAAGTTGTGTGCTACAGGCTATCAAAGAGTCTGGGCTGAAGCTGAATAAAGAAAAATGTCATTTTAGGAAAACTGAATTATGTTACTTTGGGCATATCATCAATGGGGATGGCATCAAGCCAGACCCCGAGAAAATTCGTGCTATTGAACAGATGAAAAGTCCTTCTGATAAACATGAGCTGAGACAGATATTGGGCCTTGTAAATTACATGGGCAAGTTTCTTCCAGATTTATCAACAGTTTTACACCCTATCACAGAGTTGCTTAAGAAAGACGTTGCCTGGGTCTGGGGACCTTCACAAGAAAAAACTTTTCTACAGGCCAAGTCCCTGCTGGGGTCTGCCCCGGTGCTGAGGTTCTACGACCCTTCAAAAAAGACTGTGGTTAGTGCCGATGCAAGCAGTTATGGGTTGGGGGCTGCACTCCTGCAGTTAAATGAAAATAAATTACAGCCCACCTTTTACTGTTCCCGCACACTGACAGCTGCGGAGTCAAAATACGCTCAAATTGAGAAAGAGTGCCTGGCTGCAGTTTGGGCCTGTGAGCCCTTTCAGCGTTATCTAGTGGGTTTGGAGAAATTTAGTCTGGAAACTGACCACAAACCGCTAGTCCCTCTAATCAACTCTTATGACATTGACAAAACACCCTTGAGATGCCAGAGACTTTTAATGAGACTGCTCAGGTTCAATGTTCAGGCAGTGCATGTGCCGGGGAAACAACTGGTTGTGGCGGATACACTATCCAGGCTCCCGCAGGCTGCTGCTGAAGAATCCTCCACAGAATCTGACTTGAAAGTGTATGTTGATTCAGTTCTGGCCTCTAAGTCCATTTCTTCAAGGAAACTGGAGGAAATTAAGAGACATATTTGGACACAGATCTGCAAGAGGTTATAAAGAAAATAAAAGAATGCTGGCCCGAGAGCCGGGCAGCCTGGATGTCTTTAAGTGCTTACCAGCCAGAGAGGTCGCAGCTCACGGAGCTGGAGGGGTTGGTGCTGTTCCAAGACCGCATTGTAATTCCTGTCAGCATGAGGAAGGAGATGTTAAACAGGATTCACGATGGCCACTTAGGCATTACAAAGTGCAGAGAAAGGGCAGCTACAGCTGTGTGGTGGCCTGGGATCAGCTCCGACATTGCAAATCACGTGTCTAAATGTGCCTTTTGCTGGGAACGCTGGCCTACTCAGAGAAGGGAGCCCTTGATTTCTACTCCGCTGCCTGCGGGGCCTTGGCAGAAAATAGCTGCTGATTTGTGTTAACTGCACTGAAAATGTTCCTTGTTGTGATCGACTACTATTCCAGGTATTTGGAAATTGCATCCCTGAATGATATCACAAGTCAAGCCGTTATCATTCGACTGAAGAGCTTGTTCGCCCGGTGGGGCATTCCAATGGAGCTGGTGAGTGATAATGGTATGCAGTTCGCTTCTACAGAGTTCAGTGCTTTCAGCAGGGAATATGACTTTGTACATTCCACGTCAAGTCCACATTATCCGCAGGCCAACGGAATGGCTGAAATGGCAGTTCAAACAACAAAATTCATTCTAAAGCAATCTGAGCCGTACCTGGCCCTCTTGTCATACAGGGCGATGCCCATTCAAGCTACCGGGTTTAGCCCGGCACAGCTGATGCTAGGACGCCAGATTCGCACCACTTTTACCCTCAGTGGGTGTCTTCAAGCCGTCTGGCCCTGTTCCTCGGGACGAAGTCCTTAGGAGGGATGAAGAGGCCAAAAAGGGTTATTGTTTCTTCTACGACAGAAGACATTCTGTCAGGCCCTTACAGGAACTGAATGCGGGGCAAACTGTCAGAATTAAACTGGATGATGAGAAGAAATGGAAGACGCCTGCTACGGTAGTTGGCCGCTCTCCAGAACCAAGGTCTTATACAGTCCTTACTGAGGGAGGGACGGTTACACGCCGTAACCGAAGACATCTTCAGCCTGTACCTGAGAGTCTGGAACTGGATGCCTCAGTACCACCGCCGGTGGGATCCCCTGTTCTAAGAGAGGTGCCTTCCCCTCAGCAAGATCACAGCGTGGATATATCTTTGCCTCCAGCGGACTCTAATTCATCATCTTCTGTATCAGAGGACAGTTCATGCAAAGTTACATCAAGCGGAAGAGTGGTGAGACTTCCGGCCCGATATAGGGACTGACTGTAGCTAGAACAGTGACCGGAAATATGGGCAGAATAATCCCATGGTCACTGTGGACTAGGGTAGTCTACCCCGATGTCCAAGTCAGGATGTAATTTATGTGTTTATATTTTCTGAAGCTATTTGTTTATATATTGTTCGAAAAAAAAATGTTGTTGTATACTCTGTTCTTATACCTTGCTATTTGTTATATTCAAATGTATGCTTCGCCTTTGAAAAAGGGGAAGATGTGATGAGAGCAGGATGTGATGTCACTAGTTGGAGCGGGGCTTAGGTCCGGTAGTCTGTGTCACAGTTAGTGAGTGAAATCAACCTGACTAGATGTATGTTTCTGTGCTCTGTAATAAAATAGAGTTGTACCATCATTGCTGTGTCCTGCATCTCATGACAGGTACTATGTTCTATTTAAATAAGTAAAGGTATTACACACTTTACTTTGGGGGCAATTGGGGGACATTTTTAAAATTAAGCAGAGGTCTGACTGCAAGCTCTTAATGGCTGGTTATTTATTGTGCGCCCGTAGACAGGCGAATTTGCCCATTTAAGGGCACAAGATAAATTAGTGCTCCACTTGTAATCTAGCCCTTATTTGTTTGTATTTAATATTTAAACATGTAAAATCATTTTAAAGAATCCATCTGCATATTATTCTCTGGCTAATCTTTACTTGAATACATAATTATAAATAGTGTGTATTTAGTGTTTAATGTCTCTTCTCTTTTAAATGCATTCTAGAATATTTGGAGCTTAATGCCCCTTTACAATTTGCAAAGCAACAAAATGTTATTCTCCCATATACTGGATAATAATATAATTAATTATTACAGATGTATGAAAATATTATAAAAATATATAGGAAATATATTTATATTTTATAGTATCTAGCATAATTATTCAATATTTAAATTTAATAATATTTACATAACGCACTTTAAGATTACTAATTCTGCATATGCGCTAACTTGATACAACGTTAGACCTAAAGCGTGCAAGCCAAAGCACATTATGCATATTTTAAATTCCAATGTTCTTCATGCAGAATTTGTTTCAATTTTTATTATTAAATATATATTTCTATTTATATCTGATAATGTTAATGTAAAGTATATATGTATACCTATATGTCTATATGAATAGATATATATATATATATATATATATATATATATATAAATATTTTTTTCAACAAAAATAACATTTTTCTGTATGTGAAAAACATTGGAATGGTTAAATATTTACAGTAAATTCACAGTGAAACAAATGATTAAATATTATTATAGAATTATTATTTAGACCCATATATATTATAGCCCTTTGCAGTCAAATAACATGGTCATATACCATATACCTCTGAACCCTTATAAGAGATTATTAATATTTATATTAATAGTTTTTATCAGATAGTGTTTATGAGTGTATCAGCTTATTTTAGTGTATTTATGTTGTGTTTGGTGCAACTTTTATTTTATACCTAACCCTTTACAAAAAGGTCTTCAGTCTCGCTAACCCGACGTGAGTCAAATTCAATTGTGCTGGAGTGAATGTGTTTACTTTCAGCTTGTAATGCCTGTGCAAATTACTGCGCCCGTGATTGTTCTAAACTGCTCGTGCACTAACATTCTAAGAAGAGAAAGGAACAGAGGCGCCAAACATGGCCTAGTAACGTCAGGGCACCAATGCACAGAACCGACAGGATAAAATATACTCACAAGTGAGGCGCACCCAAATTGGTGCTAATGTGGCAGACTGGAACCTAAGCAGTTGTCCAGCTTACTGATCACCGCCAGCTGAGACTCCAGATCCAGAAAATCCTGAAAGGGCCTATTGGTTAAAGCCTGGAAGGACAAGAAGAAGGCACAAACATAGCCCAGTAACGTTTTGACCAAGGAGATAGAGAACTTTAAGGTTGCACTTACAGGAGGCAAAGCACCACCAGGTGCAATATCAGCAGTACTGGGACCTCTCAGCCGCCCAGTGAACTGTGGAATACAACCAGCAGGATAATGAATGTCCCAAAATGAGATAAAATGAGCAAAAGAGAAAAAATATGCCCCCCTACGAGAGTAAAAAATGGATGGTAGCAAGTGTATATTTAAAATACTTTATTAAAACAAGCGACGCGTTTCTCAGCCACCACAGGGCTGTTTCTTCAGGCTATAAAACTATGTTAAAACACACTTGCTATATAACAGGGATGAGGAAAAAGGGCTTGGTTCTGATAGGGCAATTAATTGATGATTTAAGTATTAGCACATGTGTAACCGAAAAGAAGAGGCCGATCCATCCAATACTTCCAAAACACTGTGAATTTATTGGAGCAATTTTCTTTCACAAACATTTGTTGCAAAAAACTTCAGAGACACACACTTAAAACCATAGGAGCTGATGTGAGGTCCAGTTTCAGTCTTACATGTTTCGGCGGATCCTGACCGCCTTAATCATAGACCATACCTGAACCTCTACACCTGTAGCCTTTTTACCTGTGTACAGGTATACGCCCTCAAACATTTACTCCAATCAAATGTATACAATAGGATTTAGCCTCAATCGGCTTGACAGCTTGGAAAAAAATGCTATTAACTTAATAGTCTTTAATAGATGTGTTAGAAGTTGGCGTTGTAAATGACTAAAAATGAGTACCTTCTTTTAAGTTGAATTTGCAATTCAACACTAGCTGTGTCTTTCTATAAAATGCTACTTATAGGATTAAGATTAACCTATGTAAGTTAATAGAATTTTTTTCCAAGCTGTCAAGCCGATTGAGGCTAAATCCTATTGTATACATTTAATTGGAGTAAATGTTTGAGGGCTTATACCTGTACACAGGTAAAAAGTCTACAGGTGTAGAGGTTCAGGTATGGTCTATGATTAAGGCGGTCAGGATCCGCCAAAACATGTAAGACTGAAACTGGACCTCACATCAGCTCCTATGGTTTTAAGTGTGTGTCTCTGAAGTTTTTTGCAACAAATGTTTGTGAAAGAAAATTGCTACAATAAATTCACAGTGTTTTGGAAGTATTGGATGGATCCGCCTCTTCTTTTCTACTTCATGTAACTTGCAAACAGGAAGGAGTTTGCTCTCAGGATCACATCCCAAATTGGAAGGCAGCATCAGGTGCAGCTGTGACCGGGCGAGCTGTGAAATTTGGGACGAAACAGGAACCGCGACTGTGGAGGTTGCAAGCGGACACTCTACACCAGGTAAGACCTCTTCCTTCTGCTTTGAAAGGAGTCAGATCCGGGAGGACAGACCAAGTGAGGCTGCTGCATGAAGAGCGGGGTGAGTGAGAGTGTATCTAACCGCATTTAGCAACCTGTACCTGTAGTTCATATAAAGCTTGCTATATAAAAAGGGGAATAACACACTGCACCTTATGTACTTGTGGCTAAGGGACTAAAGACATTGCACAGGGCAAACCTGGTTTTGCCATTTTTTTCACATGTGTAACCATATTGGTAATTAGTTGATATGGCAACCTCTGTATACAAATCACTCACGGGTAGCATTCAGAGCATTGACAGTTGTAATACATCTATATACAAAACCTATACAAACTCATATCACAATATGCATAAGTTAATTTAACAAACAATTAAAATCTAATAAAAAACATAATGGTATGTATGTACTTATAAACTTTAAACACTTGAAAACCAATACATGATCCCTATATGATAGTTGGGAGTATAAATAATGTATCGCCATAAGCCTATGCTGTGTATACAAAGTAAGTTTCCGGCAAGATGCCTCTCTCATATAAGCCACGCTAACTGCACTAAAATAATACATTTATTGGTTACGAACTAATATGAGTGTCTACTCTCATCAACAGGTTATTTTACCTACTTGAATGGTCCGTGAAGCATAGGGATCAGGATGTGAGCAAAATAATTTTTATATATTGATCGTTTTTTTAAAACCAAGGGCATTGTATCTAGCAAATACAATAAACATTCTAAACTCACTGTGCATAGCAACGCCAATAGGCCCCGCCCCCTTACATCACTGTAGGAGTGCACATATTACGTAGCCTTCTTTTTTGGCCAATCCCAAAGGGGATTCTCTATGACAGAAATGGACCAAGCCTCCCAATTGCTCCAATGCTTAGATGGAACGGCAGCAAAGGGAGGAGCTCAAAAAACCCTGCGTGTGACATCTAATGATCATTAATTGAGATGCCTCCTATAGCCACAGTGACCCCAATGGATCTTCTACCTGCATTTTGTGACCTCGACCTCCCATATGATAGAGTCCCCCCATATGAGCAACAGACAACGTCTATTACATACCTTTTGTTTAAAATCTAATAAAATAAAATATACCTGACTATTGAGGTGGTCTTATATAACTGGAATATCACTATGTGACTTAATGTGAGTGTTCAGTAGCTGCTAAGCAGCGGATTCGACATAGATCTGTACACACAAATAAATATAATCTTAGTAGTTAAAAAGAGAATATGCAAGTATATATCACTTAGTGACAAAAAAAAGTGTCTATTCTTATATGAAGAAAAACTGTGGAGTGGCTTTTATTAGGTAAAAGTGTATTCACTAAAAAAACGATAGAAAAGATACATTTAAAACTGTAGTGCTGGTGTGATCAAGATAAAAACGGCTGGTGCTATAACCCATTAATATAGAGCAGGGACTCCCATTGTACCAAATAAATGTATTATTGTTAATACAGTGAGATAAACCCTTCATTTAATTATTTCAGCAAGTAATAAATATACAATGAATAGAATATACAAATGATTCCAGTTTTATTACGAATTGTACAGTGCACCTTAAATCTTTTTGTCTTGCATAATTTCAATATGAACTTTCATTTTTCAACAAAATTACAATATTTGAAAAACAGTTTCATTACATTTTTTTGCAATAAAATAATTAATTATTTACTACATATATTTATTTCAATATTTATTTATTAGTTCTATAAGATTTTTTGTTAGTCCTATTATAATGTATGCATCACCTTCACATACTTAAAAGCAGCTAACACCCCGTTGTGCGACACACTGTTCTCAAGGTAAAAACATTTAGATATTTAAGACTTGGAGGCCAAAAAGAAGCTTGATGCCCCTGTTTCAAGCTCGCCGGAAACAGCAGTTATGATGCAACAGTCTAAAGACCGCTGCTCCAAAATGTGTCCGTCTGCTCTGAGGTAGCGGACAGAAATCAACCTGAATGAATACGATCGGGTTGATTGATACCCCATGCTAGCGGATCTGCAGGGGGCGGATCTGCAGGGGGCGGCATTGCACAAGCAGTTCACCAGAACTGCATGTGCAATGATAAATGCCGACAGCGTATCATGTGATGTAGCGTATCATGTGGCGGACATGATACGCTACATCGTATCATGTCCGCTTGCTCATGGGCTTCATAGTACTGGTAAAATTTCTTAGAAAATCTCACTAGCCCAGAGAGCTTTAGGTAATCGGGCCCCTAGTACCTTTTCTTATCCATCGGGCCCCTACTGATGCTTCACTCCTCACACACCCTACACCTCTCCACAGGCACTATTACCCACTGCTTTCATAGCCCCTTCTGGCACTCTTATTTTAAGGCCCTTTTTCTGAGATTACTTCCTCTTATTCTGCTTCTTAGATCCACAACTCACTCCCATTCTCTGGCCTCTTTTTCATCTTTTAGACCCTCTCTGAGCATTCATCCTCCCTTTTACCTGTCTGTAAAAGCATCCTCTCAGACCCACGCCACACATTCACACTTCTCTCTGAAAACTCTCTTTCATTTCTCCTTTCAGACCCCTCTCAAATCTCATTCTCCCCTTTATCATACTTCTCTTAGGGTTTGATATTGTAAAGATCGCCAGGTCTGTGAGAAATGCTCAATTCAGTCTCACAAAGCACCACCAGGTGAAATGTTATAAAAAAGTTGTCTGACCCTCTTTGTACAGCGTGCCCTATACTTTTCATAGGAAAGTATAGGGCACGCTGCCTTTTGAACAATCCAAGCACATCCCCAGCTAATGCGGATCTCAGTAGTGGGAAGGGCATGTTTTAAGTAAAAAAAACACAGAAGCTGATTTTTTTTACCACAAGCAATAAATTATTGGTATGTCTGAAGTAAGCACATACATTACATTAGGGGTAAGTATGCATGGAATAGTGCATTATTTTTTGACCTGGTAAAGACAAAAGATGCACATTGTATCTTATTAGTTGGACTATAGTTTCCGCTGTAGGTAATAGCATTTATCATTTTTTTCATGCTCAATATTTAGTCTACAAATTAGTTTATTCCTTTAATTGGTTTAATGCTTCTTTATTCAAGTACAAAATATTTGGCCATGATCTAAGTACAAATAATGAAAGCCAAGCAAATGTCCTATGCTTACAGTGCAATTTAAAAAAAGGCTCTAATGTAAATGATGTTTTTCTTTGATTTTTAGAAAGTTAGATTTATAATCCCAGCACATATTCACAGCACTTAGCATAAGTTTGGCCTTTTTTCAATATACTGACCAATTTCCTATAATGTAAAGAAAAAAAATAAGACTGGACCACAGGGCTGTTTTCTATCACTTGTTACCATTTGAATGCTTGTAGTATGAAAGTGAATTCAATGTATCTTACTGGCCATCAGCTGCCCTTTGGAAACTCCTTTATTCTCTGATCTAGCCAGATCTGCCTTGGAACATAGAGAGATGGATGGGCTTCTACCACACACACAAGTGAAGGAAAACATTTCTTTATTCACTGCAGCAGATGAGATTCATCATGAGGGGGAATGGATTTGACCTTGTCAAGTGGACTAAAGTAATTAATTAAAGAACTCCTACAGGGAGGCTATTTTCGCAGATCACCAGATTGAATGTGTTTCTGCTATGATTACTGCTTCCTTACAATTACTTATACTTGGATTTTTTGGCACATATAATAAAAAGTGAAATACTTATTTTAAGTACAAGTGCAGGGAAAAAATAAATAACAGTAGAAAAAATGCTCACTTGAAAAACCTTATCGTCGTTGATTTTTCAATTGTTTAACAAAAGCATAATATACAATGAAAATTAACAGCTGCACTGCATCAAATTGATATTTTTAAAGCACTTAAAACTGAAATTTTTGGTAGCATAATCTAAAGGGTTTTCAGATCCATAGTGTTCAGGTATAATTTATTTCATTTCTGATTTAGGGCCATGTAGAGCTATAAATATCACTTTAGTGAACACGATATTTGCACTCCAATGAGTAATAACAACACGCGCTAATGTGCGCTGGTATTACAGGTTGAATTCAATGCGAACGCCATTGCTGGGAAGCATTGCGCTCACAAGAGTGCGCTTCCATAGGCTCCAATGGGAGCCTCGTTCTGATGCCATCATTCACGACACAGAACTAAAGTGTAGCGAAGGCAGCTAATTGTAAATATATATGTATATGCTTATATACATATACAGTATATTTATGTGTTTATAGGTATATATACAAATATTAACACATAAATATACAGTATATGTATATAAGCAAATACATATATATATATTTACTGGAAACACAAAGTTCCCATAGACTGCAATGTAAAGGCCCATTTCAGTGTTGTTGTTTTTTTAAAATCAACTTTAGCCCCCCAAAACTGCCTGGTGCAGTTATTTTATTAAAAAATAAAAATGCTGCAATTTTTAATTTTTTAATAAAATATACGCCACTGTATTTTGGGGGCATTTGGGGCACATTTTTAAAATTAATCAGAGATCTGATGCTAATTGCTACTGTGAGCTCGTGATAGCAATAACCAGCTGATTATTTATTGTGTGCTCGCAAAAGGGCATACTTGCACGTTTGTGGGCACGCGATAAATTAGCGCTTCACTTGTAATCTAGCCCTTAAGATTGACTGTGCTGAGCTATCAAACACTTAGAGAATATTGAATGCTTCCCTTCCTTATATAATGTTATTACATTTTCAAGAATATTCCAATTTTATTTATCTTTATATATTTGATTTGATTTCTTACAATAACTTCTTTTCTGAAAAAAGCAAATAATAAACTTTTGTTTAATGCTCTCTAATGAACAGTGGTGAGATTCAGCTTGTTCTAACCAGTTCTTAAGAACCTGTTGCCAAAATAAGAACGTTTATAGGTTCTGTGGTTATGGAGAACTTGTTGCTAAAATGCTGGAATCCCACCAGAACCTGTTCCTAAAATGTCAGAATCCCACCCCTGCTAATGAATCTATAACTTTCAGGACTGGATTAATAATTTGATAATTTTTTATTTCATACACATATTTAGGCCCTTTTTTGTCCCAAGTTTTAAAACATTGAGAGGGTAGCCCTTCTGTAAAAGATGGGTAAGTAATCCGCTCTATAGAAAATTTGCTCAAGCAAAACTAAGTTATATTGTTCAAGATCAAGAAGTGCTGTTTTTATATTTACAATCCTATGGTGGGATATTTTACTGGTACTATGTGGATACCTGTGCTTAGTATAGTAATGATAAAAATAGCTAATTTGTGATCCTTGCTGCCTTCTCTGTCTCGTCTTTAATTATTGTATCATCTCTATAGTGCTGCTGTTGGAGCATTTCAAACAAAAATACTAATAATAATTTAGTTTTGTGCATTAAATTGGAGTTTCAGTTTTCATTTAAACATTTATCTCTTTAAATCTAGGAATTAGGTTATTATTATTAGTCTATATTAAAGGGACAGTCTAGTCCAAAAAAAACTTTCATGATTCAGATAGGGCATGTAATTTTAAACAATTTTCCAATTTACTTTTATCACCAATTTTTCTTTGTTCTCTTGGTATTCTTAGTTGAATGCTTAACTTAGGAGATTCATATGCTAATTTCTTAGACCTTGAAGGCCGCCTCTTAAGAATGCATTTTAACAGGTTTTTCACCACTAGAGGGTGTTAGTTCATGTTTTTCATATAGATAACACTGTGCTCGTGCACGTGAAGTTACCTGGGAGCCATCACTGATTGGCTAAACTGCAAGTCTGTCAAAAGAACAAATAAAGGGGCAGTCTGCAGCGGCTTGGATACAAGATAATCACAGAGGTAAAAAATATATAAATATAACTGTGTTGGTTATGCAAAACTAGGGAATGGATAAACAAGGGATTATCTTTTAAAACAATAACAATTCTGGTGTAGACTGTCCCTTTAATCTATATTTTGATTACATTGAATAAATAAGAAATATGAAAACAATTTTGCATTAGTACTGTTATTTAAACATATAGGGCTAAGTTACAAATGTGGCGCAAATGGTTTTGTGCTAGCACAATAGCGATTTCATGAGCCAATTTCCTTCCGCTGATATTAGAAGGCTAGCGCAATCGCCTTTTCCGCTTCAATCCTTACCACAATCTAAGAACTGTGGTAAACTGTGTTCCTAAAATAAAAAGTTGCACAAAACACAACTAAAATACATTACAAAGTACACTTACACTAATAAACTTCACTATTAACCCCTTAACCGCTATCCCCACATCGCAAACAATAAATTATACTATTAACCTCCAAACAGCCATCCCCCCACATCACAAAGTACCTAAAATAAACTATTAACCTATAAACTGACACCCCCCACATTGCAAAGTACCTACATAAACTATTAACCCCTAAACCGCCATCCCCCACAACGCAAAGTATCTAAATAAACTATTACTACTAAACCGACAACCCCCCACAACACAAAGTATCTAAATAAACTATTAACCCCTAAACCATCATCCCCCACAATGCAAAGTAATAAACTAACATCTAAACCCCCTAACCTAACACCCCCCAACTTAACCCAAATTAAAATACCCATAAAAATACTAAAATAAATCCTAACTACCTTAAAATAAAAACAATTTTTACCTGTAAAATTAAATACAAACCTAATCTTTCTTTAAAAAAAAACTACCATTACTGAAAAAAACTACCATTAAAAAAAAATTACATTACAAAAAAAACCCTACCATTTACAAAAAGTAATAAACTCTACCATTTCAAAAAATAAAAAACCTACCCATACAAAAAATAACAAGCAAAGGCCTAGATTACTAGTTTTGCGTTAGAGGCTATGCGGTGCTAACGAGCAGTTTTTTCTCACCGCTCACTTACATGCAGCGCTGGTATTACGAGTTTTCAGAAACCCGTCATTAAAAGACAAGAAGTGAGCGTTGAGCAAAATTTTGCTCATTACCGCACTCCAATACCAGTCAGCGGTGAGCTGGTCGTACGTGCTCGTTCACAATTTCCCCACATGAATCAACGGGGAGACCCGGCTGAGAAAAAGTCTAACACCTGCAAAAAAGCAGCGTAAAACTCACTAACGCAGCCCCATTGATTCCTATGGGGAAATAAAAGTTATGGCTACACCTAACACCCTAACATGAACCCCGAGTCTAAACACCCCTAATTTTACACTTATTAACCCCTAATCTGCTGCCCCCAATGTCACCGCAACCTACCTACAATTTTTAACCCCTAATCTGCCGCCCCCAACGTTGCCGCCACTATAATAAACATATTAACCCCTAAACCGCCGCACTCCCGCCTCGCAAACATTAGTTAAATATTATTAACCCCTAATCTGCCATCCCTAACATCGACACCACCTACCTACATTTATTAACCCCTAATCTGCCGCCCCCAATGTCGCCGCCACTATATTAAATGTATTAACCCCTAAATCTCTAAAGTCTAACCCTAACCCTAACACCCCCTAACTTAAATATAATTAAAATAAATTTAAATAAAATTACTATCATTAACTAAATTATTCCAATTTAAAACTAAATACTTACCTTTAAAATAAACGCATACGGCTAGATTTAGAGTTCTGCGGCCAAAGGGGTGCGTTAGCTACGCGTGTATTTCCCCCCCCGCACCTTTTAAATACCGCTGGTATTTAGAGTTCACAGAATGGCTGCGTTATGCTCCAAAAAGGGAGCGTAGAGCATAATTTACCGCCACTGCAACTCTCAATACCAGCGGTGCTTATGGAAGTGGCCAGCTTCAAAAACGTGCTCGTTGTAAGAAATCACTTGTTTATGTGACAATTCTTTACTTATCTTTAGTACTTTAGAAGTAGAACTGTGGTAATATGTTAATGTAACAAACTGGGAAATATGCTTGCTAGTAAGGAAGCATATAATCCTAATCTGTATTTATATTGCCTCAATAAGCTTCCAATATCAGAGAGTAATGAATACAGGAATGCTTCAGAGGCAGAACAAAGGATATATATTTCTCAAGACAGGAGCAGTAACTAGTTAAGGAAAATACCCTGATTAGTACTCATAGCATGTTTAATATGGCACACTGCAGGTGAGGAGTTAATATAACCATTTAGTAATGGTAATGCTAGTAGCTTGCTGGCAGATTTATACAGTGTAACACATAGAGGAATGTCAATATTATGGCAAGCTTAAATGTGGAAGTAGTGAGAGTAGCAGACTTAGAACACTACAAGTAAAAGCTTATACGGAACCTGATAACCTCCTGTGTTGCTATACTTGTTGCAAGCTGAAGGCACTGTGAGTGCTTGAGATCCGGAAGGCTGTGTCAGAGCAGCTGGAAGTCTGTGCACGCTGTGAAGTTGGAACGCTGCCAGGCCTGAGCAGCGTGTGACGAGTGAATGGCTTGCAGTGACGTCAGAGGAAGCCGGGTAGGAAGACAACAAGCAGCGCTTTTGCCAAGGTGTGCAAGTGAAGTAGTTTAAATGCAGCTGAGTACTTTCTTTCACCAGGATACAAGCTGGAGATGTGAGTTAATCACTTCATTAAACCAGCAAAGAGTAATTAGACAGTGCAGGCTTTATAGGCAGGAGGAGACAATGTTAAGGTGGTATAGGCTTGATATGGCAAAGTATATATTAAGGTGGAATGTGTGAGATAGGACCATGACATACTCCCCCCCCCCCCCAAGGAAACATCAAAGAGGTTTCAGGGAGAAGGACGATCCGGATGCCTCCGATGAAACAAAGAGACCAACCTATCTGCAGAGAGATTTGAAGCGGGTTCCCAAGAGTCCTCCGAAGAGTCGTACCCGGACCAATGAACCAGATACTGCAGTTCACCATGCCAACGTCTAGAGTCCAGAATGGCCTGGACCTCGTACTCAGGATCCGGGGTAGGAGAACCCAGGGAAGTGGCTGATAGAGGGGTAGAAGAGTAGCAAGGTTTGATGAGGGACACATGAAATGTCGGGTGAATGTGGTAAGTGGGAGGAAGCTGTAGAGTCACCGTAACCGGGTTTGGAAGAGCAATGATAGAAAAAGGACCAACAAAAAGTTTGTTAAACTTCTTGCAAGGAGTTGGAATCCTCAGATTCTTTGCCGATAACCAGACTTTTTGTCCTACAGCGTAGGTAGGATGAGGGCGATGGCGTAGGTCATAGAACCTCTTTTGGGTGGCCTGTGCTTGCTTGATGTTATCCTGTATGGTGACGTAAGTCTGCTTGATGGAATTGACGAGATCATTCACCTGAGGACAAGGTGAGTGTGTCATAGGCAATGGATGAAATCGGGGATGGTAGCCTGAATTGATATAAAAGGGAGAAAACCCGTAGAAGTATTGGTGGTATTATTATATGCAAACTCAGCATGTGGGAGGTACGTGGCCCAAGATTCTTGTTTGTTGGAACAGTAGCAATGTAAAAATTGCTCCAGCCACTGGTTGGTTCTCTCACACTGTCCATTGGTCTGTGGGTGGTACGATGTGGTCAAACACTGATGTATGTCTAGTGAGGTACAAAGATGTCTCCAAAATTTTGAGGTGAATTGTGAGCCTCTGTCGCTGAGTACTGTAGTGGGTAATCCATGTAAACGAATAATCTCTCTAAGAAATAACTGAGCTGATTTTTGTGCAGTGGGTAGAGTTTCGGTTGGAATGAAATGTGCCATCTTTGACATGAGATCCACAACAACAAAAATGACGGTGAAACCTTCAGATTTAGGCAAATCAACTACAAAGTCCATGGAGACAGAAGTCCACGGAAATTCGGGAATAGGGAGGTTCTGTAGTAAACCCAGAGGTGGTTGGTGTGAGGGCTTACAGGTTTGACAGGTAACGCAGAGTTTGATGTATTCTTTAACAGTGGTTCTCATAGAAGGCCACCAAAAATACCTCTGTAGAAGGTCAAGTGTCTTGTGTATTCCCATATGACCTGCTAATAATGAATCATGGGCAATGGACACTGCCTGATCTCGCAGCGAGGGTGGAACATATAGCCTTGAATCCTTGTAGAGGATTCCAGCATTATCAGGGGTAAGCGTGTAAGCGGTCTTAGTAATGTCTTGTTGTTGATGTGTTTTTAGATCTGTGAGATCATTTGATAGAAGACCTACAAAAGAAGATTTTGGAATGATGGTGGATGGAAATTGAGTAGACTCAGGCTTTTTATCCCTTCTAGATAAAGCATCTGCCTTTCCATTCCGTATGCCAGGACGGTAGGCGATGTGGAAGGAGAAACGAGAGAAGTAGAGGCTCCAGTGGAGCTGTCGTGCAGAAAGGGTTCTGTTTGTCTGGAGATACTGTAGATTCTTATGATCAGTAAATATCACTATAGGTTGCTCCGTACCCTCCAATAAATGCCTCCATTGGTCAAAGGATGACTTAATAGCCAACAACTCCTTTTCACCAACTGGATAATTCAGCTCAGCTGGTGTCAGGAGCCTAGAGAAATAAGACACAGGATGTAATGAGTCCTTAGGAGTGGATCTCTGGGATAACACGGAGCCAATGGCATATTCTGATGCGTCAACCTCTAATACGAATTGACACTTTGTGTTTGGTAGATGGAGTATCGGAGAGGTGGTAAAGAGATGCTTCAATTGGTCAAAGGCGGTTTGGGCCTCAGGTGTCCAACAAAATGGAGTCTTTCCCTTAGTCAGATTTGTCAGGGGTTTTGTGATGGCAGCAAAGTTTTGAATAAAGCGTCTATAAAAATTTGCGAAGCCCAAGAACCTTTGAACTTCTTTCACAGAAGAGGGTATAGGCCATGATGATATGGCTGAAATTTTGTTATCCTCCATCTTTATCTGACCCTTACTGATGTGATAACCCAAGAAAGACACCTCTGTGACGTGAAACAAACATTTTTCTAATTTAACATAGAGTCTATGTGTTTGTAGTCTAGACAACACAAACCTGACATGTTGTATATGTTCTGTCAAAGAGGGTGAGTAAATAAGAATGTTGTCTAAGTAGACAACCAAAAATGTGTCAAGGACATCTCTAAAAATATCGTTAATGAAGTTCTGGAATGTCACCGGGGCATTGCACAGACCGAATGGCATAACCGTATACTCATAGAGACCATACCTAGTCCTAAATGCGGTCAGCCACTTGTCCCCGGCTCTTATTCTGACAAGGTTATAGGCACCCTTCAGATCTAGTTTAGTGAACACTGTGGCGCCACGTAACCTCTCAATCAGTTCTGGGATGAGAGGTAGTGGGTATCTGTTTTTTATTGTTATTTTGTTCAGCTCGCGATAATCTATTATCGGGCGTAAAGACCCATCCTTGTTCTTTACAAAAAACATAGCTGCTGCTGCAGGTGAGGTGGAGGGACGGATGAACCCTTTTTTTAAATTCTCAGTAATATAAGTTTTAAGGTGTTGTAACTCAGGTCTTGAGAGGGGATAAATATGACCATGAGGTATGGTTGCACCAGGCAGCAGATCTATGGGGCAATCGTAGGCCCTATGGGGAGGCAATACCTCTGCCTCTTTTTTATCGAAAACGTTTGAAAAATCAGAATATTCAACTGGTATGACAGGAGTGGATGTGATCAAAATATGTTTCCTAGGGAAGCAAGTGTTAGAACAGTAAGAGGAGGGGAAGGAGAGAGAAAGAGTGGACCAATGCAGAGTGGGTTGGTGTAAACGAAGCCAAGAGATTCCCAGTACAATAGGGTAAATAGGAGAGGATATGATATCGAAAGTAATTGTTTTAGTGTGACCAGAGGGAGTTGTGACTAACAGAGGGACAGTTTGATGTGACACCGGACCAGAAGCTAAATGTGACCCGTCAATGACTTTGAGAGGCAGTGGAATGCTTTTTAACTGAAAAGGAATTTTATTAGAATGAACCAAACGAACATCAATGAAATTGGTACAAGCGCCTGTATCAACGATGGCGTTACTGCTGATCCTGTGCTGATCCCACTGTAATTGTAAAGGTAAGGTAAAGTAAGTTGATGTAGCTGACTTTGTGTGAAGACAGTTACTATTTGATTTTGTCTTACCTCGCTTTTGCTTCAGAAGCAGGGGACAATCCTTAACCACATGCTCCGTACCAGCACAATACATACACAGATTGAGATTACGGCGTCTGGTCTTTTCTTGCATAGTGAGAGGTCCTCTCAGAAAACTAATGTCCATAGGCTGGTCAGGGGGAGCAGTAGCAGTAGGCGGAGTCGGGAGCAAGCGGCGTGTAGGGTGGCTAGAACTACCTTTTTCCTGCCTTCGCTCACGGAGCCTGCGATCTATAGTAGTTGTTAAAGTATAGAAATCCTCTAGGCGATCTGGTATGCCAGTTCTGGAGAGTTCGTCCTTTACTTCCTCTGACAACCCCATTCGATACTGATTCTTGAGAGAGACCTCATTCCAGAGCGAATCTCTGGCCCAAATCTTGAAACGAGTAATATACTCCTCTACTGGAGCTTTTAACTGTTTGAGTCCTCTGAGTTTAGTCTCAGCAGTAATCTGACGATAAGGATCATCATAAAGGTTAGATAAAGCCTTTAAGAAGGCATCAAAAGAATTCAGAATTGGGTCCTGGAACTCATAAAATGAGTCAGCCCAGGCCCGAGGTTCCCCTCGCAGGTATGAGAGAACAGTTAATACTTTGGATCTATCTGTAGGATAAGTTCTCGGTTTTAAATCGAATAACAACAGGCAGGCGTTTCTGAACTGGCGAAAAGTGGATCTATACCAGTAAATTTCTCAGGGTAGGAAACCTGGGGCTCAGCCTGGTGGTCATTTCCAGCATTCCTATTGGCCAACACTTCTCTAAGACAGGCTTTGAGACTTTGGTTTTCCACCTGTATATCTCTAAATGCCTGAGTTAAGTTGTCCAGGCGCTGGTTTAAATTATGTAGCTGGGGGGCCACATCTGATGGCTCCATAGTTACAAAAAGAAATTTTTTTTTTTATTTTTTTTTTAGGGCTGGTTTATTATGTAAGAAATCACTTGTTTATGTGACAATTCTTTACTTATCTTTAGTACTTTAGAAGTAGAACTGTGGTAATATGTTAATGTAACAAACTGGGAAATATGCTTGCTAGTAAGGAAGCATATAATCCTAATCTGTATTTATATTGCCTCAATAAGCTTCCAATATCAGAGAGTAATAAATACAGGAATGCTTCAGAGGCAGAACAAAGGATATATATTTCTCAAGTAACTAGTTAAGGAAAATACCCTGATTAGTACTCATAGCATGTTTAATATGGCACACTGCAGGTGAGGAGTTAATATAACCATTTAGTAATGGTAATGCTAGTAGCTTGCTGGCAGATTTATACAGTGTAACACATAGAGGAATGTCAATATTATGGCAAGCTTAAATGTGGAAGTAGTGAGAGTAGCAGACTTAGAACACTACAAGTAAAAGCTTATACGGAACCTGATAACCTCCTGTGTCGCTATACTTGTTGCAAGCTGAAGGCACTGTGAGTGCTTGAGATCCGGAAGGCTGTGTCAGAGCAGCTGGAAGTCTGTGCACGCTGTGAAGTTGGAACGCTGCCAGGCCTGAGCAGCGTGTGACGAGTGAATGGCTTGCAGTGACGTCAGAGGAAGCCGGGTAGGAAGACAACAAGCAGCGCTTTTGCCAAGGTGTGCAAGTGAAGTAGTTTAAATGCAGCTGAGTACTTTCTTTCACCAGGATACAAGCTGGAGATGTGAGTTAATCACTTCATTAAACCAGCAAAGAGTAATTAGACAGTGCAGGCTTTATAGGCAGGAGGTGACAATGTTAAGGTGGTATAGGCTTGATATGGCAAAGTATATATTAAGGTGGAATGTGTGAGATAGGACCATGACACTCGTGCACGATTCCCCCATAGGAAACAATGGGGACGTTTGACCTGCAAAAAAGCAGCGTTCAGCTCCTAACGCAGCCCCATTGTTTCCTATGGGTAAACACTTCCTAAGTCTGCACCTAACACTCTAACATGTACCCCGAGTCTAAACACCCCTAACCTTACACTTATTAACCCTTATCTGCTGCCCCCGCTATCGCTGACCCCTGCATATTACTTTTAACCCCTAATCTGCCGCTCCGTACATCGCTGCAACCTATGTTATCCCTATGAACCCCTAATCTGCTGCCCCTAACCCCGCCGACCCGTATATTATATTTATTAACCCCTAATCTGCCCCCCCCCAATGTCGCCGCTACCTACCTACAATTATTAAACCCTAATCTGCTGACCGGACCTCACCGCTACTCTAATAAATGTATTAACCCCTAAAGCTAAGTCTAACCCTAACCCTAACACCCCCCTAAGTTAAATATAATTTTTATCTAACGAAATAAAATAAATCTTATTAAATAAATTAATTTAAAGCTAAATACTTACCTGTAAAATAAACCCTAATATAGCTACAATATAAATAATAATTATATTGTAGCTATTTTAGGATTAATATTTATTTTACAGGCAACTTTGTATTTATTTTAACCAGGTACAATAGCTATTAAATAGTTAATAACTATTTAATAGCTACGTAGTTAAAATAATTACCAAATTACCAGTAAAATAAATCCTAACCTAAGCCCCCTAATAAAATAACAAAGCCACCAAAATACAAAAATGCCCTACCCTATTCTACAATAAAAATTGTAAAGCTCTTTTACCTTACCATCCCTTAAAAGGGCCTTTTGCGGGGCATACCCCAAAGAAGTCTGCTCTTTTGCCTGTAAAAAAAAACATACAATACCCCCCAACATTACAACCCACCACCCACATACCCCTACTCTAACCCAAACCCCCTTAAATAAACCTAACACTACCCCCCTGAAGATCTTCCTACCTTGAGTCGTCTTCACTCAGCCGAGCCGAATTCTTCATCCAATCCGGGCGATGTCTTCATCCAAGCGGGGGCTGAAGAGGTCCATCATCCGGCTGAAGTCTTCATCCAAGCGGGGGCTGAAGAGGTCCATCATCCGGCTGACGTCTTCATCCAAGCAGGGGCTGAAGAGGTCCATCATCCGGCTGAAGTCTTCATCCAAGCGGGGGCTGAAGAGGTCCATCAACCGTCTGAAGTCTTCTATCAAGCGGCATCTTCAATCTTCTTTCTTTTGGCTCCATCTTCATCCAGCCGATGCGGAACATCCTCTTCTCCCGACGAACTCCCGATGAATGAAGGTTCCTTTAAGGGACGTCATCCAAGATGGCGCCCCTCGAATTCTGATTGGCTCATAGGATTCTATCAGCCAATCGGAATTAGGGTAGGAATAATCTGATTAACTGATGGAATCAGCCAATCAGATTCAAGTTCAATCCGATTGGCTGATCCAATCAGCCAATCAGATTGAGCTCGCATTCTATTGACTGTTCCGCGTCGGCGGGATGAAGATGGAGCCGGAAGAAAGAAGATTGAAGATGCCACTTGATAGAAGACTTCAGCCGGATGATGGACCTCTTCAGCCCCCGCTTGGATGAAGACTTCAGCCGGATAATGGACCTCTTCAGCCCCCGCTTGGATGAAGACTTCAGCTGGATGATGGACCTCTTCAGCCCCCGCTTGGATGAAGACATCGCCCGGATTGGATGAAGAATTCGGCTCGGCTGAGTGAAGACGACTCAAGGTAGGAAGATCTTCAGGGGGGTAGTGTTAGGTTTATTTAAGGGGTTTTGGGTTAGAGTAGGGGTATGTGGGTGGTGGGTTGTAATGTTGGGGGGGGTATTGTATGTTTTTTTTTACAGGCAAAAGAGCAGAATTCTTTGGGGCATGCCCCGCAAAAGTCCCTTTTAAGGGCTGGTAAGGTAAAAGAGCTTTACAATTTTTATTGTAGAATAGGGTAGGGCATTTTTTTTATTTTGGGGGGCTTTGTTATTTTATTAGGGGGCTTAAAGTAGGTGTAATTAGCTTAAAATTGTTGTAATATTTTTATAATGTTTGTAAATTATTTTTTTATTTTCTGTAACTTAGTTCTTTTTTTATTTTTTGTACTTTAGTTAGTGTATTTATTTGTATTTATTTGTAGGTATTTGTATTTAATTTATTTAATAATAGTGTAGAGTTAGGTTTAATTGTAACTTAGGTTAGGATTTATTTTACTGGTAATTTTAATTTTAGCTAGGTAGTTATTAAATAGTTAATAACTATTTAATAGCTATTGTACCTAGTTAAAATAAATACAAAGTTGCCTTTAAAATAAATATTAATCCTAAAATAGCTACAATATAATTATTATTTATATTCTAGCTATATTAGGGTTTATTTTACAGGTAAGTATTTAGCTTTAAATAGCAATAATTTATTTAATAAGATTTATTTTATTTTGTTAGATAAAAAATATATTTAACTTAGGGGGGTGTTAGGGTTAGGGTTAGACTTAGCTTTAGGGGTTAATACATTTATTATAGTAGCAGTGAGGTCCGGTCGGCAGATTAGGGGTTAATAATTGTAGGTAGGTAGCGGCGACATGGGGGGGCAGATTAGGGGTTAATAAATATTACGTAGGGGTCGGCGGTGTTAGGGGAAGCAGATTAGGGGTACATAGGGATAATGTAGGTGGCGGCGGTGTGCGGTCGGCAGATTAGGAGTTAAAAAAATTTAATAGAGTGGCGGCGATGTGGGGGGACCTCGGTTTAGGGGTACATAGGTAGTTTATGGGTGTTAGTGTACTTTAGAGCACAGTAGTTAAGGGCTTTATGAACCGGCGTTAGCCCAGAAAGCTCTTAACTCCTGGCTTTTCTCTGCGGCTGGAGTTTTGTCGTTAGAGTTCTAACGCTCACTTCAGCCTAGACTCTAAATACCGGCGTTAGAAAGATCCCATTGAAAAGATAGGATACGCAATTGGCGTAGGGGGATCTGCGGTATGGAAAGTCGCGGCTGGAAAGTGAGCGTTAGACCCTTTCCTGACTGACTCTAAATACCAGCGGGCGGTAAAAACCGCTGGTTTTGACGGCTAATGCAGAACTCTAAATCTAGGCGTAAGATAGCTACAATATAACTAATAGTTACATTGTAGCTATCTTAGGGTTTATTTTTATTTTACAGGCAAGTTTGTATTTATTTTAACTAGGTAGAATAGTTATTAAATAGTTATTAACTATTTTATAACTACCTAGCTAAAATAAATACAAAAGTACCTGTAAAATAAAACCTAACCTAACACCTAACACTACACTATAATTAAATAAATTAACTAAATTAAATACAATTGCTTAAATTAAATTAAATTAGCTAAAGTACAAAAACAAACAAACACTAAATTACAGAAAATAATAAACAAATTACAGATATTTAAACTAATTACACCTAATCTAATAGCCCTATCAAAATAAAAAAGCTCCCCCCCCAAAATAAAAAAAAACCCTAGCCTAAACTAAACTACCAATAGCCCTTAAAAGGGCCTTTTGCGGGGCATTGCCCCAAAGTAATCAGCTATTTTACCTATAAAAAAAATACAAACAACCCCCCCAACAGTAAAACCCACCACCCACACAACCAACCCCCCAAATAAAATACTATATATATATATATACACCCTTATATATATCAGCCAATAGGATTGAGTTTGCATTCTATTGGCTGATTGTAACAGCCAATAGAATGCAAGCTCAATCCTATTGGCTGATTGTATCAGCCAATAGGATTTTTTCTACCTTAATCCCGATTGGCTGATAGAATTCTATCAGCCAATCGGAATCTAAGGGACACCATCTTGGATGACGTCACTTAAAGGTACCTTCATTCATCTTTAGTCGTCGACTGAAGAGGATGCTCTGCGTCGGATGTCTTGAAGATGGACCCGCTCCGTGCCGGATGGATGAAGATAGAAGATGCAGTCTGGATGAAGACTTCTGCCCGTCTGGAGGACCACTTCGCCCAGCTTGGATGAAGACTTCTCCCGGCTTTGTTGAGGACTTTGGCCCGGCTTGGATGAATACTTCTCCCAGTAAGTCGATCTTCAGGGAGTTAGTGTTAGGTTTCTTTTAAGGGTGTATTGGGTGGGTTTTATTTTTAGGTTAGGGTTTGGGCCTGCAAAAGAGCTAACTGCCCTTTTAAGGGCAATGCCCATCCAAATGCCCTTTTCAGGGCAATGGGGAGCTTAGTTTTTTTAGATAGTATTTTATTTGGGGGGATGGTTGTGTGGGTGGTGGGTTTTACTGTTGGGGGGGTTATTTGTATTTTTTTTACAGGTAAAAGAGCTGATTAATTTGGGGCAATGCCCCGCAAAAGGCCCTTTTAAGGGCTATAGGTAGTTTAGTTTAGGCTAGGGTTTTTATTTTTTTATTTTGGGGGGTCTTTTTTATTTTGATAGGGCTATTAGATTAGGTGTAATTTGTTTATTATTTTCTGTAATTTAGTGTTTTTTTGTACTTTAGCTTATTTAATTTAGTTAATTTATTTAATTATAGTGTAGTGTTAGGTGTTAGTGTAACTTAGGTTACATTTTATTTTACAGGTACTTTTGCATTTATTTTAGCTAGGTAGTTATTAAATAGTTAATAACTATTTAATAATTATTCTACCTAGTTAAAATAAATACAAACTTGCCTGTAAAATAAAAATAAACCCTAAAATAGATACAATGTAACTATTGTTATATTGTAGCTAACTTACGGCTAGAAAGGGTCTAACGCTCACTTTGCAGCCGTGACTTTTCCATACCGCAGATCCCCCTACGCCATTTGATTATCCTATCTTTTCAATGGGATCTTCCTAATGGTTCATAAAGCTCTTAACTACTGTGCTCTAAAGTACACTAACACCCATAAAATACCTATGTACCCCTAAACCGAGGTCCCCCCACATAGCCGCCACTCTAATAAAATTTTTTAACCCCTAATCTGCCGCCGCAACATACGTTATCCCTATGTACCCCTAATCTGCTGCCCCTAACACCGCCGACCCCTATATTATATTTATTAACCCCTAATCTGCCGCCACCAACATCGCTGCTACCTAACCTACAATTATTAACCCCTAAACTGCCGACCGGACCTCACCGCTACTATAATAAAGTTATTAACCCCTAATCCACCTCACTCCCGCCTCAATAACCCTATAATAAATAGTATTAACCCCTAATCTGCCCTCCCTAACATCGCCGACCCCTAACTTCAAGTATTAACCCTAATCTGCCGACCGGACCTCACCGCTACTATAATAAATGTATTAACCCCTAAAGCTAAGTCTAACCCTAACCCTAACACCCCCCTAAATTAAATATAATTTAAATCTAATGAAATAAATTAACTCTTATTAAATAAATTATTCCTATTTAAAGCTAAATACTTACCTGTAAAATAAACCCTAATATAGCTACAATATAAATAATAATTATATTGTAGCTATTTTAGGATTTATATTTATTTTACAGGCAACTTTTATTTTAACCAGGTACAATAGCTATTAAATAGTTAAGAACTATTTAATAGCTACCTAGTTAAAATAAATACAAAATTACCTGTAAAATAAATCCTAACCTAAGTTACAATTAAACCTAACACTACACTATCAATAAATTAATTAAATAAAATACCTACAAATAAATACAATTAAATAAACTAACTAAAGTACAAAAAATAAAAAAGCTAAGTTACAAAAAATAAAAAAATAATTACAAACATAATAAAAATATTACAACAATTTTAAACTAATTACACCTACTCTAATCCCCTAATAAAATAACAAAAACCCCCAAAATAAAAAAATGCTCTACCCTATTCTAAAATTAAAATAGAAAAGCTCTTTTACCTTACCAGCCCTTAAAAGGGCCTTTTGCGGGGCATGCCCCAAAGAATTCAGCTCTTTTGTCTGTAAAAATAAACACAATACCCCCCCAACATTACAACCCACCACCCACATACCCCTAATCTAACCCAAACCCCCCTTAAAAAAACCTAACACTAAGCCCCTGAAGATCTTCCTACCTTATCTTCACCACACTGGGTATAACCGATCCGTCCAGGCTCCGAAATCTTCATCCAAGCCAAGCGGGGGCTGGAGATCCATCATCCGGCTGAAGTCTTCTATCAAGCGGCAAGAAGAAGTCCAGAAGAGGCTCCAAAGTCTTCATCCTATCCGGGCAGAGGAGATTCAGACCGGCAACCATCTTCATCCAAGCGGCATCTTCTATCTTCATCCGATGACGAGCGGCTCCATCTTGAAGACCTCCGGCGCGGATCCATCCTCTTCTTCCGACGTCCTAAGACTGAATGAAGGTTCCTTTAAATGACATCATCCAAGATGGCGTCCCTCGAATTCTGATTGGCTGATAGGAATTAAGGTAGGGAAAATCTGATTGGCCCTATTGGTGGGCCGAAACGCGTTGGCATATATGGTGAGCAATATTCCTATTATCTAGAGTTTATTGTAAACAATACTGCTCTATGTTGTACCTTTTCTTTTTTTCACAGGTTATGGAGTTATTTGCATATTATTAATTTTATCTACATTGGTCATCATCTACTACTGACTTTTACTTTTTCTAACTTTTCTCTTTTTTGGCATTTTTTATTTTTTATTATTATGTTTTGGTATTTTTTGGCTTTTTATATTTTTATATTCTTTGGTATTTTTCACCATCTTGGAGTTGATCACAGCACAGTTTTTTGCTTCAGTTTTGTTTTATTTTTTCCTCATCTTGGAGGATTCACCCCCCTTTTTTTGGATTAGTCGGATCACCTATTTTGAAACACTAGAAACATTTTGACTTATTTTGGATCACTTTATTTGGAACACTAGGAACCACTTATCCTTTTTTCATTTGTACTCACAGACCCCATTTACACTGTTTTGAGTTTCTTTTGGATTCCAGTAAATTTTTTTTCTTTTTTTTTTTTCTTTGGATTTCACTGATTGGATTGTCACTCAACATCTCTTTATGGACACATAATATAATATATATTTTTTCTTGACATTATACATTATTTATTGTGCCCCTTGCCCCCAAGGGCCATACCACAGACAATTTTGCTCATAATCATATTTGTTTTTATGGTCTGAATTTTACCTGTATTTTATCTTGTCTCTCATTGTCTGTATTTTACCATAATTCAATTGCATTTTGTATTAGCTTATATTGTGTATTGTTTTTTAGCCAGTACTATGGATCCATGTACTTTGTTTTAATCTGTGCTATTAATTGTTGTTGTTTTATGCACTATTAAATATATCTGACATTACATTTTTAAACTAATTCTAGCACAATTACTGTTAGACTTTTTATCACATTGAATTCTTCTTGACCTGGCCTTTATTTTAGCGCTCCTTACATATCCCACTGGTCTGTTCTTATCTTAGTTATGAGTTTTATGTTACGGCATTGTACCATAAAACTCTTAACTACTGACTTTTAAATGCGTTAGGACTCTTGGAGGTAGAGGGTGTACCGCTCACTTTTTGGCCTCCCAGGACAGACTCATAATATCAGCGCTATGGAAGTCCCATAGAAAAAAAGACTTTACGAAGTTTACGTAAGTCGTTTTGCGGTAAGGCCAAAGAAGTGTGCGGTGACCCTAAACCTTCAAGACTCGTAATACCAGCAGGCGTAAAAAAGCAGCATTACGATCTCTTAACACTGCTTTTTTACCCTAACGCACAACTCGTAATCTAGCCAAAAATGAAAAAATTAAAAAAATAATACTATTCTAATACACTATAAAAAACACCCCAAAATAAAAAACCTTATTCTAAAAATAAACTACAAATAGCCTTTAAAAGGGCCTTTTGTCAGGCATTGCCCTAAAGCTCTTGTGTTTACAAAAAAAAATAACCTCCTAATATTACAATCCACACCTCTCCCAAAACGAAAAAAACCCTAAGTGAAAAACTAAACTACCCATTGCCCTGAAAAGGGCATTTGGATGGGCATTGACCTTGAAAGTGTATTCAGCTCTTTTGCTGCCCAACAAAAATCAAACTCCTAATCTAAAAAAAACCCCACCCCAAAAACTAAAAAAAATCGAACTCTAACCCCAAAGTAGGAACTCACCGATGATGATGGACGATGCTCCATCTTCATCCCGGCGGTTCTCCATCTTAAACCATCTTCATCGTGGGAATCCATCTTCAGTGTGCGGCTGGAGACCGTATGAAGATGGAGCTCTATGTTAAAGATCAGAAAAGGACCACTGATGTTGCCGCTGCCATTGCTGCTGACCTTGCTGCTGCCTCGATTTATGAAGATAAAAGATGGATCACCACCACCAGGATGAAGATGAAAGGAGATGAATCTCTGCAATGAAGATGGAGCTCTGCCCATCATCATCGGTGAGTACCAACTTTGGGGTTAGAGTTAGATTATTTTTTTTGGGGGTTGTTTTTTTTTATATTAGGTTTTTTTTTTGGGCAGCAAAAGAGCTGAATGCACTTTTAAGGGCAATGCCCATCCAAATACCCTTTTCTGGGAAATGGGTAGTTTATGAATTTTTTAGTAAGGTTTTTTATTTAGGGGGGTTGTAATTTTACGGGTTTAGTGTTGTTTTTTTTAAAACAAAACAGCTGATCGCTTTAGGGCAATACCCTTCAAAAGGCCTTTTCAAGGGCTATTGGTATTTATTTTGGAGTAATTTAAGGGTAGGTTTTTATTTTTTTTAATGGTAAGGTTTATTATTTTTATGTAAACGGTAATTGTTTTTTTGTAATGTATTTTTTTTTCTTTATAATGTTAGTTTTTTTTCATTAATGGTAGTTTTTTTTTAAATTTAAGATTAGGTTTTTATTTAATTTTACAGGTAAGTTTTTTTTTATTTTTTTTAAGGTAGTTAGGATTTATTTTAGTAAATTTATGGGTATTTTAATTTAGGTTAATTTAGCGGGTGTAAGGTTAGGGGGTTTAGATGTTAGCTTATTACTTTGCTTTGTAGGGGTATGGCGGTTTAGGGGTTAATAGTTTATTTGAATACTTTGCACTGTGGGGGGGCAGTTTAGGGGTTTATAGTTTATTTAGGTACTTTGCGATGTGGGGGATGGTGGTTTAGGGGTTGATAGTTTATTTAGGTACTTTGCAATGTGGGGGATAGCGGTTTAGGGGTTAATAGTTTATTTAGGTACTTTGGGATGTGGGGGGCAGTTTAGGAGTTAATAGTATTATGTATTTATTGCGATGTGGCGGGATGGCGGATTAGGGGTTATTAGGAAAGGTTATTATGGTAGGGTGTTGTGTTTTTTTCAAATTTTTTTTCCTTTTCGCGAGTTGGGTGTTTTTTTTCTCCATTGATTTCTTTGGGGGAATACATATACGCACACAACAAAACTCCGCTAGCGACTTTTGTGCTTTCTGGGCTACAGTTAACGCAATATAATTTTTTAACTTGTAATACCAGCAGAACCAGAGAAGGTCAAAAAGCCTAACGCTAGTGATGTTTTCTATATAGAAAAATTTAGATTTCCCACGGCACTTGTAATTTAGCCCATAAACTTTAATACAATAGTAGGACAATTTCCTTTGCTCTTGATTGTGAGTCTCTCTTCTTCTCTCTAATTCTTTTCACTCTGTATCTTTCTTTCAAAAGTAAATAGAAAAAAAAGTTTTCAAAGTGAAAATTCCTCCAATTAATCACCACATTGAAAATGAGTTTGTGGCATTTCCCAGTATCACAATATCACAATATCACAATAGGGGAATCATACCATTTTTTTGCTAGTTGAGCAGGATCCCACTTTGGAACTAGGGTTTTTTGTTAAGAGGTGACCTGGCTTTATAATAATAAAAAATGATAAAAGTAGAAGTTTATAAATGGTAACATAGAATGTTCTTTATAATTGTAATCAGTCTGTAGTCCTTAAGACAGTAAGGTAGCAGGATCATCTTTCTCCTGTACTAAATTTGTTTAGTCTGTTATGTTTTGCATTTTATTACAAATCCTTGTCATTGTATACCCTATCTCTATACCAAGTGCTACAGAATTTTGTGGCGCTATACAAATAAATGATAATAATAATAGTAGGATGCTAAATAGACTATTTTATACATATGAAAACATATCAACGTCAAACATTGTACATTCTATAATTCAGCAGGAGTGGAGGCTCCTCTATAGAGACAGTAGGGGCAGTGCCCCACAGGATTTTGGGGAAAAAAATCCAAACTTTTTTTGCCTTTTTTCCTTCCTGGTTAGCTTGTCAACTCACTTGTTTTACATTGCAAAACACAGCCCACCTAGTGATCAGAAAGAAATCTGGAGCAGTGTATCACAGAAGAACAAGGAGACAGCTGTGCAGAACAAATATGCTCAGGCATACAGGGAAATACATAAGGCAAAACTTCTTCTCATAATGTAAAGGGCAGGTATTTTTTATGTTGTTCCCAGAGCTGTCAAGCCACTGTTTTTATGGAATTTCACACATTACAAGCACTATTTATGTGAATCATAGCTATAAACTGCCACTGATTTTATAGATTTTTACACATTGAAAGCACTATTTATTTGATTCATAACTATAAACTCATTGCTTTAATTCATATGCTTCACCAGAATCACCCCATCTGTAGAATGAATTGCTATTGACTCTCCCTGTCAATGTTTCAAGCTGTTTGCAGTGCAGATTCTATACATGCATGTATATCACATTCTGGTCTCTTCATTTTCTCTCTTTTCTTAACTGCAGACACTGAGGAATGAAGGCATAGCAAGCTGCTAAGATGTAACTATGGAACAAGTTCCTCTGGTGTGCAGAAGGGTTACCATGACAACATGCATATCTGCACAGTTCTGGTTTCTCAAAGAAATATAGTCAGCTTTTTTTAAAAAGACACCTGATTTCAGAAATCTATAGGTAACAAAATAAGAATTTAAGCAGTCTGTATGCACTATAAGGTATATAGTGATAAACACACCAAAGTCCATAAAACCATACATAAACTTGTTTGATTCTATATAGAGTCACATAAACACATTAATACTACATTACAGCCAAATAAAGCAAAGCATTATTTTCATAATACTATTTACAATGGTACAGACACTATATATATATATATATATATATATATATATATATATATATATATATATATATATATAATCCCAATCAGGACTCAGCATTCCCAAATGCCAATGAATATTCAACTGCCAAGGTGCACTTTAACAATGATATAAAAACAATATTATATATATATATATATATATATATATACAGTATATATATATATATATATATATATATATAAATCAATGTAAATATTTGCATAGGAAATTAGCACATATATATATATAAAAAAAAAAAAGTGTCCTAAATAGGACTAATCCAAATGGTATTTTGCAGGCGCACAGAGAGCATACATGTTTTGTGCTTAGATAGCACTTGTTCACTGCTTACCTGTGCACCTGCAAAGGCCTGCCTTTTAATCACAGGATTTAAAGTGATACTTCACATAGTGATTTGCAACTTGAAACTGTATTTGTATATATGCATGTCTTTTTAGACAAATCACACAGATAAATGTGAACAGAAACAAATTAACAATATAAATTATTACATTAATATTATATTTTGTTAAATTTTGTTAGATTTAAAACTGGTTTTATATGTAATAAGAAATAGTAAATATTTTTAAGGAGATTTGAGATAGATGTTAAGATTAGAATTTTGCCAATATCTAATATTATTATCTAAGAATGATGATATGTACCTGTATTCTAATCATAATGATGTTTTTAATTTGGGTAGATAAAGAACTATATTTTTCTTAGGTAGTATAAAAGAGATTTATACAAATAAATCTAAGTCTCTCCTTTTGTTTATACCAGAAGGGTAGCTAGTTTGTAAAGTTAGTATCCAAAAGATCTCTCTCTTATCTAGGATCATTTCCCTATTTCCTCCTCTACTCCATACTGGTACAAAATCTATGCCCTGCACCATTAGGGCATTAACATCTGCATTATGATTTTGTTTAAAATGTCTCGCTACTGGTGTGTCCGAGTTTTCATCTTCTATACTGCGGAGGTGCTCAAGAAATCTCTCTTTGAGTGGTCTTGTAGTTTTTCCTGTATATTGCTTAAAACAGATTTTACATGTTAATAGATATATTACATGTGTAGTTGAGCAATTGATAGAATATTTGATTTTATGTTCTTTATTCGTTATCGTTGATAAACATACATCACCTTCTTTAACGAAGTTACATGTCCTACATATGGGTCTCCTACACTTGAAAAACCCTTTCTTTCTTTGTAGCCAATTCTTGTTGGTTATAGGTTTCAATTCTGACGGTGACAAGTAGTTTGACAAAGTTTTTCCTCTTTTAGATCCCAAATGCCAATGTATATTCAACTGCCAAGGTGCACTTTAACAATGATATAAAAACAATATTATATATATATATATATATATATATATATACACAGTATATATATATATATATATATATATATATATATATATAAATCAATGTAAATATTTGCATAGGAAATTAGCACACATATATATATATATATATATATATATATATATATATATATATACATACAATGTCTGCATTCAAGACAGCACTCACTGGATTTTTTATAAAAAGAGTCCCATGACGTTTTGGTGCCTAACTGGCACCTTTATTAAATGGGTTAAGTTCGTAAGGTGAAAGGGGTCCAAGGTGTTTAAACCCCACAAAAAGGTTAAATACATAGTTAAAGGGATATTAAACTGCCATATGAGAGGCAGGGTTTTATTTAAAGGGGTGGGGTTTTATTTATCTGAGGCAAAATGCACTTGCATATTTTATTTATTAATTTATTTATTCATGTAACCAATCAAAGTGTCATTAAATATAGCAGAATACTCAACATATGCATAAGAAGAAGACAATGTAGTAACACTAACTTCTCATTTCAAAAGAGTAGTGAATTTCTTCTGACAAATGTCAACATTTCCTTCCATTTCTCTGCCTCCTGTATCATATGACAGCCATGAACATATGACAGACTCATATATGTATATAATGTGAGCTCTTATACATGCACAGAAGGAGCTGATGTTGTAGAAACTGTACATTATTTGTTAAATTACGCACATTGGAGAGTTTTTTTTAATGTCATGTTCAATCGGAATCCTGAAAGTTTATTTTGACTACAGTTTCCTGTGAAATGCTATTTTAAGACCAATTTGCTTTGTCATTAATAAAAGAAGATTCATACAACATTTATCTATTTATCTACAGTATCTATCTATCTATCTATCTATCTATCTATCTGTCTATCTACCATCTGTCTATCTATCATCTATCTATCTATCTATCTATCTATCCATCTATCTATCTATCTATCTATCTATCTATCTATCTGTCTGTCTGTCTGTCTATCTACCATCTATCTATCTATCTATCTATCTATCTATCTATCTATCTATCTATCATCTATCTATCTATCATCTATCTATCATCTATCTATCAATCTATCTATCATCTATCTATCTATCTATCTATCTATCTATCTATCTATCTATCTGTCTGTCTATCTACCATCTATCTATCTATCATCTATCTATCTATCTATCATCTATCTATCTATCTATCTATCTATCTGTCTGTCTATCTAACATCTATCTATCTATCTATCTATCTATCTATCTATCTATCATCTATCTATCTATCTATCTATCTATCTATCGTCTATCTATCTATCTATCTATCTATCTATCTATCTATCTATCTATCTATCTGTCTGTCTGTCTGTCTATCTACTATCTATCTATCTATCTATCTATCTATCTATCTATCTATCTATCAATCTATCATCTATCTATCTATCTATCTATCTATCTATCTATCTATCTATCTATCTATCTATCTATCTATCTGTCTGTCTGTGATTTAGGTACATTATTATTAAAGTGCTGATAACATATATTTATTATGTTTTCCTTTTACTTTTCCAGATTCTTTTTTTCTGTATTTGAATAATCATCCTCCACATGACCTGTTACTTTATTTTTATACATGTATGTGTTTTTATAACCCCAATTTATCTGCTTACATTTGTATATATCACATATTGTACATTAACATTTCAAAAAAAGATTTATTTACAAAAATATTCATATTATTGTCATGAAGTGTCATTGAACTTGTGAGACAGTAAAAGAGTTGCATGAAGAAGGAAAAAGTAAAACAGGCAATATAAACTGTATGCCTTATAATACACAGTAAATAGTGGACATTAATTGGTTGTTCAAAATGTAATGTCAATTGCGTATATTGGCTATAGCAGTGTTAAAGGGACACCAAACCCAACATTTTTTTTATGATTCAGACAAAACAGCAATTTTAAATGACTTTCTAATTTACTTCTATTATAAAATGTCATTGTTCTCTTAGGCCTAGATTTGGAGTTCGGCGGTAGCCGTCAAAACCAGCGTTAGAGGCTCCTAACGCTGGTTTTAGGCTACCGCCGGTATTTGGAGTCAGTGATTAAAGGGTCTAACGCTCACTTTTCAGCCGCGACTTTTCCATACCGCAGATCCCCCTACGCCATTTGCGTATCCTATCTTTTCAATGGGATCTTTCTAACGCCGGTATTTAGAGTCGTTTCTGAAGTGAGCGTTAGAGCTCTAACGACAAAATTCCAGCCGCCTGAAAATAGCAGGAGTTAAGAGCTTTCTGGCTAACGCCGGTTCATAAAGCTCTTAACTACTGTACCCTAAAGTACACTAACACCCATAAACTACCTATGTACCCTTAAACCGAGCTCCCCCCACATCGCCGCCACTCGATTTAAATTTTTAACCCCTAATCTGCCGACCGCCACCTACGTTATACTTATGTACCCCTAATCTGCTGCCCCTAACCCCGCCGACCCCTGTATTACATTTATTAACCCCTAACCTGCCCCCCACAACGTCGCCGCCAGCTACTTAAAATAATTAACCCCTAATCTTCCGACCGCAAAGCGCCGCCACCTACGTTATCCCTATGTACCCCTAATCTGCTACCCCTAACCCCGCCGACCCCTGTATTACATTTATTAACCCCTAACCTGCCCCCCACAACGTCGCCGCCAGCTACTTAAAATAATTAACCCCTAATCTTCCGACCGCAAAGCGCCGCCACCTACGTTATCCCTATGTACCCCTAATCTGCTGCCCCTAACACCGCCGACCCCTATATTATATTTATTAACCCCTAATCTGCCCCCCTCAACGTCGCCGACACCTGCCTACACTTATTAACCCCTAATCTGCCGAGCGGACCTGAGCGCTACTATAATAAAGTTATTAACCCCTAACCCGCCTCACTAACCCTATCATAAATAGTATTAACCCCTAATCTGCCCTCCCTAACATCGCCGACACCTAACTTCAATTATTAACCCCTAATCTGACGACCGGAGCTCACCGCTATTCTAATAAATTGATTAACCCCTAAAGCTAAGTCTAACCCTAACACTAACACCCCCCTAACTTAAATATAATTTTAATCTAACGAAATTAATTAACTCTTATTAAATAAATTATTCCTATTTAAAGCTAAATACTTACCTGTAAAATAAATCCTAATATAGCTACAATATAAATTATAATTATATTATAGCTATTTTAGGATTAATATTTATTTTACAGGCAACTTGGTATTTATTTTAACTAGGTACAATAGCTATTAAATAGTTAAGAACTATTTAATAGCTACCTAGTTAAAATAATAACAAATTTACCTGTAAAATAAATCCTAACCTAAGATATAATTAAACCTAACACTACCCTATCAATAAATTAATTAAATAAACTACCTACAATTACCTACAATTAACCTAACACTACACTATCAATAAATTAATTAAACACAATTCCTACAAATAAATACAATTAAATAAACTAGCTAAAGTACAAAAAATAAAAAAGAACTAAGTTACAAAAAATAATAAAATATTTACAAACATAAGAAAAATATTACAACAATTTTAAACTAATTACACCTACTCTAAGCCCCCTAATAAAATAACAAAGCCCCCCAAAATAAAAAATTCCCTACCCTATTCTAAATTAAAAAAGTTACAAGCTCTTTTACCTTACCAGCCCTGAACAGGGCCCTTTGCGGGGCATGCCCCAAGGATTTCAGCTCTTTTGCCTGTAAAAAAAAACATACCATACCCCCCCCCAACATTACAACCCACCACCCACATACCCCTAATCTAACCCAAACGCCCCTTAAATAAACCTAACACTAAGCCCCTGAAGATCTTCCTACCTTGTCTTCACCATACCAGGTTCACCGATCCGTCCTGGCTCCAACATCTTCATCCAACCCAAGCGGGAGTTGGCGATCCATCATCCGGTGCTGAAGAGGTCCAGAAGAGGCTCCAAAGTCTTCCTCCTATCCGGCAAGAAGAGGACATCCGGACCGGCAAACATCTTCTCCAAGCGGCATCTTCAATCTTCTTCCATCCGGTGCGGAGCGGGTCCATCTTGAAGCAGGCGACGCGGATCCATCCTCTTCTTCCGTTGTCTCCCGACGAATGACGGTTCCTTTAAGGGACGTCATCCAAGAGGGCGTCCCTCGAATTCCGATTGGCTGATAGGATTCTATCAGCCAATCGGAATTAAGGTAGGAATTTTCTGATTGGCTGATGGAATCAGCCAATCAGAATCAAGTTCAATCCGATTGGCTGATCCAATCAGCCAATCAGATTGAGCTTGCATTCTATTGGCTGATCGGAACAGCCAATAGAATGCGAGCTCAATCTGATTGGCTGATTGGATCAGCCAATCGGATTGAACTTGATTCTGATTGGCTGATTCCATCAGCCAATCAGAAAATTCCTACCTTAATTCCGATTGGCTGATAGAATCCTATCAGCCAATCGGAATTCGAGGGACGCCATCTTGGATGACGTCCCTTAAAGGAACCGTCATTCGTCGGGAGACAACGGAAGAAGAGGATGGATCCGCGTCGCCTGCTTCAAGATGGACCCGCTCCGCACCGGATGGAAGAAGATTGAAGATGCCGCTTGGAGAAGATGTTTGCCGGTCCGGATGTCCTCTTCTTGCTGGATAGGAGGAAGACTTTGGAGCCTCTTCTGGACCTCTTCAGCACCGGATGATGGATCGCCAACCCCCGCTTGGGTTGGATGAAGATGTTGGAGCCAGGACGGATCGGTGAACCTGGTATGGTGAAGACAAGGTAGGAAGATCTTCAGGGGCTTAGTGTTAGGTTTATTTAAGGGGGGTTTGGGTTAGATTAGGGGTATGTGGGTGGTGGGTTGTAATGTTGGGGGGGGTGGTATGGTATGTTTTTTTTTACAGGCAAAAGAGCTGAAATCCTTGGGGCATGCCCCGCAAAGGGCCCTGTTCAGGGCTGGTAAGGTAAAAGAGCTTGTAACTTTTTTAATTTAGAATAGGGTAGGGAATTTTTTATTTTGGAGGGCTTTGTTATTTTATTAGAGGGCTTAGAGTAGGTGTAATTAGTTTAAAATTGTTGTATTATTTTTCTAATGTTTGTAAATATTTTATTATTTTTTGTAACTTAGTTCTTTTTTATTTTTTGTACTTTAGCTAGTTTATTTAATTGTATTTATTTATAGCAATTGTGTTTAATTAATTTATTGATAGTGTAGTGTTAGGTTAATTGTAGGTAATTGTAGGTAGTTTATTTAATTAATTTATTGATAGGGTAGTGTTAGGTTTAATTATATCTTAGGTTAGGATTTATTTTACAGGTAAATTTGTTATTATTTTAACTAGGTAACTATTAAATAGTTCTTAACTATTTAATAGCTATTGTACCTAGTTAAAATAAATACCAAGTTGCCTGTAAAATAAATATTAATCCTAAAATAGCTATAATATAATTATAATTTATATTGTAGCTATATTAGGATTTATTTTACAGGTAAGTATTTAGCTTTAAATAGGAATAAGTTATTTAATAAGAGTTAATTTATTTCGTTAGATTAAAATTATATTTAATTTAGGGGGGGTGTTAGTGTTAGGGTTAGACTTAGCTTTAGGGGTTAATACATTTATTATAGTAGCGGTGAGGTCCGCTCGGCAGATTAGGGGTTAATAATTGAAGTTAGGTGTCGGCGATGTTAGGGAGGGCAGATTAGGGGTTAATACTATTTATGATAGGGTTAGTGAGGCGGATTAGGGGTTAATAACTTTATTATAGTAGCGCTCAGGTCCGCTCGGCAGATTAGGAGTTAATAAGTGTAGGCAGGTGTCGGCGACGTTGAGGGGGGCAGATTAGGGGTTAATAAATATAATATAGGGGTCGGCGATGTTAGGGCAGCAGATTAGGGGTACATAGGGATAACGTAGGTTGCGGCGGTGTACGGAGCGGCAGATTAGGGGTTAAAAATAATATGCAGGTGTCAGCGATAGCGGGTGCGGCAGATTAGGGGTTAATAAGTGTAAGGTTAGGGGTGTTTAGACTCGGGGTACATGTTAGAGTGTTAGGTGCAGACGTAGGAAGTGTTTCCCCATAGCAAACAATGGGGCTGCGTTAGGAGCTGAACGCTGCTTTTTTGCAGGTGTTAGGTTTTTTTCAGCTCAAACAGCCCCATTGTTTCCTATGGGAGAATCGTGCACAAGCACGTTTTTGAGGCCGGCCGCGTCCGTAAGCAACTCTGGTATCGAGAGTTGCATTTGCGGTAAAAATGCTCTACGCTCCTTTTTTGGAGCCTGAGTTATTTTTATGGTGCGGCCAGAAAAAAGCCTGCGGAGCGTTAACAGCCCTTTTACCGCCGAACTCCAAATCTAGGCCTTAGTATCTTTTGTCAAACAGCAAGAACATAAGCTCAGGATCGTGCACATGTCGGGGGAACTAATATGGCAACACTATTTCTTGCATTGTAGTGCTCCAGACACTTACCTAGCTATCGCTTCAACAATTAATACTATAGGGACAAAACAGATTTGATAATAGAAGTAATTTGGAAACTTTTTAAAATAAATAAATAAATTGTATGCTCTTTCTGAATCACAAAAGAAAAATGTTTGGGTTTCATATCCCTTTAATCCCTTCAGGACAGGGAATTTTAGAGAAAAACTTGCCCAAAGTACCAAGTAAAGGCTTTATCTGTCATTTTAAACAATAAAAAAAATCAAGCAGACTGTCCCTTTAATTTTGACTTTCATCTCTCTTTAAAGGGCCGTTACTGTGCAAAAATGATATGCTTTGATTGATTAGAGCATGTCATTTTAACACTAGCCACCTTTAAATGCTATATTTCAACCCAAGAAGATGGGATAAAACTCCACCTACCATTTGCCTTATTTGGAGGTGCCTAAAAGACATTAAAAGGGGGCAAAATAAATTATGAAAATATATTGATGTTTTTTCATTACACATAACTAACCATTTAATTTAAATATTTCAAAGTGTTTACTGTCCCTTTAAGTAATCTGTAAGAGACACATCTGACATATAAATATATACAGTATATATATATATATATATATATATATATATATATATATATATATATATATATATATATATGTCAGATAACAAAAAATAGACAAGCAAACAGTGTAATAAATTACATGTTTTTTCATGTTTCTGTCTTAAAAGCTGTGAGCTTTCTACTCACTGTTCTACCAAGAGAAGCTGATGATACACAATGTGGCACAACTTTGGTCTAGTTTCCATTAAAGGGGCAGTATACTATAAAAATTTTTTTTTTTTTCCGCTGGGGGGCGGAGTCTGCCATCATAGCGAGTGGTCGCACTAAAGAAGAGCTCTGCAGACCAACCCTGTTTATTTTCCTTTTTATACCCTTTTGAACCTTTTAAAACCATTTTGTTTCCCATACCTTACTTCTTTAACCCATTGGGAATACTTCTCTACAACTCTAAAGATTGGATTTTACCCTAATCTTATAATTTTTCTAACTAACTTGGGAAATTTTTTTTTCACTGCGCCACGCTCTTTTGTGGCGCTCCCGTCAACCAACTTCCGGATTCGTCTCACCTAGGAGCCCGAACTGATTCCAGCCCTCCGATCTCATCACCCTTGGACTTCGGCTGCTTTACCTACCTCCCGGTTCCAGCAGCTGACCCCACACAGCCATTAAGTAAACGTGGCTGTTTGAACTTACCGGAAGGCAGCCTCCTCTCCACAGCTGCCCTGCCGGGTGCACCGCCATAACCCGACGCAGCGTAACGGCCTGACTCCTCTCGACCACCTTATCTTTCACATGGTGTGTCACAACTAAGGCCAATACTTGCTCCTCTGGCTACCGGATCTCCCTTTTCAACCCATCAGATTGAGGGACCTGAGAAAAACAACGCGGTCCGGATCTCAAGGGTAAGCTACTCCCACGTGGGATTCTCTAACATCATAAACGTTACAAGCGTTACTGGGGACACTATATTTACCCTAAACTGCACATACAGCATAAGGTTAAAGGTCCCTCATAAACTTTATTGCACTTGAAACTTCATTGCTCCATAACCCAATCACTGTGAGGCTTTGCACACTATTATTCCATTCCACTTCAATATTGGCCCACCTTTGTGAGTCACTAGCATTAGTACACTCTGCCTGCAGACAAGAGACAGGATGCACCATATTTGAAGCTGTGGCAGCACCTACACAGATTTTGACTCTCTCAATACTTCTCAGCACTACACTGAGGGAGATTCATTCCATTTCCCCATCTATGAGGTTGCCCTTTCTTGAGGACTCACAACGCCTATTGAAGCATACTTACTGTTTCCTTTACATATCTAAATACTGCAGCATCTGTTGATAATAGTGATATGGGCCAGCTCTAACTTGGAGGTCTGAGGATTAACTGCTCTGCTTCCTGTGGATACCTCCAACTTTCCACTAGCCCCCTTTAGATATTATTATTATTGTCAGCAGCTATACCTCATCAACACCTTAGTTGGGTTATCCCCTTGCCCCATGGTGTGAATTTGTCTGTCATTGTCCTCATCTGACCTCTCTCCCCCCCCTTTCCTGTTGGCCCACTGTGCCCACAGGTCATACCCCATACTCCCCTTTTCCTTACTCGCTCGGCAGAGAGCAATCCCCTGGGGAGAGAGTCCCTCAGCATTCAAGCTTCCCACACTACTTCTTCAATCAAGATCTAAGTGAACCTAGAGAAGACATAAACCAGTATCAGTGAGAGACCACTACTGACTTATACACTTGTTTTTTTTTAACCAGAAACTCACCATCTCATGCTGGGCTAGGCACCGCCACCTGGGGGGTGCCTGATATACTATCTCTGCTCCACGTCCCACCGCTGCAATTGTCATTAGAACCTTCCCAAGTGAGTCCCTTGTTTATAGGGTTTATCATGAGTAAGATGACTCACTCGCAAAGAAAGAAACAGAAACACGGAGACATTCCGAAACGGACACTCTCAGATAATTTCTCATACAAGAATACTTCCGACCAAGACCTTTCTGACGACGATTCTAGAGACTCTACCACCTTTCCCAAGGAATCTTCTCGACCCCTCTCACTTTCTACAGAAAGAATCACCCACTCTTCTACCACCATTCTCGACTCCATCAAAGATCTCTCGAACAAAATGGACTCCCACTATACTTCACTAAAGCAAGAACTTAAAGTCTCTGTCTCCGAATTGAAGAGAGATATCTCCCTCTTGGGAGAGAGAACAGATTCTCTGGAAAAAAAGCAAGAAGATCTACACGTCGACCACTCCAACCTTTTAAGTTATACCCAATCTCTAGCCAAAATTATATCAGGTCTGGAGACCAAACTGGCAGATCAGGAAGATAGGTCACGTCGGAATAACCTCAGAATACGAGGCATTTCTGAGGAAGTCACCCCGACGGAACTACCTACCCATCTGCAATCCCTCTTCACAGAGCTACTTGGTCCTACTCCCCCTCAGGAAAGCCTAATTGACAGAGCCCACAGGGTTCTTAGACCACGGAATGCACCCATGGGGTCTCCCAGAGATGTAATTGTGCGGTTACATTACTTCACATTCAAAGAAAGAATCATCAGGGCTTCATTTCAGAAGAAGACTTTGACGGAGCCATTTAAGGACATACAGGTTTTCCCAGACCTCTCTGCCCACACCCTATCTGGTAGAAGACTCTTTCACCAAGTCACCCAATGCCTCCGTAATAACAACATCAAATACCGATGGGGCTTCCCTGTCCGTATATTTTTTCAATACAACGACACTTCATACACCGTTACTACTCTTGAACAAGGTTTCCAAATTCTACAGTCTCTGAAACTCCTCCCAGCTGACAATCTTCCTCAGGTTCCCCAGGACACTCCCAGGAAGCTCAACACTGCAGCAGTCCCCTGGCAGCCTCAACGCCAAGCTTTCAGTTTCCAATCCTCTAGGGAAGGACCCCCATCATCATCACTCCCGAAACAGTCCCAGATGTGAAGAGGGGCTCTCGGTTCCCAATGTACTGTGATACACCTTGCTGAATCCTTACAGGCCTACTCTTATCGGACGGCCCCCCTTTTGTCCATTGTTGCCCTTGATACTCATATGCCACCCTTATCCATCTTCCCCTTCCCCTGAAACCCCCCCCCGCTGAATGACACTGTTTATCCTTCTGGGACTCCCAAACTACAGTGTCTAGAAGAAGCTGGAAGGGTAACGTAAATGTAAATTATATCTGTTAATGTTTGGATTTTGCCACCTGTTCATGTGTTTTTAATGCTCGTTATATTGTAGTTTATGCTGTATTGTTATATCTGACTACCTTAGGTTATTCACAATAGACCTAATCAACTCATGCTCCTATACTTAGAGATATCCCCTAACTCATTTCCAAACCCACCCATAGATTGACTGCTTTTTAATAACTATAGCCGACCCTATGTTCGGGAACCTATCCTAAGTACACTCCACGTGATACATCTCTTAGCCCTGATAACTTACTGGTTCTAGACACCTTACTTTAGACCTTACAATATTAATTCACCCTCTTAATACAGTGAGACACATATCTACATGGCAGGATCTACCCTAGCCTTTGTTTGACGGCTTGACTTAGCTCAACATCCACCATAGACAATAACTCTTAATCAATCATACCGGACCTCTTGGAAAATAGTTGGTATCCATATCTAGCCCTCAGGTCAACATAAACTACCCATCATACCTTATAACCCGTATGTCACGTTGAGATAAATGACCGGACTTTAGTAAGCCAAAGCTTTTTCTATCTCTCACATAGTGAAGCCAATTCTCAAGTTATTATCTACATACTACTAGGTTGTTCCAGACAAAACTGCTGTCATGTTCTCTATATAATATTGATGTTATTCTAGCAGCTTATTCCTGCATAGTTCAGTAATGTTGTCAATCTCTGCCGAGGTTTCTCATGCAATTCAACTTTACAGCTGACTCTTCACCTTGTTTGACACGTTATATTTGATATGGTTATAATGTTTGAAATGTTATGCATGTTGATTTTATTCTACTCTGTTAGTCTTAGACAGATTTATCCCCTCCAATAGTTATTACACCTCATGTGTATTACCGCCTCTAATTTACTCTCCCTCTTCCTGATCCTAACCCGTTAAGTGAAGCAGAATTCTAGTCAGGCACCCCTCCCCCCTCCCTCAGTTCCCCATAATATACTAACATCGTCCCCTCCCTCTTACACTTAGACCCACCCATATTGGTCCCTGTAGGACCCCATCCCACTGAAATCTCAGTAGTAATAGTTACCACGGATAATACATCACGGTAAATAACCTTAGCCTTCTCCCTCTCAGCACTGGTCCATCTTGTGGACACCTTGTTACTTCCCCCTCCTCTTATATCCTTTTTCCCGCTTTAAGGTCTGCATCTCTACCTCTACACCACGACACACCCCAATTAAAAGTTTATTATCTAAGCAACTCCTACCCCCCATTGCTTCCCCCTCCTATAGCCCTTTATCCCCCAATTCGAGCGGCTTTTGCCCGCTGCTTCCCTCTCCCTTCACTCATATAAGTGGGCTCTTCACAGTTAAAACCAGTGATTCTTTTCTAACCACAACGCTCTCATAGTTACACAAATTAGGAACCGGAGGCATATAGCCTAGTATCCATAATGTCAGAATTAAAATTTTTAACCCTTAATACTCAAGGACTTAATTCCTCGACCAAGCGTAGTTTATTGCTTACCATGCTATCACGTAATAAGATTGATGTGGCTTTTATTCAGGAGACACATTGGCTAATCAACACAGATTCCGCATACACATACAGAAAATTCCCCACAGTAGTTACATCATCTTTCCATTCCAAAGCTAGAGGGGTCGCCATTCTAATCGGCTCTTCTACCCTATATGAAGCGATTTATATAGAAAAAGATCCCCAGGCACGCTTTATTATTCTAATTTGTAAATTCAACCACAGATTATTCACACTAGTAAATGTATATGCACCTAACTCAGGGCAAATTCGATTTCTTAGATCACTACTGGAGTCGGTGGCAGCCGTGACCCAAGGAGAACTGATGTTAGGAGGAGATCTCAATCTTATCTGGAATCCTTTAGTAGATAGAACAGGGCCCCCGATCTCTACATCTGAGAGGGCATTGTGCTCACTATCTTCTGCCTTCCAAAACCTAGTCAAACAATATGATCTCTATGATGTTTGGAGAGCGATACATCCAAATAGACGAGAACATACTTTCTATTCAGCTCCTCACAAGTCTCATACACGGATTGATTTCTTTTTCTCAAGTTCACGTGTCTTAGATGTGATCTCGGACGCGACGATATCGGCAATCTCATGGTCGGACCACGATTCCTTGACAATCGAACTAGGTAACCCTCCCCTACATGGGGTTGGCATGTCGTGGCACCTTAAGGATTTTCTGGTCACTACCCCTGAAATTAGGGCGGAAACTTTATCCACGCTCACCACCTTCTTGATTGCTAATCGTACTCCCCTTCTTTCGGAAGAGGTGTTGTGGGCCACACTTAAAGCATACCTCAGAGGTTTCTATATTGACAAGTCTACCCAGATTAGAAAGGCGCGAGGAACCTCGCTTGCGTCCCTTAACTGTTGACTCAGAACCCTGAAACTTGAGCTTTCTAACTCCTATTCTGCTACAACTAGTGCTCAACTGTCTGAGATCACTAAACAGATTAAGGATTTGGAAGTTGGTGAAACCCAGCGCATGTTAGACAGACTTAAACAAGTCTACTATCATAGTAATAATAAGGTCTCTACCTTATTAGCCAGAAAACTAAGACATCAGACGGCACAAGCCAAAATTACTTCCATAAAAACCCCAGGTGGCCATGTGACGTCCCCAACAGATATAGGGGAAGCTTTTAAACATTTTTACTATCAGTTGTACAATTTGGACTCTTCAGACCAAAACGAAAACTCTTGATCCCATTAGCATTCGCAGATACTTCTCCTCCCTAGATCTCCCTCGATTGGACCAAACCGAAGCATTGATTCTGACATTGCCCATCTCTCTTGAAGAAGTCACCTTAGCCATTAAAGATCTTAAAATCGGGAAATCTCCGGGCCCAGATGGATTCACAAGTTGATTCTATAAATCCTATTCTATTCAAATTTCCCCCATCCTCTGTAAGGTCTTTAACGAAGTATTTAGCAAAGGCAGTTTCCGAAGGGAATTTCTTGAAGCCTCCATCACCCCTATACTAAAAGCTGGCAAGGACCCTCAGGATTGTGGGAGCTATCGCCCGATCTCTTTGCTTAATATAGATACTGAACTTTACGCAAAGATAATAGCAAATCGACTTGCCCAAATCACCCCCACTTTGATACACCCAGATCAAGTGGGATTTATCCCCCGGAGAGAAGGTCCGGATGCCACAAGGCGCGTCTTGGACATACTATTGGAGAGCGCAAACGGAGATACCCCCACGTTAGCCCTATCATTGGACGCTGAGAAAGCTTTTGATAGGGTGAGGTGGGAGTACTTATGGGAAACTCTGCGTATTTTTGGGATCCCTGAAAAATTCATTGTTGCTATTCAAGCTCTATACTCCAGTCCATCCGCTAGGGTCAAGGGAATAGGGTTTCAATCCAAGAGCTTCGATATAACCAATGGGACGAGACAAGGTTGGCCCCTTTCCCCGCTCTTGTTTGCTTTCTCCATAGAGCCATTAGCCCAAGCTATGAGGACAGACCCGGATATTTCCGGCTTTACCATTGGCCCCCATCAGCACATCATCTCTCTGTATGCGGATGATGTAACTCTCCTGCTTACTAGTCCTCTTAGGTCACTCCCTCCCGTTTTCAAAATCATTTCTAAATTCCAGGCCCTAAGCTACTACAAATTAAATTTTGCCAAAACCGAAGCATTACATGTCAATGTCGCACCCCGAGATCTTGTCATTCTTCGTGAAAGATATCGGTTCAAATGGTCGCCCCATTCCCTAAAACTACTAGGTATCCACCTTTCCCCAAATCCTTCCACTGTTATCCTTAAGAATTTCACAGAGAGACTCCCTGATTGGAAAAAACTACTAGAATCCTGGGACTTTAGAGATATTTCATGGACTGGCAGAATTGCTGCCATTAAAATGTCTTATATTCCAAAAATTATCTATTTATTCCGCACTATCCCACTTAATCTGCCTCGACCAATTTTGAATAAGCTTCAGAGCCTTATTACCAGTTATGTCTGGAAGGGCAAGCATCCTCGAACATCGAGACAAACACTTCAAAGACCCAGCGATAGAGGAGGCCTAGGAATGCCTAATATCATTCTCTACTATCAAGCGGCGCGTCTAACCCACCTGATCGATTGGGGTCACACTGATAATTCAGCCCGATGGAGAGAAGTTGAACAGTCTTTCCTCCCTTCGGGAATAAGGTTACCTGACCTCCCTTGGATTCCCTCTCACTATTGGAAAAACCTTGATACTGCGCACCCGGTGATACTGGATACCCTTAAGTTCTGGGATCAGATGAGACACTTAGACTCGATTGCCCCCCACCCCTCCCCGTGTCAAACTATAGCTAGTGCTCTCTTTTGCCTACCTGACACTCATATCTTCAGCTGGTCCTCTCTTGGAGCTGACCGTGTTGCTGACCTCTATGGTCATACCGGAGGTATCTCTCACGCATCGATCTGTAATAAATTACGGATCCCAACCCCGTTGAAGTTTGAGGCCTTCCGACTCTCTTCCATTATCAGATCATGGGGTTTCCCTAGAGAGTGCCTTAGATCTGACACAAAATGGGAACAGCGATGGTCCTTACCTCACAAGCTTAAAGGAACCTTATCGTTCCATTATGAGATGTTATTGGATCCCTCCTCTCAACAAAAAGTTTCACAGTTCATAGCTTGGGAAACCGAACTTAACTTCACGGTTGACGCCGACTCTTGGTACAGAGAACTTAAGTTTACTAGAAAGTTATTACACTCCACATCCCTTTGGGAACTCCACTATAAAACCACAGTGAGATGGCATCTAGTCCCAGCTACCCTTCATAGGATATACAATTCTCACTCTCCTGTCTGCTGGAGGGGCTGTGGACAAATTGGAACTCAGGCACATATTTGGTGGTTCTGCCCGAGACTCTCCTCTATATGTCTCTGGGTAACAAACTTACTAAACTCTCTAGGCATAATTGTACAGCTTAGCCCCCAAATTGGTCTGCTTCACCTCAACTTCCCAGCCCTCACACCTACACAGAAGGCCTTATCCATCTATGTTCTGATGGCCACTAAACTAGAAATTGCAAAAGCCTGGAAACAAGTCTCTCCTCCTAGTACCTCACAGATTTCAGCTACAGTTAACTACATCTCTAAAATGGAAGCCTACTCTCATTCAGCCCTAGATAAGCTAGATTTCTATCACGCAACTTGGGCCCCTTGGTGGGAAAAATTATCTGATTAAACCAATTCTACATTGATTAGACCTTGGTCACTTCTCTCTGATACTATACACCTTCAACATTAGATACTACTGTTTTGTCATAGTACTCACCCTCTTCTCATTCCCTCTCCTGACCCACTATTTTCTCCTTATCCTCCTCTCCGTTCCTCGCCCCACTAACCTTTTCGAGACTACCCTATGAGAGCATATATCCCCACTTATTTACGTATCTCTTTTTTTTCTTTCTTCTCTCTTTTTTATCTCTTGTAATGTTTCTTATTAATATAAAATTGAGGACGATGCTTTTTCTTTCTCCTTTTTGTCTTGTTTGAAATGTCATACAACATTAGATTATCACTCTAGTGATTGTTATTATTTTCCTGTACCCATATCTTTCAAAATGCTTCATTTGTATGATATTTTTGTATTATGTGGTTTCCTCAAATAAAATAAAAAAAAAATAAAAATAAATAAATAATGTTTTTTCCTTAATATGTTTCCAATTACTTGAGATTTGCTTTTTAAGGCTTATTTGTGTATATGAATTAGCTGATTTTGTGTTTTGAAGCCACAACCTCATTACTTTATCACATTGTGTACATATACATGCTTCTTTATCTTATATCTGTCCATAAACCAATCACTAACACTTTGAGAGAACAATAGAAAATTAATATTGTATTACCTTATCTCTTCTATACCCCACTTAGAGTATAGTTTCTTTTATGGCCTGTGTTAACACAGCTTGGCCTTGAGGCCAAAAACTTTCAGGATAGGTGGTGACACCATGGGCTAAATCAACAATTTAAAATGCCAATATAAGGGTTATGAAAAATACTTGTAAGCAATTGAATACACTCCAGCAGGTAAAGTGGATCATTGGGAACAAATAAAAGGAGAAACATTTTGAGTAAACTGTCCCTTTAAGGTGGTAAATTGTGGGAACTGGGGATAAAAACCATTTATCTCCATTAAAGTCTATTGAGATTTTCTATGTTACCACCAATTTCCAAACTTTAACGCCTATATATAAACAAGGCCTAAAACAGCATTCTTCAAGTATTCATAAAGGATATAAGAAAAACAGGCTCAACTATGTATAAAACTTAGCTTTAATTAATCCAAGTAATATTAAAACAACATGGTGGTAAAATCCAAGCATCAGAATAACACGTCAGACATTCTTTAATTATTGCCACTGTTCCTATGCATTTTCTTATGTAGGAAAAACCAACAGCCTAAAATCTAAATATTTGTTTTTGAATAGTTGTACACTGCCTGTACTTATACTGATGATCAGTGGATCCTAAGCACAGGCTAATCTCTTTGTAAGTATTATATTTTATATGCAGCAAACAAGGGAAAGAAAGTTAAATGGAGAGTAACCACGGTTATGTATGTCAATCAACTTGAGAGCAGTGTGTCGATCAGCTAGCTCCCAATTCACAATACATGCAGTTACCTGTTCTCTTGTTGCTAGTCTTATTGATTTTCTTGTCAGTATTTACCCCGGGGTGTTATCTCCCCTCTCACGTTTTTGTTTTTGTTTGTTTGACAAACGTGTCATTTTTCTTCACTCTGAGCGCCAAGGCGCTATGTTTGCTACTTGTAAATAAATTTATTTTTGTGCAATGTACCGCTGCTTGTGCTCCTTTTTTCACTTTTATATTTTATATGGTTTGGTCCTTGTATAAAAGAATATATATAATGTAACTCTTTATGTTCATTGTAGTTTTTACTTTACTAAACAGTCTAAACCTTCGTCATGTAATGGAAGCAGATATAAATCCTATATTTTAATCGTGTGTCTCCAGCAATTTCTACAATCACCTTAATTAATTATACTTTTTTTTAAAAATTATATATTTATTTACATTTTCAAGGTGAATACAATGGGCATGTTAGCCTTTTAATAAGATAAACAGACATCGCAGAACAGCTTATTGATACAGTATCACTGTAAACTGACCAGAACAATTTAATAATGATGAAGACATCAGAATGATTCAGATTAGAAATATTCAAGCTTGTTGTTAAAGATAACGGTGCATATATTCTTCAATACTTGAAAAAGCAGCGATTATTTAACTCTGGAAGGAATTGTAGCTATGTTGTTCCATGAGAATACAAGGAATGTAGGAAGCGCACAGAAAATGAAGATAGAGAGAAAAAAAGGAGGTGAAGAAGATAATAAGGGGAGAGTGGGGGGAGGAAACCTTGACAAAATCTACCTTGTGTTGGCCCAACCATCTCAGGGGTTTTAGTGCCAGATAGGATAAAAATAGGAGATGATTATGTTCCTATCTCTACTATGCATTGTTGTATACTTTCCCAATAAAACATAATATCTTGGAACAAATTAGTTCCTCAGGAAAAAGTCATACGGTTCCAGTATTAATAATTCATTTGTTCTTGTTCGCCAGTCAAGTAAAGTTGGAGCCTGGGTAAACTTCCATTGTTTTGCTATGAAGGAGAGAGCGATATTGAGCCCTATTTGAAGAACATTGAGCCTAATTGTATAGGTATATTCTGGTCTACCATTAAGGAGGGAGATTATAGGTGACATAGTGAATAGAAGTATAAGTCTCTGTTTGGAGAAACATTCAAGTTTATACCAGATGCGGTGTATTCAGGGGCACAGATTGTTTCTACTTTATCAATGGTTGCTACAATTATTTTCAACTTTATTTTTATTTCACATAAAGAACAGATTCTTTCCCTTTTTTTTCCTGATCTGGCCTTTTTTAAATAGACTCTAAAAAAGGCACGACTATGTCCCAATTAAAGGGACATTAAACAGGAAATAAATGTATTCAAACAAAAATATCCATATCCTGGTTAGGCCAATTAGCATTAGACTTAAAGCGCAAAACACAAATTGTGTTATATTTCTATATATGTGATAATGTTAATGTGAAATAATAATAAATATATGTATGCATACATACACATGAATTTGTATGTATATATCCATTATTGCCCTTTGTAGTCAAACACCTTGTCATATACCATATACCTTTGAACCCTAATAACTTTTTTTTAAATATTTATGTGACTAATTTTTATCAGATAGTATTTTATATGAGTGTAACTGTAATTTTAAATGTATTTATGTAGTGTTTAATGGAACGTTTTTTTTAACTCACTACTCTAACCTGACAAGTGCAAATCACGATTATGTTTGACCGAATGCATTTACTTCAACTTGTAATACAAGGGCTACTTCTGACAAGCGCAAAAAGCTAAAAAACAAAACAAAAACAATGTTGCTTACACGAAAGTGCCACTTGTATTCTAGCCCAAAGTGTGTAAACACTAAAATATAGGAATTTTGAAGTAACTATTTAACAGAGTTTAAAGTTTGAAGTGATGTAGCATTTACTTATTTTTTTTTAACGTGTCACTGTTAAGAACTTTGAGAAAATGGAGAAAGTTTATGTGAAACAAAGTGAGATTGATTGAAAAAGATAGCAATAAATGAGAAAAATAGCAGGCAGAATGTGATATCACAGATGTATAGAGGCCCACTAGGGCGCACCCTCAAGATCTATTAAGATTGTTTCGACATAGATATTTTATAGAATATAAGAATTGTTATAAGTAAATATAGCCCCCAATTAACTAAATCTTTCTAAGACAGTACTGCACTGAAAAAAATAATAACTAAAATGGTGAATAGACTTCAAATACAACCCCATTACTCTTTTTGAGGTTTAATGTGTCAACCAGTCTCAGAAGGGTGACAATATTTGGTAACAGTTAGATTAAAGAACTGAATTAATGTTTATAAAATTCTGCTAAAACGTGTCAAGTGTTTAAAAATACACACAATATAAATTTCCCTGCAGTATGACATTTTCAAATATATAATCTTAATGCTAACATTTATTAAAGCACAAATTAACAGGTTTGTTCTTACAGATGTCTTATGTCAAGTCATAATCCAGAACTGAGCTTTTCCGAGCAGAGTAGGCACTTGATCCTGAGGTCAAAGGCTACTTTGTTTTTGACTAATGCACCTCATTAGAAATGAAAGAAAATGTCTCCGGCTATACTGATGTTGTGAAATATAACAGAGCTGTTTTCTAATCACTTTGAACAGTTTTCACCAACTGAGGGAGACGGAAGGCTTCAGAGTCATTTAAAGTACAGGCAATTATTAGTACTCTAGGAAACCTTTCCTAATTGCTAAACATAATAAGTTCACTAGTGCTACTGTTTATACTGACACATTTGAAATGAGTTCTATTCAGAAACCATAATGAATTTGAGTGGTTGTTGATTAACTGCATTATGTTTTTTACAACCAAATCAATGTGATATTGTTTTTAAGGATCATATTATTAACAGCAAAACAGCTTTCGTAATGATTGTTAATAAAAACATCTTGTACATAAACCATAAAATTGATACTAAAACAACTCACTTGCCTGTCCTTTAAATGCAATATTAGGTTATTCCTAAGTCACTTTACAAGAGATAAATTATTTTGCATATTGAATATTTTAGTTTTGTCAGGGCCCGAGATGAAGAATAAAGAAATCCTTCCGTTTATGTACCATAACTGGGAAAAATACATATGCAACCTACCTAATATTGCATTTGGTGTTTACTCACAGAGACCCAAGCATAAGGAGAGTTCGGTGTAGTTGATTAGTTTTTGTTGTCTGCTTTATTTATATTTTCCTTTTGGTCATTTATCAACATTTGACACAATGATAAGGGGCAATAATATATCATAGAGACACAGATTTCTTTTGAGAAAATGATTTATTTTGGAAGATAAGGTCAGGTAATGCAATACCTTTGTTAACTATTCTGACACTCATGCTTGGTTCAACAGCATAGTTTTATTTGCAGATTTATTTATAATTGATTTAAAGGGACATGTAAGTCAAAATTGAACTTTATGGTTTAGGTAGAGTTTAAAGTAACTCAAAGGAAGATGGAAGTGGTCTCTTCTCTAGTAAAAATATAATTCTTTATTAGGCATCAAAAAATCTCTAAAAAGATCTAGTAAAACTATATTACAGAATGCAAGGAGGGTGTAGCACCTGCTGGTTGACATGTTTAGCGAAAGCTGTAATCATAACCTAAGGTGCTACACCTTACAAGTTTTAGAAAGGAATATCAGCATTGTAATTGGTTAAAATTAAAATTGAATTGGAATGCCCACTAAGCACAATACAAGAATAAAAGTTAATACAAAAAGACTGCTGCAGCTTAAGACATGTTTAACTACTTAATCTGTCATTTAACATACATGTATATAGGAGAATATTAATAAAAATAGTAATAGTATTAGGATAAATTATACAACACATAAGTATGTATACATCTCCAACAACACTTCAAAATTCAAAAGTGAAACATCAAAGGGAATCTGAATATATCCTAGTATATAAATACAAACCATAAGTTATATACGTATGCAATATCAATATATATATATATATATATATATATATATATATATATATATATATATATGAGCAGAAATTGCAAACACCAGGAGGATGATCATAGATAAAAAAATGTCCTATATATTATTCCCAGAAATTTATTAAATCATATTTCGAGTTTAATCCATGAGGTATTCTGGTCCTCAAGGTGAAGATCCAGAACACCTCACGTTTTGCTAACAAAGTGTCAAGGTCACCTCCTCTCTTGAGAACCATAACTTTCTTGATGGCTGTCCATCTAAAAGAATTAAGTTCACAGTTGTTTTTGGTAGCAAAATGTTGGACTAAGGGGGTAGTGGATCTCCCTTTGGTTAGAGTTGAAATGAGTTCCCTGATTCGTGAATTAATATCTCTAGAGGTGAGCCCAACGTACTGTATATTACAGGGTATGCATGTTATAAGATAGATGACGTATGTGCTTGTACAATTCAGACAGGCCTTTATTGGATAGATGTTACCATTAGTGGCTGATGAAAAAGTTTGAGATATCTGTACATATTCACAGGGTTTACATTTTCTATGTCCACAACAGAACATACCCAAATGTCTTAGGCAAGAACTTTGGGGATAGATTTCCTGTTTCAACTCAGTGGGGGATAAGATTGATCCCAAAGTGGCACATTTTTTTTGTATTTTTTTCTGTACGAACATCTGACCCCTTCTCTAACTAACGGCTAGATTTGGAGTTTTGTCGGTAACGACCCGAAAAACTAACGCCAGCTTTTTTCTGGCCGCACCATAAAAATAACTCTGGTATTGAGAGTCCACATAAAGGCTGCGTTAGGCTCCAAAAAAGGAGCGTAGAGCATTTTTAACGTAGCTTCAACTCTCAATACCAGCGGTGCTTACGGACGCGGCCAGCCTCAAAAATGTGCTTGTGCACGATTCCCCCATAGGAAACAATGGGGCTGTTTGAGCTGAAAAAAAACCTAACACCTGCAAAAAAGCCGCGTTCAGCTCTTAACGCAGCCCCATTGTTTGCTATGGGGAAACACTTCCTACGTCTGCACCTAACACTCTAACATGTACCCCGAGTCTAAACACCCCTAACCTTACACTTATTAACCCCTAATCTGCTGACCCCGCTATCGCTGACACCTGCATTTTATTTTTAACTCCTAATCTGCCGCTCCGTAAACCGCCGCTACTTACATTATCCCTATGTACCCCTAATCTGCTGCACCTAACACCGCCGACCCCTATATTATATTTATTAACCCCTAATCTGCCCCCCACAACGTCCCCTCCACCTGCCTACACTTATTAACCCCTAATCTGCCGAGCGGAGCTCACCGCTATTCTAATAAATGTATTAACCCCTAAAGCTAAGTCTAACACTAACACCCCCCTAAGTTAAATATAATTTACATCTAACGAAATTAATTAACTCTTATTGAATAAATTATTCCGATTTAAAGATAAATACTTACCTGTAAAATAAATCCTAATATAGCTACAATATAAATTATAATTATATTGTAGCTATTTTAGGATTAATATTTATTTTACAGGCAACTTTGTAATTATTTTAAACAGGTACAATAGCTATTAAATAGTTAAGAACTATTTAATAGCTAAAATAGTTAAAATAATTACAAAATTACCTGTAAAATAAATACTAACCTAAGTTACAATTAAACCTAACACTACACTATCAATAAATTAATTAAATAAACTACCTACAATTACCTACAATTAACCTAACACTACACTATCAATAAATTAATTAAATACAATTCCTACAAATAAATACAATTAAATAAACTAGCTAAAGTACAAAAAATAAAAAAGAACTAAGTTACAAAAAATAAAAAAATATTTACAAACATAAGAAAAATATTACAACAATTTTAAACTAATTACACCTACTCTAAGCCCCCTAATAAAACAACAAAGCCCCCCAAAATAAAAAATGCCCTACCCTATTCTAAATTACTAAAGTTAAAAGCTCTTTTACCTTACCAGCCCTGAACAGGGCCCTTTGCGGGGCATGCCCCAAGAAGTTCAGCTCTTTTGCCTGTAAAAAAAAACATACAATACCCCCCCAACATTACAACCCACCACCCACATACCCCTAATCTAACACAAACCCCCCTTAAATAAACCTAACACTAAGCCCCTGAAGATCATCCTACCTTGTCTTCACCTCACCGGGTATCACCGATCGGTCCTGGCTCCGATATCTTCATCCAACCCAAGCGGGGGCTAGACATCCACTGAAGAAGTCCAGAAGAGGGTCCAAAGTCTTCATCCTATCCGGGAAGAAGAGGCGATCCGGACCGGCAACCATCTTGATCCAAGCGGCATCTTCTATCTTCATCCGATGACGACCGGCTCCATCCTGAAGACCTCCACCGCGGACCCATCTTCTTCCGGCGACGTCCAACTGAAGAATGACGGTTCCTTTAAGGGACGTCATCCAAGATGGCGTCCCTCGAATTCCGATTGGCTGATAGGATTCTATCAGCCAATCGGAATTAAGGTAGGAATATTCTGATTGGCTGATGGAATCAGCCAATCAGAATCAAGTTCAATCCGATTAGCTGATCCAATCAGCCAATCAGATTGAGCTTGCATTCTATTGGCTGTTCCGATCAGCCAATCGGATTGAACTTGATTCTGATTGGCTGATTCCATCAGCCAATCAGAATATTCCTACCTTAATTATCAGCCAATTGGATTGAACTTGATTCTGATTGGCTGATTCCATCAACCAATCAGAATATTCCTACCTTAATTCTGATTGGCTGATAGAATCCTATTAGCCAATCGGAATTCGAGGGACGCCATCTTGGATGACGTCCCTTAAAGGAACCGTCATTCTTCAGTTGGACGTCGCCGGAAGAAGATGGGTCCGCGATGGAGGTCTTCAGGATGGAGCCGGTCGTCATCGGATGAAGATAGAAGATGCCGCTTGGATCAAGATGGTTGCCGGTCCGGATCGCTTCTTCTTCCCGGATAGGATGAAGACTTTGGACCCTCTTCTGGACTTCTTCAGTGGATGTCTAGCCCCCGCTTGGGTTGGATGAAGATATCGGAGCCAGGACCGATCGGTGATACCCGGTGAGGTGAAGACAAGGTAGGAAGATCTTCAGGGGCTTAGTGTTAGGTTTATTTAAGGGGGGTTTGGGTTAGATTAGGGGTATGTGGGTGGTGGGTTGTAATGTTGGGGGGGGGGTATTGTATGTTTTTTTTTACAGGCAAAAGAGCTGAACTTCTTGGGGCATGTCCCGCAAAGGGCCCTGTTCAGGGCTGGTAAGGTAAAAGAGCTTTTAACTTTAGTAATTTAGAATAGGGTAGGGCATTTTTTAATTTGGGGGGCTTTGTTGTTTTATTAGGGGGCTTAGAGTAGGTGTAATTAGTTTAAAATTGTTGTAATATTTTTCTTATGTTTGTAAATATTTTTTTATTTTTTGTAACTTAGTTCTTTTTATTTTTTGTACTTTAGCTAGTTTATTTAATTGTATTTATTTGTAGGAATTGTATTTAATTAATTTATTGATAGTGTAGTGTTAGGTTAATTGTAGGCAATTGTAGGTAGTTTATTTAATTAATTTATTGATAGTATAGTGTTAGGTTTAATTGTAACTTAGGTTAGTATTTATTTTACAGGTAATTTTGTAATTATTTTAACTATTTTAGCTATTAAATAGTTCTTAACTATTTAATAGCTATTGTACCTGGTTAAAATAATTACAAAGTTGCCTGTAAAATAAATATTAATCCTAAAATAGCTACAATATAATTATAATTTATATTGTAGCTATATTAGGATTTATTTTACAGGTAAGTATTTATCTTTAAATATGAATAATTTATTTAATAAGAGTTAATTAATTTCGTTAGATGTAAATTATATTTAACTTAGGGGGTGTTAGTGTTAGGGTTAGACTTAGCTTTAGGGGTTAATACATTTATTAGAGTAGCGGTGAGCTCCGGTCGGCAGATTAGGGGTTAATAATTGAAGTTAGGTGTCGGCGATGTTAGGGAGGGCAGATTAGGGGTTAATACTATTTATTATAGGGTTAGTGAGGCGGATTAGGGGTTAATAACTTTATTATAGTAGCGCTCAGGTCCGCTCGGCAGATTAGGGGTTAATAAGTGTAGGCAGGTGGAGGCGACGTTGAGGGGGGCAGATTAGGGGTTAATAAATATAATACAGGGGTCGGCGGTGTTAGGGGGAGCAGATTAGGGGTACATAAGGATAACGTAGGTGGCGGTCGGCAGATTAGGGGTTAAAAAATTTTATTCGAGTGTTGGCGATGTGGGGGGACCTCGGTTTAGGGGTACATAGGTAGTTTATGGGTGTTAGTGTACTTTAGAGTACAGTAGTTAAGAGCTTTAGAAACCGGCGTTAGCCCAGAAAGCTCTTAACTACTGACTTTTTTCCTGCAACTGGAGTTTTGTCGTTAGATGTCTAACGCTCACTTCAGACACGACTCTAAATACCGGAGTTATAAAAATCCCATTGAAAAGATAGGATACGCAATTTACGTAAGGGGATCTGCGGTATGGAAAAGTCGAGGCTGAAAAGTGAGCGTTAGACCCTATTTTGAGTGACTCCAAATACCGGCGGTAGCCTAAAACCAGTGTTAGGAGCCTCTAACGCTGGTTTTCACGGCTACCGCCAAACTCCAAATCTAGGTCTAAGTTAGTAAGTTTGTCATCGGCCGCCAAAAGGGGAAAGTGCTTTTTAATTATCCTACAAATTGAAGGATATTGTTCACTGTATGTAGTGACAAAATGTACACCCTTAAAGTAAAAATCCCTATTTTTAGGTTTGTCAAGAAGAAGAGTTTCTCTCAGTATTAGAGCCACCTGCCTTTTAGCTTCCTAAATATGACTATGAGCATATTTCCTTTCTTTAAGCCTCATCTCAAGGGATTTAGCCTCCTGAACATAATCCTGCCCTCTACTGCAGTTTCTTTTTAGCGGGGTAAATTGACCCTTGGCTACTGCATATGATATATTTTTAGGGTGACAGCTGGATGCGTGCAGTAGGATATTCCCTGTGATGGGCTTACGGTAAACCTTAGTATCCACATTCTCTTCCTCATTGCCTAAAAAACACAGGTCCAGGTAATTGATAGTAAAAGAATCGGAAGAGAATGTAAAGCTAAGTTCCAAATCATTGTCATTAACCCATTGCATGAATGAGGAAATCATATCTTGGGGGCCAGTCCAAATAAATAGCAGGTCATCTATATAAAGCAAAGCAGATAAAAGACCTATAGGGATTATCATCTCCAAAGATGTGGGACAGTTCCCATCTGCCAAGATAGAGATTGGCATACGAGGGGGTGAATTTTGCCCCCATGGCTGTGCCACATCTTTGGAGATAATATTTACCCTCAAACTGAAAAAAGTTGTGAGTTAGTAGAAACGTGAGTACCCTTACAATATATACTTGAAAGTCCAATGTGTAATTGGTATGAGTGCTCAGAAAATGAGCAACAGCCTCAATGCCCTTGGTGTGAGGTATGGACAAATAGAGCGAAACAATGTCCACAGCCAACCAAATATATGTTTCTTCCCAATGTATCTTGTTTACAAGGTTTAAAATATGTTTGGAGTACCTAGTGTAAGAGGGGAGAGAGGTGACTATAGGTTGTAAAATGGCATCAAGCCATTGGGAAAGACTTTCTAAAAGAGAGTCCACGCCACTCACTATAGGCCGCCCTTTTACATCAATAAGGGACTTGTGAACCTTAGGGAATAGATGAAACATAGGTATCTTGGGAAATTTAACATCAAGATACAAAGCTGTCTGTTCATTGATAAATCCAAATTTGTGTAAAAGCTTTCTTGAAGATTTCAGTAGGGTTAGAATCAAGGGTCTGATAGTCTTGTACATTAGTTAGTTGGCATAAAGCCTCAGTCACATAGTCATCCCTGTTCATCACTACAATACTACCCCCCTTGTCTGCGGAGTGTATTACTAGGTTACGTTTTGTTGAAGTAAAATCATAGCCTCTTTCTGTTTAAGAGAAAGGTTTTTAGTTCTAGGTACAGGATTATCCTTCAAAGCTTGTAGATCAGTCTCTACACGACTATAGAAAGTTTCTATAATAGGCCCCCTTATGTGGATTGGGTAAAATCTAGATTTTTCTTTGAAAGACACTCCACTGTTTACCCTATCCTGATTAGAATGTGTCTCTTGGGCTAAGCCCTGCAGTGTTACCATATCACAAACTTCATCAAAAGTCTAAAAATCGGGTGGATGTACAGTGGAGGGTTCTCTAGATTCAGTTGGGGTTGCTGTGGACGTTGAAAAATGTTTTTTTCAGAGTTACATTCCTAATAAATCGATTTATATCAACCATAGTTTGAAATAAATTAAACTGAGTAGTGGGGCCAAAACCAAGACCCAATTCAAGGAGTTTAATTTGATCAGTTGTTAAACTCTCAGTTGAGAGGTTTATGACATTGCTCATTTGTATTTGCTTTGGGTTTTGCTGCCCCTCAATTGGTATCTTCATTGTGTTCCCTGTGTGTCCACTGTGGTGCCCCCCACCCCCTGTGCATCCTGACCCAAGGGAAAAACCTGATTCAATGAACTTTGTTGAGACATATTAGTACCTTGTATTTATACACTTGGTAAGAAGTTAGTGTTGGAATTACTCTGAATATATTTAGACCCAGTATTAACATTTGCTGGTTTCTCTTTTGGTCTTGCTCCCTGAATAATATTACAGTCAGGTATAGAGGGACCAGAGGGCTGTATGTTTTTAAGTATACCCTGTTGGGGGTTGCTATTAGCATTGGTCTGTACTTGAGTATCCTGACTCTCTTCTGTAACTGACTGTCTTTCATCAGATGACCAGTCAGTATCACTATCAGAGAAACTTTCTGATTTAAAATGTCTGTTTCTGCGGCCACGGTTACCCCTTTTATTTTTATTTTTGTTAGTGTTTGTATTATTATTATTATTTGAATAAGACTGGCTATGCTTGTAATTATAACATTGTTTCCTACTCCAGATATATACAGAGTTTTTGAGATAATCAGTTTTGTCTCAAATAAATTTGATATGTTTATTTTCCATTATTTGTTGCTTGCCTTTAACTAAGGATGCTTGTAGTAAATTATCAAATTTGACAAAATCTGTATCTAAACTGCGAGTGTTCAATTCTGATTGTAATGCATAAATCTCTTTTTTGATGTTAATAAGATACTGCATTTTATATTCTATAAGTAGTGACATTAATTATACAGAGCAATTAGATAAAGCATTATTCCAAGCATTTACAAAATCAACATCATTCATATCAACCTCAAAAGTTGGGAACTTGAAAATTCTAAGACCCCTAGGGATCATATTAGCTTTAATGTAGGATTCAAAAGTCCAAATATCCCATTGTGCCTTGATTTCTTTAAACAATAAATCTTCTAAAGAATCAAAGAGGGCACTAAGTGATATAGTTCCTTTATCATCATAGAATATTTTAGTAAAGTCCTGTCCAGGATGTATTCAAGCTGCTGCAGGCAAAAGTCAGTTGGGATAAAGGGTTTCGCACATGTACTAACTAAAGGAGATAAATGTTATTATATAAGTAAATTGGATTTTTTTAAACTGTCTTAATCTCATACATGTTTATTAACATTCATTCTGTTTCAGATTTTACAATGCTGGATATTTTAGAAGTTGCAAATAATGGGAAATGGATCATAAAGGAGAAGAAAACAAGTGGTCGTTTTAAATTTTTAGAAAGATAAAAAAAATCCTAAGCGACTCAGTAAACCTTATGGATCTGCAGAGAATTGCATTTAATTTATCCTGGATATTATCTTACAAATCTGAATACTATAAAGTCTGACATTTGCAATGAAAATGATCAATGCTTTTACCAATTTACACATGGGGGCCGAATGATTAAGCTCAGAATGGAGCTTGATGCCCCTGTTTTCACGCAAGCCTTCAGGCTCGCCGTAAACAGTAGTTATGAAGCAGCGTTCTAAAGACCCGCTGCTCCATAACCTGTTTGCCTGCTCTGAGGCTGAGGACATCAATCCGCCGGATCCTATATGATCGGGCTGATTGACACCCCCTGCTAGCGGCCGATTGGCTGTGAATCTGCAAGGGGTGGCATTGCACAAGCAGTTCACCAGAACTGCTTGTTCAATGATAAATGCTGACAGTGTATGTTGTCTGCATTTATTGGTGTGCGGCAGACGTGATACACTACATCGTATCATGTCCGCTTGCACTGTCATAAATCGGGCCCTTAAGTTTATTTTCTATTTTTAGGATTTAACATTTGTGCATTCAGCATGTAAATATGAGCTCCATTCAATAAATTCCAAATGTTTTTGGAAAACTATGCAGGTTTCAGATAAGGAGTTTTAGATTGTTAAAAAGGAAAAAAGCTTCAAGTGACATTGAAGTCAGTAGTATAGTTTTATATTACAAAGCACTTTTGAGTGCAAATATGCTATCAACACCATGCATGCGTCCTGAATGGTAGGTAAGTTCCAAGAATTGTACATGGAGTCCACTTACCAATTAACACTAGAGTAATCAGATTGACACTACCAATTGTTTTACTGACATTTAAAATAAAGATTGTATTTCCAATATCAATATGTACCTGGTTTTATTATTATTATTATTATTATTATAATTTATTTGTAGTGCACCAAAAGATTCTGCAGCACTATAAACATAGGTATAATTTTCAAAGTTAACATTTATAAGTAGCAAGTGGGAAAAGGGCCCTGTCAAGAGTTGTCAACTGTTGTCGATCACTTTACATGAAGGTGATCTTCAGGACAGCTGGGCTTGTACAGTAGGCTTACATGCTAAGGAGGTTCAAGGGGCTGACAAAACAAGGAGATGTAGTAAAAGGTTAGCGTACATTTGTATGCATCCCTGAACAGTGGAGTCTTAAGGAGCATTCCACACGATTGGGGTAATTCTGGAGAAGTCTTGTAGATGGGAATATGAAGAGGTAACAAGGGATGAGGAGAGAAGGTGATCATGAGCAGAGCAAATGGTGTGTGAGGGGAGAGTATTTGGAGACAAGATCAGTAATATAGGGGGGTGGAGTTATTGAGGGAGTTGCGTGTTATGGCCAGGATTTTGTGTTTTATTTTGGAGGCTAGAGGAAGCAAATGAAGGGATTTGCTGGAGGTTAAAGGAAGCCAATGAAGGGATTTGCCGAAAGATGCAGCAGATGAGTAATAACGTGTAAGGAAGATCATCCTGGCATAAGCATTCTTTATGGATTGTAAAGGAGAAAGATGACAGCTAGGGAGACATGAGAGAATGGAATTGGTTGAAGACTGGCTTTAAGTAGAGAATAAAGATCTAAGTGCAGTATAATCAAAAGGCATGAGGAGTTTGGGTAATTATGTTATTAGCAGTAGTTATAGAAAGTTAGCGGGGGTTGAGATTTTGAAAGAAGGGGAGAAAATAAGGAGATCAGTTTTTGTAAGGTCTTAGTTGCAATTCTGAAACTTAAGGATAGGCTAGTTATGAACCACAACTGCTAGAATGGATTTAATTTAGGTTTTAATGTAGCTGAGGGATTTATGGGGTACAACATCAACTACTCATACAAGTAATGTAGAACCCCCATTAATCATGAAGCAATTTAGTTGCTGGTTAATATATGTTGGTTAACTCTACAGCTGCCACCTGTGAAAGATTCACCAAAACATGCAGCAAAGCTACTTTAAGTAACCAAAGTGTTAACACAAACGACCAAGCAGGTGAATTTTAGGATTATGATTTAAGTAAGACACAGCTTAATGTATACAATTGAGAACTGCATATGCTTGCGTAACAGAAGTGTAGGCATCCACTATATAAAGAGACTGTAGATAACATAGCTATTAAGCAAAATAACATTAAGATTGGACTAGGTAGTCTGCGTACCTTCTCAGGCTGAGACATGATGCAGCTGTTACTGATGCTAATTGGGAGCTGGTTCAACTGTCAGCTGTGTGCGGAGCGAGGACGAAGCTGGCATGTGACGTCACCGCAACAGGAGTTTCGTAGCTGCTGGCTGTATTCAGTGGAGAGCTTGTTACTGGATCGGCTGAATGAACTTAATAGATGCGCTGGATTTGCTCACAGTATAGAGCGGAAGTGAGCACTAGGTAAATATGATAAAACTGACTTTCCAATAGTATTGGCTCGGAATAAGTGCTTCAGGTTGAACAATACCAAGCAATTAGATAAGTGAGAGATGGCCTTTTATACCGGATATTGGAGGAGGTCTTTGTAATGAAAGGGATAGCTATACAAAGGAAGTTCAATGTTGATAATCTTTGGTAATGATTATGAGTTTTATTATACTGCTACAGCTATGATCATGACAGGACACCCCCTTTAATGATCAGCTCTGCAGCTCAGGGATGAGGGTGATCAGGGTTCCTTTGGTGGAATTGAGATACTAGTCTTGGTGCAGATATGTTAGTGACTGGTTCCCAAGAGTTATCTTCCTGAGTGTAACCCTTCCAGCGTACGAGATACTGTAAGGTACCACGACAACATCTTGAGTACAGTATAGAGTTAACCTCATATTCTGTATTGGGATCAATCAAAATTTGAGGTGTAAGATCTTTTGAGGTAGAATCCCGGACTGCTCGATAGGGTTTTAGGAGGGAGACATGGAATGTGGGATGATTCTTCAGGGTATCAGGTAAATGTAGACGGACTACATTGATGTTGATAAGTTGAATGATAGGATAAGGCCCAATATAAAAAGGTGAGAGTTTTTTTGTTGGGGTGGATAACCGTAAGTTCTTGGTTTAAAGCCACACCAAGTCTCCAACAGAGTACTGAGGGGGTGATGTTCTCCTTTTATCATAATAAAACTTTTGGATTTGTTTGGCATCATCAATTGCAGTTCTTATGGATGAGAAGCTGGAAGATATGGAATTTGATAATTCCGTAATGTTAGGAGAAGAACTTTCATTATTTGGCAAAAACTGAAAGCTGGGATGGAAGCCGTAGTTAACATAAAATGGAGTTTGTTTGGTGGTAGAATGTACAGTATTGTTGAAACAAAATTCTGCATATGGAAGTTGTTCTGACCAAAGATGTTGTTGAGAAGAGCAGAAGGTATGGAGAAACTGCTCTAATAATTGATTGCACCTCTCAGTCTGTCCATTAGACTGTGGATAATTGGCAGAGGTAAGTTTCTTATCGATGGCAAATGATTTACAGAATTCTGACCAGAATCTGCTGGTAAACTGGGATCCTCGGTCACTTAATATGGTTTTCGATAAGCCATGATGTTTAAAGACATGCGTGATTAGGAATTGAACTGTATCGGAGGCACTGGGTAATTTATGGAAAGGAAGAAAATGAACCATTTTACTGAATAAATCCGCCACTACCAAAATAGTAGTGTAGTTGGAAGACTTGGGTAAACTGACAATAAAATCGAGAGCTATCTCCATCCAGGGCCTACTTAGTGTAGTCAAGGGTAATAGCAACTCATAAGGAGGATGTTTAGTTCTCTTGGAAATAGTACAAGTCTTACAAGTGAGAACATGTTTAGTAATGTCTGTGGTCATATGTGGCCACCAATAGGATCTTTTCACCAGTTCTTGAGTCTTGTTTATTCCAGGATGACCTGCGAGTGGTGATTCATGAACAGAATGTAGTGCTATCTCTCTAAGTGAAGGGGGTATGTATATTTTGTTGTCATGGTAGTACAACCCATTCGATGTATGTTGGAGCTCATTTAGTGGTTTGGTATGATCCTTTTCCTGTTCTAGCGTAAGGTAGGTGGTATTGTCAATTGTAAATGAGAGGATGTTCTCTTCAGGTATAACATACTGTTTAGGTAGTACGTTGTGTGACTTATCAGGGATTCGAGATAAAGCATCCACCTTGCCATTTTTTGCTGCGGGTCTATACGTAATCAGGTAGTTGAACCTGGAGAAATATAAGTTCCATCTGACTTGCCTTACAGACAGGGTCCTAGTAGATTTCAGGTATTGGATATTCCTGTGATCCGTATAGATCATGATCCGGAGAGTTGTGCCTTCCAAAAGGTGTCGCCAATGTTCAAAAGACACCTTTATCGCTAACAATTCCTTATCCCCATTGGGGTAGTGTAACTCAGAGGGAGTCAAGCATCTAGAATAAAAGGCAACAGGATGTAGTGGTTAATTTATTCCATCTCGTTGTGACAACACAGCTCCTACTGCAAAGTCAGAAGCGTCGACTTCTAATATGAATTGTAGTTCGGGTTGGGAAATCTGAGTATGGGTGCAGAAGTGAATTTTTCCTTGGAAAATTCAAAAGCCTTCTGGGATTGGCTTGTCCATCTGAACATGCCATTTGATTTTTTTAGGGTTATTAATGGTTTAGCATAACCAGCAAAATTCTTAATGAATTTGCGGTAAAAGTTAGCAAAACCCATAAATCTTTGAACGTCCTTTTTATTTCTAGTGGTAGGCCAATTAGTAATTGTGTGGATTTTGAATTGAAATTGCACTTCTCACGCTTGGCTTATAGGAATTACTTCTCAGCCTTGAGAGTACTTGTCTAACACGAGTTCTATGTTCAGAGAGAGTTTTGGAGTAAATGAGGATATCGTCTAGGTAGATTACTAGATATATATCCAAGATATCCTTAAATAAATCATTGATTAAATGCTGGAAGGTGGCCGGGGCGTTGAAGAGCCCAAATGGCATGATGGTATATTCATACAACCCATAGCAGGTACGGAACACCATCAGCCATTCATCTCCAGATCTTATACGGATTAAATTATAGGCCCCCCTTAAGTAGAGTTTGGTGAAGAATTTTGCACCTTCCAGTCTTCCAGTTAGCTCCAGAATTAAAGGAAGGGGATACCGATTCTTGACAGTTATTTTATTAAGCTGTCTATAATCGACTATTGGTCTTAATGACCCATCTTTGTTTTTGACAAAGAAGATTCCAGCTCCAGCTGGCGAGGTGGAAGGCCGAATGAAGCCTTTTCTCAGATTCTCATCGAGATAGGACTTCAAATTTAAAAGCTCTGGCTTAGATAAAGGAAAAATATGCCCACAGGGAATCTCTGCACCAGGGAGGAGTTCAATCGGGCAGTCATATTTCCTGTGGGGTGGCATGTTCTCTGATTCCTTTTTAGTAAAGACGTCAAAGAAATTACTGTATTCTGGAGTTATTAAGATATCTGTAGGAATTTCAGTGATTTGTAATACATCTGTTGGGAAACAGGTTGTAGTACAATAGTCGCATTTAAATTGGAGGGACAATGATGTCCATGAAATGTGAGGGTTATGAGTGGTCAAACATTTCAACCCTAATATTAAGGGAAAGACAGGTGAGGAGATAACATCCAAACTGAGGTGTTCCCTGTGATAATCCTGGGTAGAAACTAATAGAGGTATGGTTTCATAAACAACTGACTAAGAGGAAATACTGTTACCATCAATGCCCCTTAAATAAATGGGAAACCGTTTTTTAACCAGTGGAATTTTCTTTTCTTTAGTGAAGTGTATATCAATATAGAAAGCTGTAGCCCCAGAGTCAATTATCCCGGTGAGGTTGACCAGAAGAAGATCCCACTGTAAGAGAAGTAGTATTTTACAGTAGTTTGTTGTAGGTATACGAGTACTAAGGCAATAGTTATGTGAAAGAGTCTTACCCCTGTTCTGTTGCTGTAGTATGGGACAATCTTTTACTGTATGGTCCTCGGATGCACAATACATACAGGGATTGTTGTTGCATCTTCTTACTTTCTCTTGAGTGCTGAATGGCCTTTTTAGGAAGCCTATTAAAGGTTAACAAATATACAATGTGCTGGTGACTCTAAGTTCGTTATTATCAACTCATGGGTATTGCAGTTATACCCTGTCACTCGTGCACTAACAAGTAACAGCTGTGCTGATATCCCATCTACATTGAAGCTTTTTAGGAAGCCAATGTCCATTGGTTCATTAATAACCTTAGGTGTGGGCGCTGAAGTACTAATGGTAAGATTTTTCATGCTGCCTCTCTCTAAGGCATCTATCTATGGTTATACTTAAGTTAATAAGCTCTTCTAAAGTGGGGGATAAGTCTATAAGAGACAGTTCATCTTTAATAGCCTCCGAAAGGCCCAACTGGAGTTATTCCATTGTGAGTCTTTGGACCTCATAGCATTCTCTGCAGTTAACTGCTTATAAGGATCTTCATACAGCTGGCCAAGGGCAGTAAAGAAAGAGTCTAAGGAGTTAATGATATTTTCATTAGTCTCAAAATAGTTGTTTGCTCATGTTCTGGGCTCTCCTCTAAGATAAGAGATAGTTGTTAGTTCCTTAACTCTGTCAGTAGGATAGGTTTGGGGCTTTAAGACAAATAAAAGTAGGCACCCATTTTTAAAGTCCCTAAATTGTGACCTGTCACCATAAAATTTTTATGGCGGGCTGACTTGGGGTTCAGACATATGTGTCTTAGTTTCTACAAAATCTTTAAAATATGCTTTTGGAGCATCATTTTCTGCCCTTAGGGTATTTAACCCATCGATCAGTAAATCTACTCTTTGTCTGAGTGTTTGCATGTGTTACACCATCTCAGCTGCGTCCATCTTTTAATGGCTTTGTATTCTGTAAGGCCTTAGTTGCAAGTCTGAAACATAAGGATAGGCTAGTTATGAACCACAACTGCTCGAATGGATTTAATTTAGGTTGTAATGTAGCGGAGTGATTTATGGGGAACAACATCAACTACTCATACAAGTAATTTAGAACCCCCATTAATCATGAATCAATTTAGTTGCTGGTTAATATAAGTTGGCTAATTATACAGCTGCCACCTGTGAAAGTTTCACCAAAACATGCAGCAGAGCTACTTTCTTAAGTAACCAAAGTTTTAACACAAAATACCAAGGAGGTGAATTTTAAGATTATGATTTAAGTAAGACACAGCTTAATGTATACAATTGAGAACTGCATATGCTTGCGTAACAGAAGTGTAGGCATCCACTATATAAAGAGACTGTAGATAATGTAGCTATTAAGCAAAATAACATTAAGTTTGGACTGGGGAGTCTGCGTACCTTCTCAGGCTGAGACACAATGTAGTTGTTGCTGATGTTAGTTGGGAGCTGGTTCAACTGTCAGCTGTGTGCGGAGCGAGGATGAAGCTGGCATGTTACGTCACTGCAACAGGAGTTTTGTAGCTGCTGGCTGTATTCAGTGGAGAGCTTGTTACTGGAACGGCTGAATGAACTTAGTAGATGAGCCGGATTTGCTCACAGTATAGAGCGGAAGTGAGCACTAGGTAAATATGAGAAACTGACGTTCCAATAGTACTGGCTCAGAATACGTGCTTCAGGTTGAACAATACCAAGCAATTAGATAAGTGAGATGGCCTTTTATACAGGATATTGGAGGAGGTCCTTGTAATTAAAGGGATAGCCATACAAAGGAAGTTCAATGTTGATAATCTTTGGTAATGATTATAAGTTTTATTATACTGCTACAGCTATGATCATGACAGTTTAAGAGACAATTTATTTAATTTAGTAAATGGACATCCAGGATGAAATATTGGAAAGACAATGAGACACAAGTTAGAAAGGAAGATAATAAGTCTGGTGCAAAAATGTAGATTCAGGTGTCATAAGCATACAAATGATACTGAAACCAGTGGGACTTTATTATGGAACCTAATGATTTGTTATAGATCTAAAGAGAAGGGGATCAAGAAAAGAGCCTTGTGATACCTTAATAGAAAGGGATAAAAGGGCAGAAGATGCACCAGTGAATGATACATTAAAAGTATGATTAGACAGGAGAACCATGAAAGTCTCACGAATGCAAAAGTATTTGAGTGGTTGAAACAAGAGAAGGTGGTCAAAAGTATCAAAGGCTGGGAACAGGTTGAGCAGGATTAAGTAGGTTATTTGTAACATTAATTATTGCAGTCTTTGTGCAGTGTTTGGGGTAAAATCTAGAATGTAATGAATCAAGGAGGAAGTCTGAGGTTTATATACCAGACTTTACAGAAGTTTAGTTTTAAGGCAAGTGGGAGTAGGGAAATAGGTTGGAAGATGGAGCAGAAGGTTGGCTCTAAAGAAGGCTTTTTTTTGAAAGGTGTGATGCATGTTTAAGGAACATTGTCAGGGTGTCAGGAATCAGACTGAGACGAGAAGTGCAAAAATAATCACACCTTTATTAATAACAAAAAGTAATAAAAAGTCCACAAGTCAAATAACAAGCCAGGAGTCAAAGCCAGAGCTGGTAGTCAGACGAGCCGAGTCAGGAGCCAAAGCGAGTAGTCAGACGAACCTGGAATCAGGAACAAACCAGGGATCAGGAACCAGAAGGGATGTCAGACAGCCAGGTAATACACAGGAATTGGAACACAGGAACTCACAAACAGGTCTGAGACAATGCAAGGGCAAAGTATACTAAACAGAGGCCCTTTAAATAATAAGGCCTAGATTTAGAGTTCGGCGGTAGCCGTCAAAACCAGCGTTAGAGGCTCCTAACGCTGGTTTTGGCCGCCCGCTGGTATTTGGAGTCAGTGATTAAAGGGTCTAACGCTCACTTTACAGCCGCGACTTTTCCATACCGCAGATCCCCCTACGCCATTTGCGTAGCCTATCTTTTCAATGGGATCTTTCTAACGCTGGTATTTAGAGTCGTTTCTGCAGTGAGCGTTAGAGCTCTAACGACAAGATTCCAGCCGCCTGAAAATAGCAGGAGTTAAGAGCTTTCTGGCTAACGCCGGTTTATAAAGCTCTTAACTACTGTACCCTAAAGTACACTAACACCCATAAACTACCTATGTACCCCTAAACCGAGGTCCCCCCACATCGCCGCCACTCGATTAAAAATTTTAACCCCTAATCTTCCGACCGCCACCTACGTTATACTTATGTACCCCTAATCTGCTGCCCCTAACCCCGCCGACCCCTATATTACATTTATTAACCCCTAATCTGCCCCCCACAACATCGCCGCCAGCTACTTAAAATAATTAACCCCTAATCTTCCGACCGCAAAGCGCCGCCACCTACGTTATCCCTATGTACCCCTAATCTGCTACCCCTAACACCGCCGACCCCTATATTATATTTATTATCCCCTAATCTGCCCCCATCAACGTCGCCGACACCTGCCTACACTTATTAACCCCTAATCTGCCGAGCGGACCGCACCGCTACTATAATAAAGTTATTAACCCCTAACCCGCCTCACTAACCCTATCATAAATAGTATTAACCCCTAATCTGCCCTCCCTAACATCGCCGACACCTACCTTCAATTATTAACCCCTAATCTTCCGATCGGAGCTCACCGCTATTCTAATAAATGTATTAACCCCTAAAGCTAAGTCTAACCCTAACACTAACACCCCCCTAACTTAAATATAATTTTAATCTAACGAAATAAATTAACTCTTATTAAATAAATTAATCCTATTTAAAGCTAAATACTTACCTGTAAAATAAATCCTAATATAGCTACAATATAAATTATAATTATATTATAGCTATTTTAGGATTAATATTTATTTTACAGGCAACTTGGTATTTTATTTTAACTAGGTACAATAGCTATTAAATAGTTAAGAACTATTTAATAGTTACCTAGTTAAAATAATAACAAATTTACCTGTAAAATAAATCCTAACCTAAGATATAATTAAACCTAACACTACCCTATCAATAAAATAATTAAATAAACTACCTACAATTACCTACAATTAACCTAACACTACACTATCAATAAATTAAATAAACACAATTGCTACAAATAAATACAATTAAATAAACTAGCTAAAGTACAAAAAATAAAAAAGAACTAAGTTACAGAAAATAAAAAAATATTTACAAACATAAGAAAAATATTACAACAATTTTAAACTAATTACACCTACTCTAAGCCCCCTAATAAAATAACAAAGCCCCCCAAAATAATAAATTCCCTACCCTATTCTAAATTAAAAAAGTTACAAGCTCTTTTACCTTACCAGCCCTGAACAGGGCCCTTTGCGGGGCATGCCCCAAGAAGTTCAGCTCTTTTGCCTGTAAAAGAAAACATACAATACCCCCCCCCCAACATTACAACCCACCACCCACATACCCCTAATCTAACCCAAACCACCCTTAAATAAACCTAACACTAAGCCCCTGAAGATCTTCCTACCTTGTCTTCACCATACCAGGTTCACCGATCCGTCCTGGCTCCGATATCTTCATCCAACCCAAGCGGGGGCTAGACATCCACTGAAGAAGTCCAGAAGAGGGTCCAAAGTCTTCCTCCTATCCGGCAAGAAGAGGACATCCGGACCGGCAAACATCTTCTCCAAGCGGCATCTTCTATCTTCTTCCATCCGGTGCGGAGCGGGTCCATCTTGAAGCAGGCGACGCGGATCCATCCTCTTCTTCCGATGTCTCCCGACGAATGACGGTTCCTTTAAGGGACGTCATCCAAGATGGCGTCCCTCGAATTCCGATTGGCTGATAGGATTCTATCAGCCAATCGGAATTAAGGTAGGAATTTTCTGATTGGCTGATGGAATCAGCCAATCAGAATCTAGTTCAATCCGATTGGCCGATCCAATCAGCCAATCAGATTGAGCTCGCATTCTATTGGCTGATCGGAACAGCCAATAGAATGCGAGCTCAATCTGATTGGCTGATTGGATCAGCCAATCGGATTGAACTTGATTCTGATTGGCTGATTCCATCAGCCAATCAGAAAATTCCTACCTTAATTCCGATTGGCTGATAGAATCCTATCAGCCAATCGGAATTCGAGGGACGCCATCTTGGATGACGTCCCTTAAAGGAACCGTCATTCGTCGGGAGACATCGGAAGAAGAGGATGGATCCGCGTCGCCTGCTTCAAGATGGACCCGCTCCGCACCGGATGGAAGAAGATAGAAGATGCCGCTTGGAGAAGATGTTTGCCGGTCCGGATGTCCTCTTCTTGCCGGATAGGAGGAAGACTTTGGACCCTCTTCTGGACTTCTTCAGTGGATGTCTAGCCCCCGCTTGGGTTGGATGAAGATATCGGAGCCAGGACGGATCGGTGAACCTGGTATGGTGAAGACAAGGTAGGAAGATCTTCAGGGGCTTAGTGTTAGGTTTATTTAAGGGTGGTTTGGGTTAGATTAGGGGTATGTGGGTGGTGGGTTGTAATGTTGGGGGGGGGGTATTGTATGTTTTCTTTTACAGGCAAAAGAGCTGAACTTCTTGGGGCATGCCCCGCAAAGGGCCCTGTTCAGGGCTGGTAAGGTAAAAGAGCTTGTAACTTTTTTAATTTAGAATAGGGTAGGGAATTTATTATTTTGGGGGGCTTTGTTATTTTATTAGGGGGCTTAGAGTAGGTGTAATTAGTTTAAAATTGTTGTAATATTTTTCTTATGTTTGTAAATATTTTTTTATTTTCTGTAACTTAGTTCTTTTTTATTTTTTGTACTTTAGCTAGTTTATTTAATTGTATTTATTTGTAGCAATTGTGTTTATTTAATTTATTGATAGTGTAGTGTTAGGTTAATTGTAGGTAATTGTAGGTAGTTTATTTAATTATTTTATTGATAGGGTAGTGTTAGGTTTAATTATATCTTAGGTTAGGATTTATTTTACAGGTAAATTTGTTATTATTTTAACTAGGTAACTATTAAATAGTTCTTAACTATTTAATAGCTATTGTACCTAGTTAAAATAAATACCAAGTTGCCTGTAAAATAAATATTAATCCTAAAATAGCTATAATATAATTATAATTTATATTGTAGCTATATTAGGATTTATTTTACAGGTAAGTATTTAGCTTTAAATAGGATTAATTTATTTAATAAGAGTTAATTTATTTCGTTAGATTAAAATTATATTTAAGTTAGGGGGGTGTTAGTGTTAGGGTTAGACTTAGCTTTAGGGGTTAATACATTTATTAGAATAGCGGTGAGCTCCGATCGGAAGTTTAGGGGTTAATAATTGAAGGTAGGTGTCGGCGATGTTAGGGAGGGCAGATTAGGGGTTAATACTATTTATGATAGGGTTAGTGAGACGGATTAGGGGTTAATAACTTTATTATAGTAGCGCTCAGGTCCGCTCGGCAGATTAGGGGTTAATAAGTGTAGGCAGGTGTCGGCGACGTTGTGGGGGGCAGATTAGGGGTTAATAAATATAACATAGGGGTCGGCGATGTTAGGGCAGCAGATTAGGGGTACATAGGGATAACGTAGGTTGCGGCGGTTTACGGAGCGGAAGATTAGGGGTTAAAACTGTAATGCAGGGGTCAGCGATAGCGGGGGCGGCAGATTAGGGGTTAATAAGTGTAAGGTTAGGGGTGTTTAGACTCGGGGTACATGTTAGGGTGTTAGGTGCAGACGTAGGAAGTGTTTCCCCATAGGAAACAATGGGGCTGCGTTAGGAGCTGAACGCTGCTTTTTTGCAGGTGTTAGGTTTTTTTTCAGCTCAAACAGCCCCATTGTTTCCTATGGGAGAATCGTGCACGAGCACGTTTTTGAGGCCGGCCGCGTCCGTAAGCAACTCTGGTATCGAGAGTTGCATTTGCGGTAAAAATGCCCTACGCTCCTTTTTTGGAGCCTAACGCAGCATTTGTTTTAACTCTCGATACCAGAGTTAAATTTATGGTGCGGCCAGAAAAAAGCCCGCGGAGCGTTAACAGCCCTTTTACCGCCGAACTCTAAATCTAGGCCTAAGTGATGACATCACTATTCTGAGACTGCAACCTGTCTCACACGGATGATGTTTACCAGTCTGGCCTTAAGAGGGTGTGCAGGAAATGAGTAGCATCACACACTATGTACCAGATTCAGTAAGAGAGGTGAGTAAAATGGCGCCAGGAGCACATGGCAAACAAAGCAGGGAAAAAACCCTGACAAACATATACCAGTGCTGAGGAGAGATTTAAGATATGTATGAGGATACAAATAAGAGCAGGTGGGAGGGAGGTCAGAAGTTGTGATGGGATGGGATCAAGGAGACAAATAGTGAGGCGACAGGATAAGACATCATCCTCAGTAACATAGGCAAAAGAGCTGAATTTGTGACTATTTGGGTTTTGGATGTTTGCAAATGAGGGGGCTGGAGATTGGTAGTGTGTTGAGAGATTAGTTAATTTCTGATGGAATCTCTTATGTTGTTGAAGTGGCTGGCAAAATGCTAAAATTAGAAGGATATGGTAATAGGAGGTGAATGAAGAAGGTAATTGAGAGTGGAAAACAGCCATTTTAGGCTTGAAGAAAACGATGAGATAAGAGTAAAGAAGTAATCCTGCTGAGAGAGGTTAAGGGCAGAATAGTAGGAGTGCAAGATGAACTTGTAGTGAAGAAATTCAGCTAAACAGCAAGGCTTTCTAAAAGTGTTGCGCAGCAGTGCAGGAACATCTGTGTAGGTAGCATGTCAAAGAGTATGCCAGGGCTAAGTCTTAGTCTGTGATTTGTAAGCTATGGTCAACTACCAATGTTAGAGTCAATTTGTAGTGACAGATAGATTGGTTAAAAAAAGGAAGAAACTGAAGGGAGAAGAGGTTTGAGAGAGTCAGAGAGATGTGGCAGATCTAATGATTTAATGCTTTTGTGGAATTTGGTGTGAGGGATTAGTTGGCAAGAGGAATGCTGTGCTGCAGCAAGTAAGGAGATATTGGTCAGAAAGAGGAAAAGTGGAATTTGTGATGTGTGAGAGAGTGTATTGATCAATCTTTGTGAATGGGAGAGTTGGTCCATTGCAACAGACCACAAAAGGAAGTGGGCTGGAGAAGTGAGCTGCGATAAGGGCAGGGGGAATGTTAACATGGTGGTTAAAATCACCAAGAATGATGGAAGGGGTGTCTGAGGAGAGGAAATATGGTAGCCTGGTAGCAAAATGATCAATAAATTGTGTTAGGGAGCCAGGTGGTTATATATAACTGCTACACAAAGCGAAAGGGGTGAAATTAAGCAAATAATGAGGGTTTCAAAGGAAGAAAATGTGAGATAGGAGATGGAGGAATTTATAGAAAGGACTAGGAGTGTGGCTGAAGTGGAGACCCATATGTCACAATGTAGCAAGTGAGGCTGTTGAAAAAGTGGGTGATGAAGAGTTAATGGATAGAGGTGAGCTTGTTACAAATTGAGAGGGGGCATTGACTTTAGATAATCAGTTTTCCATAGTTCTAGTTTCTTGGTCTATGGAAAGGCATACATGAGCAGATAAGATTAGGAAGTTTTGGGGGACCAGGATTGGGGAAATATCACCAGCAGATAGTATTAGCAAAATAGGGAGTAAAATAAGATGAGATACAAATTTTCACTATTGAGAGTATCTTTGGAATGTGAAGGGGAGAGTTTCGGAATGTGTGGAGCTTATGACAGCAGAAAGTGAGGTGAGGGTAAGACAAATGAGCCAATGAATGTTCTAGGTGGTGAGGGGGTGGCGTGAATTAATAATATACGGCTAGATTACGAGTTTTGTGGTAAGAGCTGCTCTGGAATAACTTGCAAGTTATTGTCACCGCTCACTTCCCTACAGCGCTGGTATTGCGGGTTTACAAAAACCCGGTGTTAGCAGGCAAGAAGTGAGCGTAGAGCAAGATTGAGCTCCATACCGCACTCCAATACCAGCGCTGCTGAAAGCTGCGGTGAGCTGGTTTTACGTGCACGTGCACGATTTCCCCATAGACATCAATGGGGAGAGCGGCTGAAAAAACACCTGCAATAAAGGAGCGTAAAGCTCCGTAACGCAGCCCCATTGATTCCTATGGGGAAAGAAAATTTCTGTTTACACCTAACACCCTAATATGAACCCCGATTTTAAACACCCCTAATCTTACACTTATTAACCCCTAATCTGCCGCCCCCGACATTGCTGACACCTGCAATATACTTATTAACCCCTAATCTGCTGCCCCGACATCGCCAACACCTAAATTATACTTATTAACCCCTAATCTGCTGCCCCAACATCGCCGACACCTACATCATGTTATTAACCCCTAATCTCCCGCCCCCAATGTCGCTGCAACCTACCTACACTTATTAACCCCTAATCTGCCGCCACCAACGTCGCCGCCACTATACTAAATTTATTAACCCCTAAACCTAACCCTAAGTCTAACCCTAACCCTAACACCCACTAACTTTAATGTAATTAAAATAAATCTAAATAAAACCTACTATTAATAACTAAATAATTCCTATTTAAAACTAAATACTTACCTATAAAATAAACCCTAAGCTAGCTACAATATAACTAATAGTTACATTGTATCTAGTTTAGGTTTTATTTTTATTTCACAGGCAAGTTTGTATTTATTTTAACTAGGTAGAATAGTTACTAAATAGTTATTAACTATTTACTAACTACCTAGCTAAAATAAATACAAATTTACCTGTAAAATAAAACCTAGCCTGAGTTACACTTACACCTTACATTACATTTTAATAAATTACATAAATTAAATACAAATAACTAAATTACAAAAAAAACAAACACTAAATTGCACAAAATAAAAAAAGAAATTATCAGATATTTAAACTAATTACACCTAATCTAATAGACCTATCAAAATAAAAAAAGCCCCCAAAATAAAAAAGCCCTAGCCTAAACTAAACTACCAATAGCCCTTAAAAGGGCCTTTTGCGGGGCATTGCCCCAAAGAAATCAGCACTTTTACCTGTAAAAAAAAATACAAACAACCCCCCAACAGTAAAACCCCCCACCCACACAACCAACCCCCCAAATAAAATCCTAACTAAAAAACCTAAGCTCCCCATTGATGGATGGGCATTGCCCTTAATAGGGCATTTAGTTCTTTTTCCTCCCAAACCCTAATCTAAAAATAAAACCCACCCAATAAACCATTAAAAAAGCCTAACACTAACCCCCGAAGATCCACTTACAGTTTTTGAAGACCCGACATCCATCCTCAACGAAGCCGGCAGAAGTCCTCAACGAAGCGGCAGAAGTCTTCATCCAACTGGGCAGAAGTCTTCATCCAACTGGGCAGAAGTCTTCATCCAGACGGCATCTTCTATCTTCATCCATCCAGTGCGGAGCGGGTCCATCTTCAAGGCATCTGGTGCGGAGCATCCTCTTCAATCGACGTCTTCTTCCGAATGAGGTTTCCCTTTAAATTACGTCATCCAAGATGGCGTCCCTTAGATTCCGATTGGCTGATAGGAACAGCCAATAGAATGCAAGCTCAATCCTACTGGCTAATTGGATCAGTCAATAGGATTGAAGCTCAATCCTATTGGCTGATTGCAACAGCCAATAGGATTTTTTCAACCTTAATTCCGATTAGCTGACAGAAATCTATCAGCCAATCGGAATCTAAGGGACTTCATCTTGGATGACGTAATTTAAAGGGAAACCTCATTCGGAAGAAGACGTCGATTGAAGAGGATGCACCGCGCCGGATGTCTTGAAGATGGACCTGCTCCGTGCCGGATGAATGAAGATAGAAGATGCCATCTGGATGAAGACTTCTGCCCGGTTGGATGAAGACTTCTGCCCGGTTGGATGAATACTTCTGCTGCATCATTGAGGACTTCTGCCGGCTTCGTTGAGGATGGATGTCGGGTCTTCAAAAACTGTAAATGGATCTTCGGGGGTTAGTGTTAGGTTTTTTTAAGGGTTTATTGGGTGGGTTTTATTTTTAGATTAGGGCTTTTTGGCAGAAAAAGAGCTAAATGCCCTTTTATGGGCAATGCCCATCCAAATGCCCTTTTCAGCAATGGGAGCTTAGGTTTTTTTTAGTTAGGATTTTATTTGGGGGGTTGGTTGTGTGGCTGGTGGGTTTTACTGTTGGGGGGTTGTTTGTATTTTTTTTACAGGTAAAAGAGCTGATTTCTTTGGGGCAAAGCCCCGCAAAAGGCCCTTTTAAGGGCTATTGGTAGTTTAGTTTAGGCTAGAGGGTTTTTTATTTTGGGGGGCTTTTTATTTTGATAGGGCTATTAGATTAGGTGCAATTAGTTTAGATCTCTTATAAGTTCTTTTTTATTTTGTGTAATTTAGTGTTTTTTTTGTAATTTAGTAAATTGTATTTAATTTATGTGATTGGTTTTATTGTAGTGTAAGGTTAGGTGTTAGTGTAAAACAGGTTAGGTTTTATTTTACAGGTACATTTGTATTTATTTTAGCTAGGTAGTTAGTTAATAGTTAATAACTATTTAGTAAATATTCTACCTAGTTAAAATAAATACAAACTTAGCTGTGAAATAAAAATAAAACCTAAGCTAGATACAATGTAACTATTAGTTATATTGTAGCTATCTTAGGGTTTATTTTACAGGTAAGTATTTAGTTTTAAATAGGAATTATTTAGTTATTAATAGTAGGTTTTATTTAGATTTATTTTAATTACATTAAAGTTAGTGGGTGTTAGGGTTAGGGTTAGGGGTTAATAACTTTAGTATAGTGGCGGCGACGTTGGGGGGCGGGAGATTAGGGATTAATAAATGTAGGTAGGTGGCGGCGATGTTAGGGGCATCAGATTAGGGGTTAATAATATTTAACAAGTGTTTGTGAGGCGGGAGTGCGGCGGTTTGGGGGTTAATATGTTTATTATAGTGGCGGCGATGTCCGGAGCGGCAGATTAGGGGTTAATAAATTTATTTTATTGATTGCAATGCGGGAGCGCCTCGGTTTAGGGGTTAATAGGTAGTTTATGGGTGTTAGTGTACTTTTTAGCACTTTAGTTATGGGTTTTATGTTACAGCTTTGTAGCGTAAAACTCATGACTACTGACGGTATCGATCTTGGCGGTATAGGATGTACTGCTCACTTTTTGGCCTCCCAGGCAGACTTGTAATACCGGCACAAAGGAAGTCCCATTGAAAAAGGACTTTTTGAAAGCTGCGGTAATTACATTGCGTTACGGCCAAACTTGCAAGACTCGTAATACCAGCGGTAGTGAAAAAGAGCCTTAATGCAACTTTTTCACTCATATCGCAAAACTCGTAATCTAGCCAATAGTTTGTTATAGAGACAGGAGGCAGCAAAAGGAACAGGAATATAAGGAGCATTTTTACACAAGAGAATCTGTGAAACACATGTAACAACAATATTACAGCAATACTCACCTTCTGTCATGTCCTTTGTTAAATCTTTGTTCAGTTCTTGTATAGTTCCCATTGCCTCACTTATAAAATGCTCACTTAAAGGGGCATTTTATTCTAAAATTGACTCTCCTTTAATGTGTTTTTAGTAGTCTATGTTACTTGCTGGAATATATTTAATTGTTTGCAAACAGCTAATTTACATTTTTTTTTGCCTTTAGAAACCACCACCTCCACTGAAAATATGAATAACAAACATTATCTGTAGAAAAGCTGTGTAAACAGGAGGCAATTATCAGTGATTAATCTCTCAGTGGGAGATAGGACAGAGACACATTTTTTTAAATCTGAAATAGCTGGTCGGGCCCATCCATAATTAACATTTCAATACCTTTGTTTAGACATAAATAACATTTGCAGGTCTGCTTTACCTACAGACTCGTTGAGAACAGGTGATGGTTTTATTACTATTTCAAATACAAAAATAAACACAAAGGGACAATTTCCCATATATTTAATACTCTGCAGTAGGTATAACAAGTATTTTAGAACAGATTATGGGCAAACAAATTGTATAGTACTGTGTCCCTTTAATTAATGTGAGCATATAATATTATGATAATACTGCCCTTGCAATTCTAACCCCTAGCAACACTTTCCCCTATTATGTTAAGGGACACTAAACCCAAATTTTTCTTTTATGATTCAGATAGAGCATGCAATTTGAAGCAACTTTCTAATTTACTCCTATTATAAAAGTTTTTTAATTCTCTTTATCTTTATTTGAAACGCAGAAATGAAAGCTTAGGAGCCGGCCGATTTTTTGTTCAGAACCTGGGTTCCGCTTGTTGATTGGTAGCTAAATGTAGCCACCAATCAGCAAGTGCTATCCAGGTTCTGAATCAAAAATGGGACTGCTGCTAAATTGATAATATGAGTAAATTTTTGGGTTTAGTATCCCCTTAAATTTATAGGGCATTGCAGAAGAGTAAATGGAAATGCTTTGCAGTTTATGCGTGATTATTTAGTAGAAGAGATTTATTTGAAAGACCCTGAAAATGCATTTTTGATAGTCTTCAGAGGAGAAAGATTATAATTTGGACGGCCAAAGAGCAGCAAGTTTCAGCAATATCTCTGTTCCCAGGAGGTGCTCATCTTCTCTCCACCCTGGGATGCTGATCCATCAGGATGACTCACAACTCTCTTTGGACAAGTGAGCCTCTTTTTCTTTTTATACTTCTGACAGCACTGCCCTGGAATGCTGATAACTCTGTTTAAGAACAATATAAATATATACCTGGTGGTATTTTTCATCCCATCCTGTTAATTTATTAGGTAGATGCAACTTCAGATTTTCCCTATGATTTTGGTGGCATTGCTGTGTTTCATTGTGGTTGGTAGATAGTAGCCTCTGTCCCTTTTCTTCTTGTATGCAGTGTTCTGCTTTTCATCACCTTTTAATGTGTCCTACTACTGTGTCCTGCTGGCCATTTACATACCACTGCGTCCTAAACTCTAGCTTTTTACTATGATAAAGCTGGAATCTTCTTGTCCTACCATAATAAAAATAGTAAAGTGTTTCTGAAGCAGCTGTGGGTGTCATGGAAAAATAATGTTATTACTTATAAGGCTACATAAAATTACACAAGAACTAGCAAGATCATACATCGATTTTATGGTCATTTTTACATATTTTTTTTTTAGGGGGATAAAGTCCTTAAAATATCACAGGAGCATGGTTACAAAGAAGAATATACTAAATTAAATATAGTCCTAGATTATTGTAGATTTACTTTATTTAAACAAACTTTTGTTAGTTTACATTATTCCACTGAGTAAAGAATATATAGTAGTACTCCATATAACAAACATATATCAGCATATTGTGGGTTAGATTATGAGTGGTGCACTAACTTTTGCGCGCAAGCGGTAAAGGGTATATTGTGGCTCTTTGTACGATTTGGAAGTAGCGCATGTATTACAAGTTGAAAGTAAATGCATTCGCTTGAGTGCAATTTAATTGAACTCGCATTGGTTTAGCTTCAAAGCTCTGGTTAATTATTTTTTCTTGATAAAACCTACAACATTTGCCAAATTAGGGCTAGAATAGGAGTGGAACAGTTTTTATTGCTCCTGCTCGCATTTTAACTATGCTAGAAGTAGTTTTGGGTAGCGCACGTATTACAATTATAAAGTAAAAAGTTTTCATACGAGTGCAAACCCAACACACACAAAGCCAAACTTACGGCTAGATTTAGAGTTTTGTCGGTAACGACCCGCGCAGCTAACGCTGGCTTTTTTTCCCCCGCACCTTTTAAATACTGCTGGTATTTAGAGTTCACAGAAGGGCTGCATTAGGCTCCAAAAAGGGAGCGTATAGCATATTTACCGCCACTGCAACTCTAAATACCAGCGGTGCTTACGGACGCAGCCAGCTTCAAAAGCGTGCTTGTGCACAATATCCCCATAGGAAACAATGGGGCAGTTTGAGCTGAAAAAAACCTAACACCTGCAAAAAAGCAGCGTTCAGCTCCTAACGCAGCCCCATTGTTTCCTATGCGGAAACACTTCCTATGTCTGCACCTAACACCCTAACATGTACCCCGAGTCTAAACACCCCTAACCTTACACTTATTAACCCCTAATCTGCCGCCCCTGCTATCGCTGACCCCTGCATATTTTTTTAACCCCTAATCTGCTGCTCCGGACACTGCCGCAACCTACATTATCCCTATGTACCCCTAATCTGCTGCCCCTAACACCGCCGACCCCTATATTATATTTATTAACCCCTAATCTGCCCCCCCACAACGTCACCGCCAGCTACCTGCAATAATTAACCCCTAATCTGCCGACCGGACCTCACCACTACTATAATAAATGTATTAACCCCTAAAGCTAAGTCTAACCCTAACACTAACACCCCCCTAAGTTAAATATAATTTAAATCTAACGAAATAAATTAACTCTTATTAAATAACTTATTCCTATTTAAAACTAAATACTTACCTGTAAAATAAATCCTAATATAGCTATAATATAAATTATAATTATATTGTAGCTATTTTAGGAATAATATTTATTTTACAGGCAACTTTGTAATTATTTTAACCAGGTACAATAGCTATTAAATAGTTAATAACTATTTATTAGTTACCTAGTTAAAATAATTACAAAATTACCTGTAAAATAAATCCTAACCTAAGTTACAATTAAACCTAACACTACACTATCAATAAATTAATTAAATAAAATACCTACAATTATCTACAATTAAATCTAACACTACACTATCAATAAATTAATTAAATAAAATACCTACAAATAAATACAATTAAATCAACTAACTAAAGTACAAAAAATAAAAAAAGCTAAGTTACAAAAAATAAAAAAAATAATTACAAATATAATAAAAACATTACAACAATTTTAAGCTAATTACACCTACTCTAAGCCCCCTAATAAAATAACAAAGCCCCCCAAAATAAAAAAATGCCCTACCCTATTCTAAAATTAAAATAGAAAAGCTCTTTTACCTTACCAGCCCTGAAAAGGGCCTTTTGCGGGGTATGCCCCAAAGAATTCAGCTCTTTTGCCTGGAAAAAAAAACATACAATACCCCCCCAACATTACAACCCACCACCCACATACCCCTAATCTAACCCAAACCCCCCTTAAAGCCAATGAGATTGAGCTCGCATTCTATTGGCTGATCGGAACAGCCAATAGAATGCGAGCTCAATCTGATTGGCTGATTCAATCAGCCAATCAGATTTTCCCTACCTTAATTCCGATTGGCTGATAGAATCCTATCAGCCAATCGGAATTCGAGGGACGCCATCTTGGATGACGTCATTTAAAGGAACCTTCATTCGGACTTAGGACATCGGAAGAAGAGGATGGATCCGCGCCGGAGGTCTTCAAGATGGAGCCGCTCGTCATCGGATGAAGATAGAAGATGCCGCTTGGATCAAGATGGTTGCCGGTCCGGATCTCCTCTTCTGCCCGGATAGGATGAAGACTTTGGAGCCTCTTCTGGACTTCTTCTTGCCACTTGATAGAAGACTTCAGCCGGATGATGGATCTCCAGCCCCTGCTTGGGCTTGGATGAAGACTTCGGAGCCTGGACGGATCGGTTATACCCGGTGTGGTGAAGACAAGGTAGGAATATCTTCAGGGGCTTAGTGTTAGGTTTATTTAAGGGGGGTTTGGGTTAGATTAGGGGTATGTGGGTGGTGGGTTGCAATGTGGGGGGGGGGTATTGTGTTTATTTTTACAGGCAAAAGAGCTGAATTCTTTGGGGCATGCCCCGCAAAAAGCCCTTTTAAGGGCTGGTAAGGTAAAAGAGCTTTTCTATTTTAATTTTAGAATAGGGTAGGGTTTTTTTTATTTTGGGGGGCTTTGTTATTTTATTAGGGGGCTTAGAGTAGGTGTAATTAGCTTAAAATTGTTGTAATATTTTTATTATGTTTGTAATTAATTTTTTTATTTTATTTTTTGTAACTTAGCTTTTTTTATTTTTGTACTTTAGTTAGTTTATTTAATTGTATTTATTTGTAGGTATTTTATTTAATTAATTTATTGATAGTGTAGTGTTAGGTTTAATTGTAACTTAGGTTAGGATTTATTTTACAGGTAATTTTGTAATTATTTTAACTAGGTAGCTATTAAATAGTTATTAACTATTTAATAGCTATTGTACCTGGTTAAAATAAATAAAAAGTTGCTTGTAAAATAAATATAAATCCTACAATATAATTATAATTTATATTGTAGTTATATTAGGGTTTATTTTACAGGTAAGTATTTAGCTTTAAATATGAATAATTTATTTAATAAGAGTTAATTTATTTAGTTAGATTTAAATTATATTTAACTTAGGGGGGTGTTAGTGTTAGGGTTAGACTTAGCTTTAGGGGTTAATACATTTATTATAGTAGCGGTGAGGTCCGGTCGGCAGATTAGGGGTTAATACTTGAAGTTAGGTGTCGGCGATGTTAGGGAGGGAAGATTAGGGGTTAATAATATTTATTATAGGGTTATTGAGGCGGGAGTGAGGAGGTTTAGGGGTTAATACATTTATTAGAGTAGCGGCGAGGTCCGGTCGGCAGATTAGGGGTTAATAAGTGTAGGTAGGTAGCAGCGACGTTGGTGGCGGCAGATTAGGAGTTAATAAATATAATATAGGGATCGGCGGTGTTAGGGGCAGCAGATTAGGGGTACATAGATATAACGTAGGTTGCGACGGTGTGCAGTTGGCAGATTAGGGGTTAAAAATTTTTATAAGAGTGGCGGCGATGTGGGGGGGCCTCGGTTTAGGGGTACATAGGTAGTTTATGGGTGTTAGTGTACTTTAGAGCACAGTAGTTAAGAGCTTTATGAACCGGCGTTAGCTCAGAAAGCTCTTAACTCCTAACTTTTTTCTGCGGCTGGAGTTTTGTCGGTAGAGGCTCTACCACTCACTTCAGCCAAGACTCTAAATACCAGCGTTAGAAAGATCCCATTGAAAAGATAGGATACTCAATTGGCGTAGGGGGATCTGCGGTATGGAAAAGTCGTGGCTGCAAAGTGAGCGTTAGACCCTTTCCTGACTGACTCTAAATACCAGCGGTAGCCCAAAACCAGCGTTAGGAGCCTCTAACGCTGGTTTTGACGGCTAACACCAAACTTTAAATCTAGCCGTTAGAATATTGCGAATATAGCACAGACCGAAACGCGTCGACTGGTGAGTCTTGCTCCTTCTTATTATTTTGGGACATTACGCTCTGCACTATTGTGTGTTTGTTTTCTACTTTTTAGGCAGAAATCGGGTCGGTCGGGCCCCTGATGAACATATCTTTTACATCAAAATATTTTTGACATCAACATTTTCCGGTATTATTACAGGCTGCCATTATTCCACAGGATTATCAGGGACATAACCATCTTTTTATTACAGTGGCCACTGTTTTTTCAAATCTTATTGTGCACCTTTTTTCACGTTGTGATTTGATGGATTGAACATTGTTTTCTCAAGGACTTATTATGTTTTTTCGTTTTATGCTTACAGCTACATCCATTTGTTTGACCGTTTGATTTGCACAGATTGTTCGAATATTTGCAATTAATTCATTTTAATTCATTTTATTTTGTACTTTTGTCACATGATTACTTTATGTCACTTACAGTTTTCACTTTTAGATTTTAAATAGTCTACATTAGTTTGTATAGGGCACACGCGAGGATTCACTTATATACTACCTGTAGCAAGGTTTAGTACTACCTTTAGCAAGGTTTATATATTTTTATATATATTTTTTATATATTTTTATATTATTTTTATATTTTTTCTATTTTTCTCTTTTTTGCATCACCACTACATACTACATTCTACAATTAAGTATTTGGGTCAATCGATACAAGAACACACTGAGATTCTTGTTTTAACCTCTAACAAGGCTACCTTCACCTGTAGCAAGGTGCTAGAGGAATAACGGTCCCACATAGAAAGGGGTCAGTCCAATCAAGCGCTACTAGAAACGAAGAAGTCTTTTAATTTGAATCTGTTTCAACTGTTTTTATGTATTTTTAGATTTTATTTTAAGTATGTCTGTATGATTGTAACATGGATCCATGCTTGTAACTATTAAAGTGTTATTTTTATTATAAATACCTTTAATTTTCCTTATCTCACTAGCTCTAGACCCAGCCTATTAGGCGCTTTGGTTCTTTTACCCATTAATGTATTCCCCCACAGACTTCAATGGAGTGCAAAAAGATGGAAAAAACAACAACACCCAACAACTCACGCAAACCTGATTGCGTTTTCTCACGTGTGCTAACCCAGCATGAAATATTAATATTACACATTCTAATGTTGTTTACATAGAAGAATATGTTCTATTTATTCATCAATACATATTTCTACATATAACTGATGTTTTTTTGGTAATATATTCAGTATATATATTTTGCAGTCAAGCAGCTGAAAACATTTATGCAATATTCATATAGTAACAATAAAGGTTTTCAACTATGTATTTTATTTAAATATTTCACATTCCAATGTTCTTCACATAGGGGAATATGTTCTATGCATTTATAAATAGATATTCATATATATATATAGCATAGAATCTTTAAATTTCTTGGATGTAACTTTGAAACCACATTATAGGAATATTGAGGTAGAATTTTACCACAAACCCACTTTGGTAACAGTATTTTGAAGTATGATTCTTGTCATCCTCCTCATCTTTTGCTATCTATTCCTAAGAGTCAATTTATCAGGATTAAACAGAATTGTTCTAATCCTACAGTATATGAACAAAAGGCACCAAAGAAAGGTTACAACTACGAGGTTACCCAAAGGTAGTTTTAGAACAAGCTAAGGATGTTGTAGATAAGATACCTAGGATTGAACATCTAAAATACAAAAAAGAAATGAAAAGGGACAAAATTCAATTTCTCCCATTTTTACTACGTCATATAGTATGGAATATGGCAAGATTTGTAATTTGATCAGACATAATCTTCCAATACTTCAAAATAATGAGAAAATGAATGAAATTGTGAAGGATTGTTGCAAATTTGTTTCACGAAAAGCAAAAACATTCAGAAAGATGTTATCTCCATCAATGTTACCAAAAGTAGCATCTGGTACATGGTTGCAAAAAAGGAATGGTTGCTTTAAATGCAATGCTTCCAGATGTAAAACTTGTTCTCATATCATTCAGGGTAATTCTTGTAGATCTGAGGTACTTGGTAAGGAATTTGATATTAGCTATTTTATAAAATTGCAATAGCACCCATGTGGTGTATCTTTTGACTTGTCAAGGATGCAAAATACAGTATACTGGCCGAACCAAGAGGTCCCTAAAGGACCAGTTTATGGAGCATCTCAGAGCATCCATTGAGGATCCGGAGTCCAAAACACCTGTAGCCAAACACTTCAGATATCATCATAATTCTGATAGTACCTTACTTAAAATACAGGGCATTGACTTTATACCTAGGCACCCTAGGGGTGGTAATAGGGAAAAGAAATTGGAGGAAAGAGAGGTCTTTTGGATCCTCCACCTTAAAACTAGGGCACCTTCAGGTTTAAATTCAAGAATGGATGTCAACATGTTTATTAAAAATTAAAAACTAATGTAATTTGAATATTATACTATACAGCATACATTACAATTAACAATTGATAATTATTGATACAGACTAATATGGTATGCAGTATTTACATTATGCAGGTCTTATTTGCCTTTTATGCTTCATTTTGAAAAAGTAATTGTCTTTAAAATGTATAAAAATCAGGCATTTTCATATATATATATATATATATATATATATATATATATATATATATATATATATATATATATATATGTATCTGCTTTAAATTGTTATTTGAAAGATTTAATTATTGTTGTAAGGAATACACTTTCCATAGGATTAGTACATTTATTTTTCAAAATGTTATGCTTAGCAGTATATGCAGGGTGATTGTTATGTGATATTATGTCAAGGTTCTTTAGGGGTTAATTTTATCACGTAATTGATGTTTTTCTATTGGATGTTAAAAACTATTTATTGAGCACACCTACCCTCTGTTCCTTATCAGTGAACCTAGAGGCATGAAACGCATATGATGTTGTAGGAGGGTTTTGGTTCCCCTTGTTTTTCCTTGCTGTTATGGTTTTAATTGTGCTGCCGTCCACCTTTATGTTTTTAAGGCGTTGTACCAAATAAAGAACAATCTTTTACCTATCTATCCTAGAGTGCAGAAGACTTTCTTGTTTCCCTTATATATATATATATATATATATATATATATATATATATATATATATATATATATATAGAACAAAACAATCTCCTTGCAAGCAACAGTGAAGTAAATAGTCCTTATAGGTGAAGGGTTGCACAAGCCTTATTTAAAAAGATGAAACATTTATTGGATATACATTAAAAATTCGAAACTCACATGAACATGAACAAAGGAGATACATCATCTGACGCATTTCACGCCCCACTGGCGCTTTCTCAAAGATAGTCTGGGAGTGTCTAAATACAGGTATATATGACTACGTAAGAGCCATACCCCCAGACATCTGACGTATAGGAAAACCTCTGAAAAGGACCGCCTCACATCTAGAAATCTTAGTGTGAATCAGCAAGAGACGTTGATGCTGTAATTTAATTGGTTCTCTGCGGCAAGCCCTAGGGTGATCTCACGGCAGAGCTAACAGATTAGTACATACATATAGTTAACATCCGATACAATCAAAAATAATAATAAATGAGAACATAACATTAACTTAAATCGATACAAATACATAGTAGATCACTACTAGTTAAACAATAACATTATAAAATCATGTTATTTAAAACTCAAAGAGAAACAACGGTAGATAGTGATCCTTCTCAATGTTATATATATATATATATATATATATATATATATATATATACGTTGATTGGAGTAGCCGTGTTAGTCCAGAGATTTAGATATCAAAAAAACAAGAGTATTGCATTGAGCAATGATACTTTTTTTATTGGACTAACTATAACCTAGATTTAGAGTTCTGCGTTAGCCGTCAAAAGCAGCGTTAAGGGCTCCTAACGCTGCTTTTTACAGCCCGCTGGTATTTAGAGTCAGGCAGGAAAGGGTCTAACGCTCACTTCCAAGCCGCGACTTTTCCATACCGCAGATCCCCTTATGCCAATTGCATAGCCTATCTTTTCAATGGGATCTTCCTAACGCTGGTATTTAGAGTCTTGGCTGAAGTGAGTGGTAGAGTCTCTACCGACAAGACTCCATCCGCAGAAAAAAAACAGTAGTTAAGAGCTTTCTGGGCTAAAGCCGGTTTATAAAGCTCTTAACTACTGTGCTCTAAAGTACACTAACACCCATAAACTACCTATGTACCCCTAAACCAAGGCCCCCCCACATCGCCGCCACTATAATAAATATTTTTAACCCCTAATCTGCCAACCGCACACGGCCGCCACCTACATTATCCCTATGTACCCCTAATCTGCTGCCCCTAACATCGCCGACACCTACATAATATTTATTAACCCTTAATCTGCCCCCCCCCCCAACTTCGCCGCTACCTTACCTACACTTATTAACCCATAATCTGCCGACCGGACCTAGCCGCTACTCTAATAAATGTATTAACCCCTAAACCGCCTCACTCCTACCTCAAAAACACTATAATAAATATTATTAACCCCTAATCTGCCCTCACTAACATCGCCGACACCTAACTTCAAGTATTAACCCCTAATCTGCCGACCGGACCTCGCCGCTACTCTAATAAATGTATTAACCCCTAAAGCTAAGTCTAACCCTAACCCTAACACCCCCCTAAATTAAATATAATTTTGTTCTAACAAAATAAATTAACTCTTATTAACTAAAGTCTTCCTATTTAAAACTAAATACTTACCTGTAAAATAAACCCTAATATAGCTACAATATAACAAATAATTATATTGTAGCTATTTTAGGATTTATATTTATTTTACAGGCAACTTTGTATTTTTTTTAATTAGGTACAATAGCTATTAAATAGTTATTTACTATTTAATAGCTACCTAGTTAAAATAATTACAAAATTACCTGTAAAATAAATCCTAACCTAAGTTACAATTAAACCTAACACTACACTATCAGTAAATTAATTAAATCAATTAACTACAAGTACCTACAATTAAATAAACTAAACTAAATTACAAAAAAAACAAACACTAAATTACAAAAAATAAAAAAAGATTACAAGAATTTTAAGCTAATTACACCTACTCTAAGCCCTCTAATAAAATAACAAAGCCCCCCAAAATAAAAAAATTCCCTACCCTAATCTAAATAGTTAACAGCTCTATTACCTTACCAGCCCTTAAAAGGGCTTTTTGCGGGGCATGACCCAAAGAAATCAGATAAAATTCTTGTAATCTTTTTTTATTTTTTGTAATTTAGTGTTTTTTTTTTTGTAATTTAGTTTAGTTTATTTAATTGTAGTTACTTGTAGTTAATTGAATGCGGCGGTTTAGGGGTTAATACATTTATTATAGTGGCGGCAAGGTCCGGTCGGCAGATTAGGGGTTAATAAGTGTAGGTAGGTAGCGGCGGCAGATTAGGGGTTAATAAATATAATATAGGGGTCGGCAATGTTAGGGGCAGCAGATTAGGGGTACATAGGTATAATGTAGGTTGTGGCGGTGTACGGAGCGGCAGATTAGGGGTTAATAATATAATGCAGGTGTCAGCGATAGCGGGGGCGGCAGATTAGGGGTTAATAAGTGTAAGGTTAGGGGTGTTTAGACTTGGGGTACATGTTAGTGTGTTAGGTGCAGACTTAGAAACTGTTTCCCCATAGGAAACAATGGGGCTGCGTTAGGAGCTTAACGCTGCTTTTTTGCAGGTGTTTTTTTCAGCCCAAACTGCCCCATTGTCTCCTATAGAGATATTGTGCACAAGCACGTTTTTCCAGCTAGCCGCTACCGTAAGCAACGCTGGTATTGAGAGTTGAAGTGGCGGTAAATATGCCTGTACGCGCCCTTTTTGGAGCCTAACGCAGCCCTTCAGAGAACTCTAAATACCAGCGTTATTTAAAAGGTGCGGGGAAAAAAAAAACATGCGTACCTAACGCACCCCTTTGGCCGCAAAACTCTAAATCTAGGCGTATACATTTATAAGTTGACAAGCTTTCGGAAGAGTTCCTTCCTTTATCAAGTCTAAAGTATTGCTTTCTATCTATCTATCTATCTATCTATCTATCTATCTATATACTGTATATATATATATATATATATATATATATATATGTATATATATATATATATATATATGTATATATATCACAGATTAGTTTATCTTTAAAAAGAGAGCACTTTAAAGGGCAAGAATTTTGGGAAACAATACTATTCTTTTTTCTTTAAATTTTTTTTTTTTTTTTTGGGAAACAGCTTGATTGAATAAAAATCAGCTTTACAAAGGTTCAAAGACGCAGCTCCGGAATACAAAGTACAACAATAGCTTTAGATTTTTATGGATAACAGTAACAGAGCCTAAAGCTCTTCAATATTGGATAGCAGCAACCTCCTCCCGAAAATATGCTAAACTGATCAATAAAAATGTCCAACAGGGCTACTTAGTATCTACTTTGTGGTCGGATAGTCCATTTGAGACTCCGTTTGGAGGTTATCCTGAATAAGGAAGAGGTTTACTGAAAATCAAGCATTGAGTATCCATCTGGTATAACATATTTCAATATTTAAACATTCAGAAAACAATAAAAAAACAAAAGTTTGTTATATTGTAAAAACCATTCATATTTAAAACTTGTTTTAGTTTTTTTGTATATATAATTTGTACATATATATATATATATATATATATATATATATATATATATGATACAGAAAAAGACAGGTTTATGGTACATAGAAATGAGAGTCCACTTCTAGAATTAGGTTTAAAACAATCTAACAATATAGATTCCGACCTTGGTAATGAGTCTGATAGATTAACAACCAATATAAGTACTCAAAAAGCCATAAATAAACATCTGAAAGCAAAAAGTACCTTTTTTTTTAAAATAACTGTTTTTATTGATTTTTGAACAAAAGTTATACAGAGCTTTGACAAAAAGCAGATATAAGTAATCAATAAAACAAACATAAAATCAACAAATAAGATAAAATAACAAAAGTTGACAATAGTTTTTCGTCATTAGACACATCAATCAATATGGTTACAGAAGTGGTATAAGTAGCGGCAAAACAACATTACAGAAAGAAAAATTCGTAGGCATAAACGTTAAGCTGTTACAAAACCAGTGGGACTACAGATGGCAGGGTAGGTGGGGGATTGGATGGCCTCTTAAATTTATCTCTTATGTAAGATTCCCATAGGATTTTAATTTCAAGGTACACATCTAGACATCTAGTTTTCATATAGTGAAACTCTTCCAGGTTTAGCACATTTTGGCATTGAGCAATCTATTGCACTAGGGAAGGAGTTGTGGGCGTTTTCCAATACTTGACTACCAATGTTTTAGCACTATTAATTAGGATGTGTAACAATTTAATTTGGGGAGTGGTGTATTTTTTAGGGGTAAGGTGAAATAGCCATGAAAGGGGATCTCCAGTAATTTTGGGACCTAAGATGGTAGATGTTTCCTTTATCACCTGTGCCAAAAAGGGGGTGATATGTGGACACTGCCACCATATGTGTGACATTGTTCCCATCTGAGAGTGACACCTCCAGCATGTATTACTAGTTTTGCTAAATAGCTTATGATATCTAGCTGGGGTGAGATACCATCTATGCATTAGTTTAATATTCATTTCAAGCATTCTACAGGAGATGGAGGTCTTAGTAATGTTGGAGAATATCTGAGTAGTCTCTAAGGGGGCAATATTCAGTCCAAGTTCATGTTCCCATCTATTTATATAGTAAAGAGGTTGACCCGGGTGTTGGTTTTGTAATAGGGCGTACATGTGAGATAAGGCGTGAGTTACTGGGTTATGGTTACTGCATAAAGATTCAAATTGGGTAAGCTTTCTCATTATGTTTTTCCTATCTGGATGACTGGTTATGTATGAGTGGCATTGGTATAGCTTGAACCAATCTTGGAGGAAAGCGAGCCCATTGCCTTTTAGCTCATCGACGGTATACCATCGCTGTTCATTGCCTAATTGATATGCCATTAGAGATCTATGATTTTTTTAATTGCGTAGCCTATATGTCCCAGCCCTGGTATAAAGTCCTGATTGTCGGTAAGAGGAGTTAAGGGGGAGGGTCTAATGGAGAGAAAGCGATAAGCTTTTAGTATTCTTTCCCACATATTAAATGTTTCCTGTATGATTGCATTGCAAATTGGGGAGGGTAATTTATTAGTTTTTGGCCCCCAGCACAAAGCACCGAGGTGTGTATTACCCGATAAGTCATGTTCTAAATGGACCCAGGCTTTTCGGTCGTAGTTTCAAAACCAGTCCAATATCCTCTGCAGGAAAATGGACTGTCTGTACTTAATTAAGTTGGGAACTCCCTACCCTCCCTGTTTGAAAGATAAACTCATAATGTGTTTGTTGATTCTTGCAGGTTTTTTATTCCATATGTAGTCTAGAATTTGTTTCTTTAGGGTGTTGAGAAAAGAGGGGGGGGAGGGGGATTGGGAGGGTTTATAGGAGGTATAACATTTTTATTAAGATGTTTATTTTGAAGGCATTTATTCTCCCAAGCCATGATATATTTCAGGAGCGCCAAGAGGACATTTCAGCTATCAGGGTTTTTTGTAGTGTTTTAAAATTAGTCTCAAAAATGTCATTTAAAGAAGGTGTCAGAAAAATACCTAAATGTTTCATTTTTTTTGTTTGCCAATTAAAGGGGCAGGTTTGCTTTATCAGTGGCATTTCTTCAGGAGGGAGCGAAACATTGAGAATTTCCAACTTAGACTCATTAATTAGAAAATTGGAAACTTAGCTGAATTCTGAAAAGGAACATAGCAGTGGAGGGATAGAAATGGATGGGTTTGTGAGGAAAAATAAAATGTTGTCGGCATATAATAATATCTTGTGTGTAGTATTCCTTATCTGTATTCCCTCAATGTCCTGTTGGGCCCATACCCTAATAGCAAATGCTTCCACCAGGCAAGCGAAGAGTAGGGGTGAGAGGGGGCACCCTTGCCTGGTGCCGTTTGAAATAGAAAATGAATGGGAAAGGGTTCCGTTTCATTTTACTTTGGCACATGGGTTCACATATAGGGCAAATATTTTAGAAATTACCGATTCACCGGGCCCAAATCTTATCAATACCGACCTGAGGAAGTGCCGGTCAAAAGCTTTTTCCGCGTCCGTTGACACTATGGCCAAGGGAAGTTGTTTGAGTGACACATGTTCAATGAGGTGGAGGGCCCTAATCGTATTGTCCCTGGCTTCTCTGGTGGGAATGAATCCCACTTGATCATTAACTATAATGTCTGGGAGAATTTGGTTCAGCCGTATGGCCAGAAGTTTAGCGTATATCTTCACATCAGAGTTTAACAAAGATATAGGCCTATAGTTTTCTACCTTATCGGGGTTCTTTCCAAGCTTAGGGATGACAGTTATATGTGCTTCTAGTGCTTGTTTGGGGAATAGGTTAGTTTCTGAAATGGAGTTAAAAGTGAGTAAAAGATGTGGAATCAGGTGCTCTTTTAACTTTTTGTAATAATAATAGGTGAAGCCATCCGGGCCCGGAGCTTTACCGCTCGGCAGATCTTTAATGACCTTTTCTAGTTCTTCATTGGTAAAGGATTTGTTAAGGAAATCAGATTGGTTTTTTGAGATCTGGGGAAACTGGATTTTATCTAAATAGGCGTCTATGTTCTGTTGTTTAGTTTAGGGCAGGTTACATCCTGATGTTGTATCTGGGGGTGTCAGATTGTATAGGGATTTATAGTAGGATCTGAAGGATTCAGCAATTTGTTCAGTTGAGGACTATTTTCTTTGATCCCTACCCTTTATCTCTAGTATAAAGGATTTATATGTTTTACGTTTCAGTTTACGTGCAAATAAGCGACTGCATTTGCTATCCCCATTGTAATAGGTTTGTTGTAGTTTAAGCGCTTGGGTTTTATACTCGTAAGTTAGGAGGGTTTTAACTTTGTTTCTTTGTATGTCCAGGTTCTCTTTAATGGTGGGGTTGTTGGGGTCACTTATCTGGTCAGTTTCTAATTTTTCTATTTCCCCCAGGGTGTTCTTTAGAATCGTGTTATTCGTTTTGGTTTGATGGGCTTTAATACTCATTAATTCTCCCCTAATTACTCCCTTATGGGCTTACCAGATGATTTTGTCATCCTTTACCGAGCCCTTATTAATAGCAAAGTATTCAATAAGCATTTTTTCTACCTTTGTGAAGTCGATTGGGTTTTTCTAGTACACTCTTATCTGACTTCCATTGGAAGGGGATGAGTGAGGCTGTAGGCCAGGACAGGGTGAATGTGATCATGGAATGATTGGACCAGACTCTGGGAAGGATTCTTACATTTTTGACAGTTGAAAGACTAGTTACATCCATCATAAAATAGTCAATTCGTGAGTGAGATTGTTGGGGAGGAGAATAGTAAGTATAAGACCTATCCTCTGGGTGTGTTATTCTCCATACGTCCTGTAAAACTGCATTTCGTAGGTATGTTTTAACGTTGTGAATAGTATTACGGGAGATATATGATGAGCCTGTAGAAGTGTCTAGGGCAGGATTGAGTGTAATGTTGAAGTCCCCCCCTATTATAATTGATACTCTACCTTCATCTAAAAGTAAATTGGTGAATCTTTTAAAGAATTTCCCCTGATTGGAGTTAGGTGCGTACACACTCACTAAGGTGATTTGGCTGCTATATAGTGTGCCTATGAGGATTATATACCGGCCCTCTGGATCCTTGATTTTTTTCTGGAGCTTAAAGGGTATGGATTTCTTAAATAGGATTCCCACACCATTTTTTTCACTTTATGGGAGGCATAAAAAGAGTCTCCAAATTTATATTGATAAGTCTTAGGTTCCTTTCCGGAGATAAAATGGGTCTCCTGGAAGAAAACTACATCTCCCCCTTGATGTCTAAAGTCTCTAAGTGCTAAGTTACGTTTATGTGGGCTGTTGAGACCTTTAGAGTTGATTGTTAGGAGGGTTAGTTTGGGACTATTTTGGACTGACATTATTATTCTTTAGTAATGTGACATAGCAAGAAAGCCTCAGATATTTATCGGAGGGATATAGGAATGAGTGTGGGGCTCTGGTGGCGGAGACCGGAATGAATGGTGTTGTGCAACTCCAAGTGTCTATTGGGGACTGTAATATCTGCATTGTCAACAAATTAAACAATGTAACAACAATTAAACTATACAAACAAATGAATAAAAAACAGAAAAACATTTAAACTTGAACAGGTCAAATGACCGACAAGAGAAAGTCTCCTATACGGTGGGAGGAGTGTTGGTCAGACCAGAGACTCCCCCCCCAACTGTGTAAACAATTCTATTAGATTATACCAGGATTGGTATGATTATCCAAGAATCTTGATACAGAATGATTATACTTTTGCAAACACTTAGTAACTGGTAGGACTAGGTAGCATAGGGATTGGGGATGATGCCTGAAAAAAGGTAGGGGGTCAGGGAAATGGGTATTAAACTTGTATGAAGGGATAGCCTTGGGTACCAAAGTTATAAACCAACTGCAGTATCTGAGAACTGGGTAACATGACGCTGCACATCCCAGGCATTCAGGGGACCATGTGAGAGGAACACCCAAGAAGCAAGTGGGGTGAAAATCTAGTCCCGAAAGACAACAGAGTAGGGGGTGGTAATGATATAGGCTCGGGAAGCCTGGGCATGGAGGGAAATAGTGAATTAGTTTGCTAGAGATGAGGGTGTAATTTTAATAATTTTGATAAGGGGAGTAAGAGGCCCTGTTGATGGCTAGGCCCAGGGACCTCATCTATATAATAAATGTCTCTGATAGAGAGTGATCTTATTCGACCAAAAATGAGAGGCATGTAGGTGCAGATAAATATTATCACAAACCTATAAAACAATTACATTAACTGTTAAACACAATAATGGAAATTAGCAAGAATATTTTAGCATGTAGTGGACTAGCCTTTATGGCTAGTGCTTGAAAGAGAGAGAACAAAAATAAAAAGTTCTAGTGCTCTTCATTTAGCCTGGACAGGGAATAAAGAACAACAAATAATGCAATAAGTTATTATCTCACCACTTCTCCGGGTGGAGAAGGTCAAGTGTTATCGTCCTTGCAGGTGAGGGCGAGGTTCTGTCCCTAAGTCTTCTGAAGGGGACTTTATGCCAGAGTTCTTTGCTGCTTGGATGTTCCTCAGGAGATGGCCCAGAGTGACCCTCTAAAGATCCCTGATGTTGACCCTTCACTGATATACCCAGACCTCTTGTGAAGGAGTCCAGGTCTTGCTGGCTTTTTTATATGTGGGTATGACCATCTTTTGAAACAATTAGGCTGAAAGGGAAGCTCCACCTATACTTAATATGTTTTTCTTGTAGGGCTTTGGTGAGAAATCTTAAGTCCCTTCTTTTTTTATCGTAGTAGGGCAGAGATCCATATAAACCTGAAGAGTGTGATCAAGATATTGAATGTCGTGCAGTTGGCGAACCTTGTTCCATAGTTCTTCTTTGTCCTTATACTTGAGGAATCATATTATAACATCTTGGGGCAGTGAGTTTGGTCTTGCTGCTCTTAGAGCTCTATGGGCTCTGTCTAGCTCTGTAGGTTGTGCTTGTGGGTCGGCTTTAATAAACTTAAAAAAACCTTGTAGGTAATCTTGCAGGTCTGATGTTTGCACAGTCTCAGGGATTCCCCTGATCTGTAAATTATTTCGTTGACTCCTGTTTTTGAGATCTTCTACTTTATTTTGAAGCAGGTCAATTTTAAAATCTTGTATAGCTGCGCCCGTGTTGATATTGTTTATCATACCAGATAAAATGTTTTGCGTGTCTTCCACATCTTCTACCCTTTGTCCAATTTCACTAATTTCATTGCGCAGAGATGTTAGTTCCTTTTTGATGAGAACTTTTAGGGAGTCAAAATCAGCTTTACTTGGCAAGTTTGCAATGTCCACTTTTAATTGTTCAGCGTAATCAACGGTCAGAGCTTTCTTAGCCGAATTAGTGTCAGCTGCAGGGTGAACACTAGGTTTATTGTTTTCTTCCTGCGGGTTATCTTGAGGTTGAAAAAATGCAGTAACTGAGATCGGGTTAGATAAATGACTTTTCAAGGACTTGTCTGCTTAAGATTATTTCTTTGCCGCCATTTTCGAGAGGGTAGCTAGAAATGTGATTGCGTTATATCTATATTTGACGTATGAGCACTGCTTTAACTGACAGCTTAAGATGAGCAGAAAGGTGACCTCATATATCTAGATAGCATCAACTTAGTAATGTAGCTGGTGTTATTTCTGCAGTGCAGTGCAAATTTGTGAAGTCACCCTGTTAGCAATAGGAACAGCAGAAGGATTGACTGTGTGCAGGAGCAAATAGGGCACTTATATATCGATCTTGCTTGCAATATATGTAGCTATAGATGCGCACTACCTGTGGCTCCAGTTATATCCCCTGTGTACTCAGTGGTTTATGTCTATGGTAAATTATCACAGTGTTTAAGGTTTATGTGGCTCATAAACAGGGTATTATATGGCTCACAAACAAGGGTATTAACAGCACTTCTATAAAGTTGAATATATTATCACTTTTGTGATTGTACCTTACATGCTTTCTGAGGAGTCAGTTATTCATGCGTTCATGTGCGGATCTTGCCACGTGGCACCCGACATGGCGTTCATGAAGCTGCAGCATTACCGTAAGTAGGCTTTCTTTATGTCCCAGCAGAGTGGCTTTCAGGTGTTGGGCATGCTGCTACAGTGTAAGCAGTGACGGCTCATACTGTCCCTGGTAAGAGGAGTCTGTCATGGCGGATTATGGGCTCGGCGGGCAAACTCAGTTTATGCCCTGTTAAAGGTGGCGTGTATTCTTCGCCGTCTATTTCGGCAGGCACCTGGAGGCTCAATGCATATTCCTCACCGTTTTTTTTTAAAGTGGATCCCGGTTCTAGGGAACGTTTAGGGGGTAAGTTGGTCCGTCGCAACACAGAGCAATTACACTACGCGGCCATTTTCTTTCCTGGCCAAGCTCCGCCTCTCAAGCAAAAAGTTCCTTTTATCCTTTTTACACTCTCGCAACAATTATATAGATATGTTTCAAGAGAAGACACATAGAGATCTAGTACAACTACATCACTACACCAAACAAACTCATCACAAACAAGCACATTCTAAATCAAACCTCACATACAAACAGAGGCAAGCTTGGAAAAGTTTGACAGAAAATCAAAACATAACAATTACTCCAGCTGACAAGGGTGGATTCATAGTGGTTCAAGATACAATGAACTACCATAGGGAGGCACTAAATCAACTTAATGATGAAAATACCTATAGATTGCTCCCTAGAAATCCCACTTGATTTTTTTTGTTGGAATTGAAAAAAACTATTGGACTGGGGGAACACCTTGGTATACTAGACAGAAAAGTATGTGAATACTTGCATATAGCACAACCAGTTACATAAAAATTTGGAGTCCCCCCCAGCACATCCAATAGTTTCGGGGGTTGGCTCAATGGGTGAACATCTGGGCGAGTGGCTTGATAACATTCTTCATACATACATCCAGATGATCCCTAGCTTTGTCAAAGACACTACACACGTAATTAATAAAATGGACAAACAGATTTGGGAGGACACTTTTAAGTGGCTGACAATTGATGTTTCATCCTTGTATTCGTGTATAACCCACAACTTGGGGATTAAGGCAGTTGAGTACCATTTGCAGCTTAGAAGTGCCTTACCGAATTGATTGATTTTGTGTTAGAAGTGCTGAGATTTCTGCTCACCCATAATTTTTTTATGTTTGACTCAAACTACTACTTAGAGACATGTGGTACGGCAATGGGGGCAAAATTTGCCCCCTCTTATGCCAATTTATTTCTGGGGTGGTTCGAGTCTACGTATATTTATGGTGAGCAGAATATCTATAGCAACTTCATCAAGTCATATATAAGATACATCAATGACCTGATCATAATTTGGTCAGGTACAGATGAACAAGCAGAGAGTTTTTTAGGACATCTCAACTCCAATTCCATGAATCTGAAATTTACCCACAACCTGAGCAATCATACTTTACAATATCTAGATATTCTCTTAAGAGGTGAAAATGGGAAGATAACCTCAGAGTTATATAGAAAGGAGATTGCTGGGAACACTATTTTGAGAGCGGTCTCCTGTCACTCTAAACATTTGAAGATTGGGATTCCTAAAGGCCAATTTATGCGTATTAGGAGGATTTGTACAGATGTAGAAAGTTATGATAGACACTCATTGGACTTAATCCACAGATTAGAAAAGAGAGGATATAACAAAGAGTCCTTACTACAACTAAGACAAAAGATAAGGAATATGAACAGATCCAACTTTTTCCAAAAACAGCATAAAAATCTGACTAAGAAAAAGAGTAAGGATGATATTAAATGTATAACCCAATTTAGTAATCAGTTTGGAAAAATAAAAATATTATACACAAGAATCTTGAGATTCTAACTCTGGACTCCCAATGCAAAAATATTTTAGATAAAGGAATTAAATTTATTCCAAAGAGAGCAGCCACCATTGGGAGCCATGTAATTAAATATGTATATAATTCAGAAACGTCCACTAGAAAAACTTGGTTAACAAGAAAAAGTTTTTTTTCATTGTGGTAGACACTGTAATGTGTGTATTCACTGCAAGATAGGCAAATATTTGATCTCCACCACAAATAATTCCACACAGAATATCAAATATACACTAGACTGTTGTTCAAAATATGTGATCTATTTGATCACATGTAAAATCAGTGGAAAAAAATACACAGGCTCAACTAGTAGAAACTTAAAGGATAGGATACATGAACATCTCACGTCAATAGATAAAGATCCCCCTAAGACCCCAGTAGGTAAACATTTCAACCTTTACAAAGAAGGAAAATGTGCCCTAATGTTCCAGGAAATAGACTATATCCCTCCAAACAAGAGAGGAGGAGACAGGTATAGGAAATTACTGGATAGAGAAGTCCAATGGATTTTCAATTTAGAGACTAGAGAACCGAAAGGGATAGATTTAAGATGGGACCTGGACCTGTATCAGGGTCTATAATAATACACTTTACTATGTATACAGTAATACTATTCCCCACCTTTTCCATTCTCTTCTCCCTTTTTTAAAAATATATGCTATAAATCCAAAAATGGAATTTGTCCAAATCTATGGACATGTATATTGATTTTATTGCTTGAGTTTCATCCTCTCTATTAGGTTATCTGTGTCTTGATCTAAACAACATTGTACTTATGAGATCCAGACCATTGATGCCTAAGAATTGCACTCTATCTAAGAAAAATATTATTGTCAGTCTCTGTTCATGTGACGTGGCAGCACAAAGCTGTCTTTTTCTGTATCATATACTGTATATATATATATATATATGTAAAAATTATATATATACAAAAAATAAAACTTAAGTTTTAAATATGAATGGTTTTTACAATATAACAAACTATAAATAACATAAAAAAGTGTAAGAAAAAAGAACGTTCAATATACACATATAGCTGTATTGCTTGCCTAAATCATAGATGGCCCATGAATTTTAACCACTAAAAAGTTTTTTGCCATTTAAAGTGCTCTCTTTTTAAAGATAAACTAATCTGTGAGATATATATATATATATATATAACATTGAGAAGGATCACTATCTACTGTTGTTTTTCTTTGAGTTTTAAATAACATGATTTTATAATGTTATTGTTTAACTAGTAGTGAGCTACTATGTATTTGTATCGATTTAAGTTAATGTTATGTTGTTTGTCAATTATTTTTTTTTTATTGTATCAAATGTTAACTATATGTATGTACTAATCTGTTAGCACTCCTGTGAGATCACCCTAGGGCTTGCTGCAGAGAACCAATGAAGTTACAGCATCAACGTCTCTTGCTGATTCACACTAAGATTTCTAGATGTGGGGCAGTCCTTTTCACGGTAGTGCATTCAGAGGTTTCCTATACGTCAGATGTCTGGGGGTATGGCTCTTACGTAGTCATATATACCTGTATGTAGACACTCCCAGACTATCTTTGAGAAAGCGCCAGTGCGGATTGAAACACGTCAGATGATGTATCTCCTGTGTCTCTTTTTGTGAGTTCAAGTGTGTAAATAAGGCTTGTGCATAGTGTCTACCCTTCACCTATAATGTCTATTTACTTCACTGTTGCTTGCAAGGAGATTGTTATATATATATATATATATATATATCTATTTATAAATGCATAGAACATATTCCCCTATGTGAAGAACATTGGAATGTGAAATATTTAAATAAAATACATAGTTGAAAACCTTTATTGTTATTATATGAATAATGCATAAATATTAGTTGATTGCAAAAGTCTCCAATACACGTGTATATATATATATATATATATATATATATATATATATATATATAAGGCTCCAATACACGTATAAATATATAGGGTCATGGGATGTGTACCCGGTCCGGTATGAGAGTGCAGTTCCCTTCCGTGTTTTGTATATGTCTAGGGTGGTTACATATTCCTGTGCACCCTTCCCTTGTTTTCAGTTTGTTTGGATTTGAAAGCTTGCATTGTGTGGCTGTTTTAGGGTCTCAGGTATTGGAAAGGACCTTGATGTGGTACCTGAGCTTGTCCCATTTGGCCAGATGCGGTGACTAATCTTTCCATTTTTGCTTTTAAATCTTAGCTGAGAGCTTGTACGTGAGTGCTGGGTTTTCTCTGTGTGTTGTATTAATTTGTTTTGTAATTTTCCCTATGGTTCTTGCACCCAGACCTGTCTGGGGTTAACTGCTTGTGGCTCTGGGGACAGCACAGCTCCCTGTGAGTGCCAGTGGCACCCAGGGCTGAGCATGTTGCAGGGTCATGGGATGTGTACCCGGTCCGGTATGAGAGTGCAGTTCCCTTCCGTGTTTGTATATGTCTAGGGTGGTTACATATTCCTGTGCACCCTTCCCTTGTTTTCAGTTTGTTTGGAGTTGAAAGCTTGCATTGTGTGGCTGTTTTAGGGTCTCAGGTATTGGAAAGGACCTTGACGTGGTACCTGAGCTTGTCCCATTTGGCCAGATGCGGTGACTAACCTTTCCATTTTTGCTTTTAAATCTTAGCTGAGAGCTTGTAAGTGAGTGCTGGGTTTTCTCTGTGTGTTGTATTAATTTGTTTTGTAATTTTCCCTATGGTTCTTGCACCCAGACCTGTCTGGGGTTAACTGCTTGTGGCTCTGGGGACAGCACAGCTTCCTGTGAGTGCCAGTGTCACCCAGGGCTGAGCATGTTGCAGGGTCATGGATGTGTACCCGGTCCGGTATGAGAGTGCAGTTTCCTTCCATGTTTTGTATATGTCTAGGGTGGTTACATATTCCTGTGCACCCTTCCCTTGTTTTCAGTTTGTTTGGATTTGAAAGCTTGCATTGTGTGGCTGTATTAGGGTCTCAGGTATTGGAAAGGACCTTGACGTGGTACCTGAGCCTGTCCCATTTGGCCAGATGCGGTGACTAACCTTTCCATTTTTGCTTTTAAATCTTAGCTGAGAGTTTGTAAGTGAGTGCTGGGTTTTCTCTGTGTGTTATATATATATATATATATATATATATATATATATATATATATACTGTGTGTATATATATATATATATATATATATATATATATATATATAAATACAAGTAGCCCTCAGTTTACGCCGGGGTTAGGTTCCAGAAGGAATGGTTGTAAATCGAAACCATTGTAAATTGAAACCCAGTTTATAATGTAAGTCAATGGGAAGTGAGGGAGATAGGTTCCATGCCCCTCTCAAAATTGTCATAAGTAACACCTAATACATTATTTTTAAAGCTTTGAAATGCTTTACACTAAGTTAAATGAACAAAAAACATTTTCTAAACAACATTATAAACCTAATAAAATAATTACACAACAGACTTCACTTGCATTTTTCTGCAAACAGTTCTTTCTATGCATTCCAATCTGGACTGATTTATAGACAGGAAGATCTTGTTCCTTTGAAATCTGTTCGATAGCTCAGGTCTGGTTAAACTGATTAATTTCAGCTTGCTTGGCTTTGCTGCAACACAAGCGGACAGCTCCACTTACTGGCTATTTTAATAAATGCACTACTTCTCAATGCTTTTCAATAGCAGTCACATGACTGGAAAAAAGGTTGTTATTCTGAAACGGTGTAAATTGAACCGTTGTAAAACGAGGGCCACCTGTACATATATATATATATATATATATATATATATATATATATATATATACATATATATGTTTACATATGTATTTATGTATTTTTATGTGTGTATATGTCTGTAAATACATATATACACATACAGTATAAATACCTAAATACATACATATGTACATATAAATATGTAGTCATGTATATGTATGTATCTCTATGAGACCTCATATCCTTGATTTCTTTTAACTTTTTATTGCAATTTTTTAATAATAATTTATTACTTTATTACTTTTTAATCAAGCGTAACAGTTAATCGGAGCTCTGAAGTCAGTCTATCCTAACGTGTGTTAAGTTCAATTGCGCTTAAGCAATTGCATTTACTTTCAACCTGTAATTCATGTCAAAGATAAACCCCTTTTCATTCTTGCACGCAACAAGTTAATATATACTCTTTTTGCTGCTTCCCTCACCAATCTATGGTCTATATCAGAAACCAATTTAAGCAGTATTTTTTTATTTGTCATTTCCATAGATTGTAATTATTACTAGAATAATTTAGATCTTTCTTTCCATATAAGAAAATGTCTAATATTTATATCAGGCTGTTGGACTTCTTTTAGTAATGTTGAGGCAGTGAGTATTTTTCATAAAAATAAAAATTCCAGAACAAGAGATCATGATCTCAAGTTGAAAGGAAGTCGATTCAGGATTAATTTGCGGAAGCACTTCTTTATAGGAAGGGTGATTGATTCATGGAATAAACTTCCACAAGAGGTAGTGATGAGAAGCAATGTGGGGGACTTTAAGAATGCCTGGGATAACCATAAGGCTATCCTACAAACTAGATAATTTTATACTTTTAGGAAATATTGGGCAGACTTGTTTGGGTCTATGGCTCTTAGTTACTGTCAAAATCTATGTTTCTATCTATGTTTAACAAGTACAGCAAAGAAATAGAATTTAACCTGTTATAACATCATCCCATTTATACTGTTAGTTAATTTGTGGTATATATTTTGTTGTTTTAGCACTGTATCTTACAACTTTTAATATTTTGTTGCTAAGAGAAATGAAATAAGGAGATTTTGGAATAATGTGAGCAATACAATAGCAGAAACAGCAACATAAATAATATACATTTAGAAATAAAGGTCAGGAGTCAGTAGCAGACCTATGAAACAGGGGGCTCTGGTGAAAAAATCTAACTCAGTAGAAAGCAATAGTAATAGTATACATGCTGCTCTGTATAATGCATTAGGGTTGTACACATTCTGCACAGATCTATGTATTTGCTGATTGCTGTGCTACCCCCCAGCAATTGGACCCTAATCTATTCAAAGGATAGACATTTTTTTCATGATTATAAATCAAGAAAAAGATTTTCTATTTGGGTCCATTTTAAGCACAGCTGAAATGTAATATAGAAATGACATCTGTAGATAAATTACCTCCTGTGAGCTTATTTTTTACATTCAAATATGTTTATATCCTCTTTATAGTAACATTTAGGTTTATAGGAGATATATAAAATGATTATACTGTTTAAAAATATCCATTGGACCATATGGAAGCAATATTATTTCCCTTGTTGACAGCTCAAAAACTACAGAATGGATGTATTTTAAAATATATTGGATTGTAGTGACTGCTACTTAAAGTGACAGTCTATTTAAATTTAAACTTTCATTATTCCAATAGGGCATACAAATTTAAACAACTTTTCAATTTACTTTTATCATCAAATTTGCTTTGCTCTCTAACGGCTAGATTTAGAGTTCGGCGGTAAAAGGGCTGTTAACGCTCCGCGGGTTTTTTTCTGGCCGCACCATAAATTTAACTCTGGTATCGAGAGTTCAAACAAATGCTGCGTTAGGCTCCAAAAAAGGAGCGTAGAGCATTTTTACCGCAAATGCAACTCTCGATACCAGAGTTGCTTACGGACGCGGCCGGCATCAAAAACGTGCTCGTGCACGATTCTCCCATAGGAAACAATGGGGCTGTTTGAGCTGAAAAAAAACCTAACACCTGCAAAAAAGCAGCGTTCAGCTCCTAACGCAGCCCCATTGTTTCCTATGGGGAAACACCTCCTAAGTCTGCACCTAACACCCTAACATGTACCCCGAGTCTAAACACCCCTAACCTTACACTTATTAACCCCTAATCTGCCGCCCCCGCTATCGCTGACCCCTGCATTACACTTTTAACCCCTAATCTGCCGCTCCGTAAACCGCCGCCACCTACGTTATCCCTATGTACCCCTAATCTGCTGCCCTAACATCGCCGACCCCTATGTTATATTTATTAACCCCTAATCTGCCCCCCACAACGTCGCCGACACCTACCTACACTTATTAACCCCTAATCTGCCGAGCGGACCTGAGCGCTACTATAATAAAGTTATTAACCCCTAATCCGCCTCACTAACCCTATCATAAATAGTATTAACCCCTAATCTGCCCTCCCTAACATCGCCGACACCTACCTTCAATTATTAACCCCTAATCTTCCGACCGGAGCTCACCGCTATTCTAATAAATGTATTAACCCCTAAAGCTAAGTCTAACCCTAACACTAACACCCCCCTAAGTTAAATATAATTTTTATCTAACGAAATAAATTAACTCTTATTAAATAAATAATTCCTATTTAAAGCTAAATACTTACCTGTAAAATAAATCCTAATATAGCTACAATATAAATTATAATTATATTATACCTATTTTAGGATTAATATTTATTTTACAGGCAACTTTGTAATTATTTTAACCAGGTACAATAGCTATTAAATAGTTAAGAACTATTTAATAGTTACCTAGTTAAAATAATTACAAATTTACCTGTAAAATAAATCCTAACCTAAGATATAATTAAACCTAACACTACCCTATCAATAAAATAATTAAATAAACTACCTACAATTACCTACAATTAACCTAACACTACACTATCAATACATTAATTAAACACAATTGCTACAAATAAATAAAATTAAATAAACTATCTAAAGTACAAAAAATAAAAAAGAACTAAGTTACAGAAAATAATAAAATATTTACAAACATAAGAAAAATATTACAACAATTTTAAACTAATTACACCTACTCTAAGCCCCCTAATAAAATAACAAAGCCCCCCAAAATAAAAAATTCCCTACCCTATTCTAAAATACAAATATTACAAGCTCTTTTACCTTACCAGCCCTGAACAGGGCCCTTTGCGGGGCATGCCCCAAGAATTTCAGCTCTTTTGCCTGTAAAAAAAAACATACTATACCCCCCCCCCAACATTACAACCCACCACCCACATACCCCTAATCTAATCCAAACCCCCCTTAAATAAACCTAACACTACCCCCCTGATGATCTTCCTACCTTGTCTTCACCATGCCAGGTTCACCGATCCGTCCTGGCTCCAAGATCTTCATCCAAGCCAAGCGGGGGCTAGACATCCACTGAAGAAGTCCAGAAGAGGGTCCAAAGTCTTCCTCCTATCCGGCAAGAAGAGGACATCCGGACCGGCAAACATCTTCTCCAAGCGGCATCTTCTATCTTCTTCCATCCGATGACGACCGGCTCCATCTTGAAGACCTCCAGCGCGGATCCATCCTCTTCTTCCGACGACTAGACGACGAATGACGGTTCCTTTAAGGGACGTCATCCAAGATGGCGTCCCTCGAATTCCGATTGGCTGATAGGATTCTATCAGCCAATCGGAATTAAGGTAGGAATTTTCTGATTGGCTGATGGAATCAGCCAATCAGAATATAGTTCAATCCGATTGGCTGATCCAATCAGCCAATCAGATTGAGCTCGCATTCTATTGGCTGTTCCGATCAGCCAATAGAATGCGAGCTCAATCTGATTGGCTGATTGGATCAGCCAATCGGATTGAACTTGATTCTGATTGGCTGATTCCATCAGCCAATCAGAAAATTCCTACCTTAATTCCGATTGGCTGATAGAATCCTATCAGCCAATCGGAATTCGAGGGACGCCATCTTGGATGACGTCCCTTAAAGGAACCGTCATTCGTCGTCTAGTCGTCGGAAGAAGAGGATGGATCCGCGCTGGAGGTCTTCAAGATGGAGCCGGTCGTCATCGGATGGAAGAAGATAGAAGATGCCGATTGGAGAAGATGTTTGCCGGTCCGGATGTCCTCTTCTTGCCGGATAGGAGGAAGACTTTGGACCCTCTTCTGGACTTCTTCAGTGGATGTCTAGCCCCCGCTTGGCTTGGATGAAGATCTTGGAGCCAGGACGGATCGGTGAACCTGGCATGGTGAAGACAAGGTAGGAAGATCATCAGGGGGGTAGTGTTAGGTTTATTTAAGGGGGGTTTGGGTTAGATTAGGGGTATGTGGGTGGTGGGTTGTAATGTTGGGGGGGGGGGTATAGTATGTTTTTTTTACAGGCAAAAGAGCTGAAATTCTTGGGGCATGCCCCGCAAAGGGCCCTGTTCAGGGCTGGTAAGGTAAAAGAGCTTGTAATATTTGTATTTTAGAATAGGGTAGGGAATTTTTTATTTTGGGGGGCTTTGTTATTTTATTAGGGGGCTTAGAGTAGGTGTAATTAGTTTAAAATTGTTGTAATATTTTTCTTATGTTTGTAAATATTTTATTATTTTCTGTAACTTAGTTCTTTTTTATTTTTTGTACTTTAGATAGTTTATTTAATTTTATTTATTTGTAGCAATTGTGTTTAATTAATGTATTGATAGTGTAGTGTTAGGTTAATTGTAGGTAATTGTAGGTAGTTTATTTAATTATTTTATTGATAGGGTAGTGTTAGGTTTAATTATATCTTAGGTTAGGATTTATTTTACAGGTAAATTTGTAATTATTTTAACTAGGTAACTATTAAATAGTTCTTAACTATTTAATAGCTATTGTACCTGGTTAAAATAATTACAAAGTTGCCTGTAAAATAAATATTAATCCTAAAATAGCTATAATATAATTATAATTTATATTGTAGCTATATTAGGATGTATTTTACAGGTAAGTATTTAGCTTTAAATAGGAATTATTTATTTAATAAGAGTTAATTTATTTTGTTAGATAAAAATTATATTTAACTTAGGGGGGTGTTAGTGTTAGGGTTAGACTTAGCTTTAGGGGTTAATACATTTATTAGAATAGCGGTGAGCTCCGGTCGGCAGATTAGGGGTTAATAATTGAAGTTAGGTGTCGGCGATGTTAGGGAGGGCAGATTAGGGGTTAATACTATTTATGATAGGGTTAGTGAGGCGGATTAGGGGTTAATAACTTTATTATAGTAGCGCTCAGGTCCGCTCGGCAGATTAGGGGTTAATAAGTGTAGGTAGGTGTCGGCGACGTTGTGGGGGGCAGATTAGGGGTTAATAAATATAATATAGGGGTCGGCGATGTTAGGGGTAGCAGATTAGGGGTACATAGGGATAACGTAGGTGGCGGCGATTTGCGGTCGGAAGATTAGGGGTTAATTATTTTAAGTAGCTTGCGGCGACGTTGTGGGGGGCAAGTTAGGGGTTAATAGATATAATACAGGGGTCGGCGGTGTTAGGGGCAGCAGATTAGGGGTACATAAGTATAACGTAGGTGGCGGTCGGCAGATTAGGGGTTAAAAATTTTAATCGAGTGGCGGCGATGTGGGGGGACCTCGGTTTAGGGGTACATAGGTAGTTTATGGGTGTTAGTGTACTTTAGGGTACAGTAGTTAAGAGCTTTATAAACCGGCGTTAGCCAGAAAGCTCTTAACTCCTGCTTTTTTCAGGCGGCTGGAATCTTGTCGTTAGAGCTCTAACGCTCACTGCAGAAACGACTCTAAATACCAGCGTTAGAAAGATCCCATTGAAAAGATAGGCTACGCAAATGGCGTAGGGGGATCTGCGGTATGGAAAAGTCGCGGCTGAAAAGTGAGCGTTAGACCCTTTAATCACTGACTCCAAATACCAGCGGGCGCCCAAAACCAGCGTTAGGAGCCTCTAACGCTGGTTTTGACGGCTACCGCCGAACTCTAAATCTAGGCCTTAGTATTTCTTGTTGAAAGCTAAACCTAGGTAGGCTCATATGCTAATTTCTAAGCAGTGGAACTGCCTCTTATTTCAGTGCATTTTGACAGTTTTTGACAGCTAGACACTTCTAGTTCATGTGTGTTATATAGATAACATTGTGCTCACTCCTGTGGAGTTATTTAACCCCTTAAGGACCGGGCATTTCAGACTGAAACTTCCATCACTCCATTTAAACAGAAATAGAACCTTGATTTTTTTTCTTTACCTATCAAAACTATATATTTTTTTTTCTAGTAGACAACCCAAAGCATTGATCTAGGCCAATTTTAATACATTTCATGCCACCATTTCACCGCCAAATGTGATCAAATAAAAAAATCGTTAACTTTTTCAGAAACTTTAGGGTTCTTACTGAAATTATTTACATACGGTTTGTGCAATCATGGCAGTCAGTATGCAGTTTCAGACCTTTTTTTAATTTATTTTTTTATTATTATAATTTTCTTCAGTGTATGATTACCCCTTACATTCCCACCTTCCTGATCCCTCCCAAAAAGCTTTCTAACCCTCCCCCTCTAACTAGTTTCTGCCATCTTAGGTACTGGCAGCTGTCTGCCAGTACTCAGTTTTCTATAATTTTTATTTTTTATTGAATAATAATAAAAAAATATATATTTTTCTGTAGTGTAGTTGCCCCACTCATTTACCCCACCTTCCCCTCAGCGATCTTTTCCCCTACCCACTATTCCTCCCTCTCTACTCTAGGACCCCCTTTACCCTCTATTTCTCCTCTCTCCTGTTATCTGCATTTTTTTCCTGCAGAGATCCCACCCGTTCCTGCCCTTCCAGCTATGGGCCGCCCATCCACCTCTCTCCTAACCCTTCCACACCACCAATGATCGGTACCACAACTATCCGATGCAGAGACAAAGTGTAATCAAAAAGGTACAAAGTGTATTAATATAACAGTGTTGGTTATGCAAAACTGGGTGTCATGAGATGCAGGACATATGCAGGACTTAACAAAGATGGTACAACTCTATTTTATTACAGAGCATAGAAACATACATCTAGTCAGGTTGATTTCACTAACTAACTGCGACACAGACTACCGGACCTAAGCCCCGCCCCCAACTAGTGACATCACATCCTGCTCTCATCACATCTTCCCCTTTTTCAAAGGCGAAGCATACATTTGAATATAACAAATAACAAGGTATACAAACAGAGTATACAACAACATTTTTTTCCGAACAATATATAAACAAATAGGTTCAGAAAATATAAACACATAAATTACATCCTGACTTGGACATCGGGGTAGACTACCCTAGTCCACAGTGACCATGGGATTATTCTGCCCATACTTCCGGTCACTGTTCTAGCTAGTCAGTCCCTATATCGGGCCGGAAGTTTCACCACTCTTCCGCTTGATGTAACTTTGCATGAACTGTCCTCTGATACAGAAGATGGTGAATTAGAGTCCGCTGGAGGCAAATATATATCCTCGCTGTGATCTTGCTGAGGGGAAGGCACCTCTCTTAGAACAGGGGATCCCACCGGCGGTGGTACTGAGGCATCCAGTTCCAGACTCTCAGGTACAGGCTGAAGATGTCTTCGGTTATGGCGTGTAACCGTCCCTCCCTCAGTAAGGACTGTATAAGACCTTGGTTCTGGAGAGCGGCCAACTACCATAGCAGGCGTCTTCCATTTTTTCTCATCATCCAGTTTAATTCTGACAGTTTGCCCCGCATTCAGTTCCTGTAAGGGCCTGACAGAATGTCTCCTGTCGTAGAAGAAATGATAACCCTTTTTGGCCTCTTAATCCCTCCTAAGGACTTCGTCCCGAGGAACAGGGCCAGGCAGCTTGAAGATACCCACTGAGGGTAAAGTGGTGCGAATCTGGCGTCCTAAACCCGGTAGCTTGAATGGGCGTCGCCCTGTATGAAAAGAGGGCCAGGTACAGCTCAGATTGCTTTAGAATGAATTTTGTTGTTTGAACTGCCCTTTCAGCCATTCCATTGGCCTGCAGATAATGTGGACTTGACGTGGAATGTACAAAGTCATATTCCCTGCTGAAAGCACTGAACTCTGTAGAAGCGAACTGCATACCATTATCACTAACCAGCTCCATTGGAATGCCCCACCGGGCGAACAAGCTCTTCAGGCGAATGATAACGGCTTGACTTGTGATATCATTCAGGGGTGCAATTTCCATATACCTGGAATAGTAGTCGATCCCAACAAGGAACTTTTTCCCGTGCAGTTCACACAAATCAGCAGCTATTTTCTGCCACGGCCCCGCAGGCAGCGGAGTAGAAATCAAGGGCTCCCTTCTCTGAGTAGGCTGGCGTTCCCGGCAAAAGAAAAATTTAGACACGTGATTTGCAATGTTGGAGCTGATCCCAGGCCACCACACAGCTGTAGCTGCCCTTTCTCTGTACTTTGTAATTCCTAAGTGTCCATCGTGAATCCTGTTTGACATCTCCTTCCTCATGCTGACAGGAATTACAATGCGGTCTTGGAACAGCACCAACCCCTCCAGCTCTGTGAGCTGCGACCTCTCTGGCTGGTAAGCACTTAAAGACATCCAGGCTGCCCGGCTCTCGGGCCAGCCTTCTTTTATGTACTTTATAACCTCTTGCAGATCTGTGTCCAAATATGTTTCTTTCTTTATTTCCTCTAGTTTCCTTGAAGAAATGGACTTAGAGGCCAGAACTGAATCAACATACACTTTCACCTCAGATTCAGTGGAGGATTCTTGAGCAGCAACCAGCGGGAGCCTGGATAGTGTATCTGCCACAACCAGTTGTTTCCCCTGCACATGCACTGCCTGAACATTGAACCTGAGCAGTCTCATTAAAAGTCTCTGGCATCTCAAGGGTGTTTTGTCGATGTCATAAGAGTTGATTAGAGGGACTAGCGGTTTGTGGTCAGTTTCCAGACTAAATTTCTCCAAACCCACTAGATAACACTGAAAGCGCTCACAGGCCCAAACTGCAGCCAGGCACTCTTTCTCAATTTGAGCGTATTTTGACTCCGCAGCCATCAGTGTGTGGGAACAGTAGGCGATGGGCTGTAGTTTATTTTCATTTAACTGTAGGAGTGCAGCCAACAACCCATAACTGCTTGCATCGGCACTAACCACAGTCTTTTTTGAAGGGTCGTAGAACCCCAGCACTGGGGCAGACTCCAGCAGGGACTTGGCCTGCATAAAAGCTTTTTCTTGTGAAGGTCCCCAGACCCAGGCAACGTCTTTCTTAAGCAACTCTGTGATAGGGTGTAAAACTGTTGATAAATCTGGAAGAAACTTGCCCACGTAATTTACAAGGCCCAAAATCTGTCTCAGCTCATGTACATCAGAAGGACTTTTCATCTGTTCAATAGCACAAATTTTCTCTGGGTCTGGCTTGATGCCATCCCCGATGATGATATGCCCAAAGTAACATAATTCAGTTTTCTAAAATTACATTTTTCTTTATTCAGCTTCAGCCCAGACTCTTTGATAGCCTGTAGCACACAACTTAAACGCTGATCATGCTCCTCCACTGTAGACCCATACACTAGAATGTCATCAATGACGACAGCTGTGCCCACGTGGTCACTCAGGAGAGAACTCTTTTCCCTTTGAAAGATTTCAGGAGCGGAGGATATCCCAAAGGGGAGTCTGCAGAAGCAGAACCGACCTACCGGTGTGATAAAGGTAGTCAGTTTGCGGCACTTTGGATCCAGGGGGATCTGCTAAAAGCTGCTAGAAGCGTCTAATGTGGAAAAGAACTTCGACCCAGCCAACTTTGGAGCTATATCTTCTAATTTCGGCAGCACAAATCTCTCTCTCTTCACTGCCCCATTCAACCTTTTCAGGTCCACACAGATGCGCACCTTTCCGTTTTTCTTTGCAACTGGAACAATGGGGGCACACCAATCAGTCGCTTCAACAACCTCTTCAATAACCCCCATAGACTTCATGCGCATAAGCTCTTTCTCCACTTGAGGCATGAGCGGGAACGGAATTCTACGGGGTGTAGAAATACTATATGGGACTGTGTCACTTTTAAGTGCTATACGGACTGGTTTGCAATTCAGTAGGCCCAACTCGCCAAACATATCTTCGGAAATCTCATTCACTCTGGACACGAGGCCCAAGTCACAGGCTGCTTTTCTGCTCAATAAATTGCTAACACACTGACCTCGAATCACATGCACCCACATGGTGAACTTTCTTTGCTTGTACTCACAGCTGGCAAGAAATTTCCCCACACAATCAATGCGGCCACCAGGACTATGGGCGTTTATATTAACCTTCGCCAGCTGGGGCTGTCGAGGCAGTTTCATAAATGCAGCAAAAGACATTACAGTGATATCTGCTCCTGTGTCAATCTTAAAATCAACTTTGGCTCCCATTACAGTAAAAGTAACTTTCCAATCTTCCTCTGAGCTTGGCCGTTCCACAACGGACCCCACAAAAGACACTTCCTGACCCTCCTGGTCACTGTACACCTGCATTTCCTTAATGTATTCAGTTTTACACACCACTTCAAATTGGCCCATTCTGTTACATTTTCTGCATCTTTTATCTATGATCGGGCATATAACACTCTGATCATGGGCACGGTAGCACCGTGTGCATCAGGCATGTTGCGCCCATCCACTTCTAGGCCTTTCCATTATTTTAGATCTACCGCTCACACTGTGCCTTTCATTAGCAGTTTTCCTGGACTGTTGCACTTCATCCACAATACTCTCAGACCTCAGATCAGCACTCTGCTTTTTCACCAGTTCACTCTGGCGGGCCATCCTAATAGCCCCATCCAATGTTAAATCAGGCTCTAACTGCAGCTTCAGTGAGACTTCAGCATCTGCAATTCCAATAACTATTCTGTCTCTGATTTGCTCTTCTTTAGCAACACCAAACTCACAGAATTCAGCTAATTCATACAGGCTGCACGCAAATGACTCCACAGATTCTCCCACACGCTGATTACGTTTGTGAAAACAAGCTCTCTCATGAATCACATTTCTTTTGGGTACAAAGTGGGCACTGAGTTTATCCATAACTATATCAAAGTTAAATTCTTCCCCTTCTTGGAAAGTAAAAGCATTGAACACAGGCTCCAGATCTTTCCCCATAGAGTATAAAAGAGAATTAACTTGTACATCACCACTCTCCTTGTTCATTTTGGAAGCAATCCTGAAGTGCTGAAACCGCTGACGCCATGTGGGCCAAGCTGCAGGCTGAAAAAAGTCAAAAGGCTCAGGTGGGGTAAACTTTGACATTGTAATCGATCAGGAACAGAAGCGCAGGCCAGAACTTCTGACACCATGTCATGAGATGCCGGACACAGCAAAGATGGTACAACTCTATTCTGTTACAGAGCATAGAAACATACATCTAGTCAGGTTAATTTCACTAACTAACTGCGACACAGACTACCGGACATAAGCCCCGCCCCTAACTAGTGACATCACATCCTCCTCTCATCACACTGGGGAATGGGTAATAAAGGAAATATCTAACTTTTTAAACAATAACAATTCTGGAGTAGACTGTCCCTTTACTAAACTGCCAAGATGTATCCAAATTTGCCATTCAAAAATTTTAAGCATTAAAACAATAGCCTTTAAAATATAATCCCTTATCAAACAATAACTATATCAAATTAATTTAATTAACAATAAAAATATCAAATTCATTTATTTTATATTAGTCTGTTTACCAATATGTTAACCCCCCCCCCCTCATAGTCCTAAATTCTAATTACAGGTACCAGTTTCTTTAAGAGGCAGCAATGCCAATAGATTTAAGCTTTTTTGTTAAGAATCACTTGTTTAATGAAACAGACTATTTATTGTGAGTACTGGATGTCATAACTACATTTAAATAACAAGAAAACATCTCACAATCACTTTTAAGACTCCATGGAATATACCACTTTGTATAACAGAGAGAAAAAATCTGGAATGAAGAAAAATGTTTTTTTTTTTCTTTATCTACCGTTGTTTCTTCATGAATAATGAAGTGCTATATGTTATCAGAAACTCCTGTTTCAAATTTAAATTGTACCATATGTGAATCAGATTGTAGTTCAAAGTGTACATGATTTGTCTTTTTGATGTAGGTGGAATTGATGGGACTATTATGCCAACAAGAAGTTTAAAACCATTTCATTTAAGAAGGAGAATTTATTTATTTTTAAATATGTAAGCATATATTTACCAAACACAAATATATAAAAATATTTCTCAGGCGTTGCTAGCTATCCTACAATTACAGTTGTATTTTTAAATTACAGAATCACTGAAAGTAGTATTAAAGGGACATTTAGTCTAGATTGAAGCGCAAAAATATTAGCACAATTGAGCCCTACCATTGCTCAAGTTTATTTCATTGTGTTTCTATCTTTGCACTCATATTACAAGTTGAAAGCAATATTCTACTGCTCAGGCGAATGTCTAGGGTGTGCTAAAATCTGGATGTTGGATAGGGTATAATCTAAATCCCACACATAATAAAGTTCTAGAGGGAGGGGGACCAGTTGAAGAACTCATGTTGGCTATTGTTCAAACATTGTCAAAGGTGCACTAAACCTCTACTTAAAGGGAAAGTCTACTCAAAATTAAACTTTCATGATTCAGATAGGGCATGCAATTTTACACAACTTTCCAATTTACTTTTCTCAGCAAATTGTCTTTGTTCTCTTGGTATTCTTTGTTGAAAGTTAAACCTAGGTAGGATCATTTGCTCATTTCTAAGCCCTTGAAGGCCGCCTCTTATCTGAAGGCATTTTGACAGTTTTTCGCAGCTAGAGGGCGGTCATATAGATAACATTGTGCTCATGCACGAGGAGTTACCTAGGAGTCAGCGCTGATTGGCTAAATTGCAAGTCTATCAAAAGAACTGAAATAAGGTCTGCAGAGATTTAGATAGAAGGTAATCACAAAGGTAAAAAGTGTGTTGGTTATGCAAAATTGGGGAATGGATAATAAAGGGATTATCTATCCTTTTTAACAATACAAATGATGATGTAGACTGTCCCTTTAAGTATTGTAGTTCTTTACTTATTTTTATACTATGGGTTTGTATTTAAAAAATTGTAATTTTGGAAATGTAAAATTTAAAGGGAAGATAAAGACAAAATTAAACATTGATGATTTAGATATTCCATGCAGTTTTATGAGACTTTCCAAATTACTTCCATTCTTAAATTGTGCTCACATTTTTATATGCACTCTTTCTAAGGCAATAACACCTACTAAGCCCGTGCAAGAGTTAACAGCATATATGTATATGAGTTTGTGATTGGCTGATGTCTGTCACATGTTACAGTGGGCTGGCTAATTTAAATACATTTTGAGATTTGTCAGGAAAAAAATCTACTGCTCATTTAAGATTCAGTCTACGTACTAACGGCTAGGTTTAGAGTTTTGCGGCCAAAGGGGTGCGTGAGCTACGCATGCTTTTTTCCCCCCACACCTTTTAAATACCGCTGGTATTTAGAGTTCACAGAAGGGCTGCGTTAGGCTCCAAAAAGGGAGCGTAGAGCATATTTACCGCCACTGCAACTCTAAATTCCAGCGGTGCTTACGGACGCGGCCAGCTTCAAAAACGTGCTTGTGCATGATTCCCCCATAGAAAACAATGGGACTGTTTGAGCTGAAAAAAAACCTAACACCTGCAAAAAAGCAGCGTTCAGCTCCTAACGCAGCCCAATTGTTTCCTATGGGGAAACACTTCCTAAGTCTGCACCTAACACCCTAACATGAACCCCGAGTCTAAACACCCCTAACCTTACACTTATTAACCCCTAATCTGCCGCTCCCGCTATCGCTGACACCTGCATTATAGTATTAACCCCTAATCTCCGTACACAGCTGCAATCTACATTATACCTATGTACCCCTAATCTGCTGCCCCTAACACCGCTGACCCCTATATTATATTTATTAACCCCTAATCTGCCGCCCCCAACGTCGCCTCCATCTACCTACAATTATTAACCCCTAATCTGCCGACCGGAACACACCGCTACTATAATAAATGGATTAACCCCTAAAGCTAAGTCTAACCCTAACACTAACACCCCCCTAAGTTAAATATAATTTAAATCTAAAGAAATAAATTAACTCTTATTAAATAAATTATTCCTATTTAAAGCTTTTTATTTTTTGTACTTTAGTTAGTTTATTATATTGTATTTATTTGTAGGTATTGTATTTAATTAATTTATTGATAGTGTAGTGTTAGGTTTAATTGTAGGTAATTGTAGGTATTTAATTTAATTTATTTATTGATAGTGTAGTGTTAGGTTTAATTGTAGATAATTGTAGGTATTTTATTTAATTAATTTATTGATAGTGTAGTGTTAGGTTTAATTGTAACTTAGGTTAGGATTTATTTTACAGGTAATTTTGTAATTATTTTATCTAGGTAGCTATTAAATAGTTATTAACTATTTAATAGCTATTGTACCTGGTTAAAATAAATACAAAGTTGCCTGTAAAATAAATATTAATCCTAAAATAGCTACAATATAATTATAATTTATATTGTAGCTATATTAGGGTTTATTTTACATGTAAGTATTTAGCTTTAAATAGGAATAATTTATTTAATAAGAGTTAATTTATTTTGTTAGAATAAAGATATATTTAACTTAGGGGGGTGTTAGTGTTAGGGTTAGACTTAGCTTTAGGGGTTAATACATTTATTAGAGTAGCGGTGAGATCCGGTCGGCAGATTAGGGGTTAATAATTGTAGGTAGGTGGAGGCGACGTTGGGGGCGGCAGATTAGGGGTTAATAAATATAATATAGGGGTCGGCGATGTTAGGGGCAGCAGATTAGGGGTACATAGGGATAACGTAGCTGGCGGCGGTCTACGGAGCAGCAGATTAGGGGTTAAAAAATTTTAATAGAGTGGCGGCGATGTGGGGGGGCCTCGGTTTAGGGGTACATAGGTAGTTTATGGGTGTTAGTGTACTTTAGAGCACAGTAGTTAAGAGCTTTATAAACCGGCGTTAGCCCAGAAAGCTCTTAACTACTGACTTTTTTCTGCGGCTGGAGTTTTGTCATTAGATTTCTAACGCTCACTTCAGCCACGACTCTAAATACCGGCGTTAGAAAGATCCCATTAAAAAGATAGGATACGCAAATGGTGTAGGGGGATCTGCGGTATGGAAAAGTCGCGGCTGCAAAGTGAACGTTAGACCCTTTCCTGACTGACTCCAAATACCAGCGGCGGTAAAAACCAGCGTTAGGAGCCTCTAACGCTGGTTTTGACGGCTACCGCCCAACTCTAAATCTAGGCCTAAGTAATTTATTTTTTATTTTTTATTATGCACTTATTGATTATGCAATTCTACTTTATTTAAAGGGATAATCTACTTGAAATGTGTTATTGTTTAAAAAGATAGATAATAACTTTATTACCCTTTCACCAGTTTTGCATTACTAACATGGTTATAGTAATACAATATTTACCCTTGTGATTACTTTGTATCTAAGCCTCTGCAAACTGCTCCCTTATCTCAGTGCTTTTTACAAACTTGCATGTAAGCCATTTAGTGCTGACGCGTGCATAATTCCAGAGGAGCGAGCACAATGTTATCTATATGGAATACATGAACTAGCACTGTCTAGCTGTGAACAGCTAATACAATTCACTGAGATGAGAGGCAGCCTTCAAGTGCTTAGCAATAAGCCTATGAACCTACCTAGGTTTAGCCTTCAACTAAGTAAATTAGATTTTTTTTTTAAATTAAATGCCCTATCCGAAATATAAAAGTTTAATTTTGACTTTACTGTCCCTAATTAATGGTCTTTAAAAAGCCTTTTTTAGCTCACAGAAAAAGATCAATTCTAGAACAAAGGTTCATGATCTCAAGTTGAAGGGCAGTAGGTTAAAAAGTAATTGGAAGCACTTCTTTACAGAAAGGGTGGATGATTCCTGTAATAAACAGATGTGGTAAGCACAAATGCTGTAAGGGAATTTAAGAATCCCTAGTTTATGCATAAGGTTATCCTTATTATTAAGAATACACATCAGAAACAGATATGGGATTTCTCAATGTGATTTCTAACTTAGCTTACATCACAATCTACAGTATATTTCTAAATAAGAGTATTTTAAAATATTTTTTTAATGGATGTTCCTGTGCTTAAAGGGATATGAAACCCACAATTTTTCTTTCCTGATTCAGATAGAGCATGCACTTTTAAAGAACTTTCTAATTTACTCCTATTATCAATTTTTCTTCGTATCTATATTTGAAAAGCAGCAATGTAAGCTTAGGAGATGGCCCATTTTTGATTCAGTAGCTGGGTAGCGCTTGCCTCAACATTGAAGAAGATTGCCAGGATTTTTCACTAGGGTACAATTTTTACAGTAAGGATGGATTGCACCTGAATGACATGGGTGCAGGTGTGTTGGGGGAAAGGATGGTAGCACGTTTAGAGGACCTTTTAAACTAGGCAAAGGGGGGGAGGGTCAATTAGAACAAAATAGAACAGAGAGATCAGTCTCTGAATATGTCACTCCCTTAATATCTCAAGGAAGGGATGACTTAAGAAATGTCACATTAGAAAGTATAGAGGAAAGCACACCAAGTAGCAGCAGAAAGTACATGAAAATTAAATGTATGACAACAAATGCAAGAAGCATGACAGGTAAAATGGGGGAGCTGACGCTCTTAGTTGCAGAAGAGGACTATGATGTTATCAGTATAACTGAAACTTGGTGGGATGATTCACATGACTGGGCAGTTAACTTAGAGGGGTATACATTATTTAGGAGGGACAGGAATAATAAAAGGGGTGGAGGAATTTGCATGTATATTAAACCTGACCTTAAACCTACAATAAGGGAAGATATTTATGATACAAGTGACAATGTAGAGACCCTGTGGGTTGAAATAAAGAGTGGGGGGAAAAATCCTAAAAAAATATTACTAGGAACATGTTACAAGCCTCCCAACATTAGTGACCCGGAGGAAACTCAACTACTTATCCAAATAGGCAAGGCTGCTAATAACAGTGCTGTAATTATGGGAGATTTTAACTACCCTGATATAAACTGGGCCAATGAAACTAGTAATTCAGCTAAGGGGGATAGATTTTTAAATGTTCTCAGGGATAACTTCTTGTCACAATTAATAGAGGAGCCAACTAGGAGTAAAGCTATATTGGATTTAGTGCTATCAAACAATACAGATATAATATCAAACATAGAAGTTAAAGAACATTTGGGTAACAGTGATCATAACATGGTCACATTTGAAATCTCTTTTCATATGCAGTGTTTTAAAGGCTTAACTAAGACTTTTAATTTCAAGAAAGCAAAATTCAACGATTTAAGGAAATCATTAAATAATATAAATTGGGACAATGTATTTTCTAATAAAAATACAGAGGATAAATGGATAATATTTAAAAATTTGTTAAATAAATATTCATATCAATACATACCATATGGTTATAAAAATAAAAATAATAAAAACTAAGCCGTTATGGCTAAATAAAAATGTGTTAAGAGAAATTAGGAAAAAACGTAGGGCATTTAAATTATTAAAAGAAAATAGTACAGACTCAGCATACAATATTTATAAGGAATGTAACAAAGCATGCAAAAAAGCAATCAAATTAGCCAAAATTGAAAATGAAAAATTAATTGCCAAGGATTCTAAGTCTAACCCTAAAAGGTTCTTTAAGTACATAAATAGCAAAAAATCTAAGAAGGATAATATAGGTACATTAAAATGTGTGGAGGGTAGCATGATAAATAATGACAGGGAGGGTGAAGGATCTCATTCAGTTGATTGGTCGATGCTAATATGCTACCAGGTTCACATTTGTAATATGGTACTACACCAATCAAAACAGTCAGGTGTGACTAAAACTGCTTGTTCATTATGTTTTCCCTCATATCCCGGAAAAATATGTTATATATCTGATATTCCTTATAACTGTTCATGGAGATACTTTTATTATGACTTCTGTAACATCTGTATGTACAAAGTGAATTGATTACTCTATATTTGTCATTGTCAAGCTTACTTTAATATGAAAATAAAATAAATATTATTTAAAAAAAATAAAATAAATAATGACAGGGAGAAGGCTGAGGTACTAAACCAGTTTTTTTCTTCAGTATACACAAGAGAGGAACCATTTAATGATACTTTGGAACAGAATAGAACATGCCAGTCCATACCACTAACTGGGTTTTGTTTAGAGGATATCAGGAAAAAACTAAAAAATATTAAGGTAAATAAAACTCCAGGCCCAGATGGAATACACCCAAGGGTGTTAAGTGAACTTAGCACTGTTATAGACAAACCTTTACTCTTAATTTTTCAAGACTCATTATCCTCAGGCATGGTACCCCAGGATTGGCGTAAAGCTGATGTGGTGCCACTCTTCAAAAAGGGAAGCAGGGATGATCCAGGAAGCTATAGACCAGTTAGTCTGACATCAATAGTGGGGAAGATATTTGAAGGGATTATAAGGGATTATATTGATGAGCATATTCGTGTAAACAAGATTATGAGTTCTAATCAGCATGGCTTTAGGAGAAATAGATCATGTCAAACTAATCTAATTAGATTTTATGAGGAAGTAAGTAAAAATATAGATAAAGGGGAATCAGTTGATGTGATATACTTAGATTTTGCAAAGGCATTTGATACAGTGCCACATGAGAGATTAATGCACAAAATTAAGGGACTGGGAATAGCTGAAAATGTTAGCTCATGGATAAATAACTGGATAAAAGATAGGGAGCAACGAGTAGTAGTAAATGGATCATACTCAGATTGGACAAAGGTAATCAGTGGCGTCCCCCAGGGATCAGTACTGGGCCCTGTTCTTTTTAATATTTTTATAAATGACTTGGAGCAAGGATTAAATAGCCACATCTCTATTTTTGCAGATGATACTAAATTAAGTAAGGTCATTAGGTCAGAGCAGGACGAACTCTCTTTACAAAGGGATTTGCTAAAATTAAAACTATGGGCATGTGAATGGAAAATGAGATTTAATACGGAAAAATGTAAGGTTCTACATTTTGGAAGTAAAATTAAGAAGGCTACGTATTTTTTAAATGGGACAAGACTTAGCCAAACACATGAGGAAAGGGATTTGGGAGTAGTAATAGATAACAAGCTAAAGAGGAGTGCACAATGCAGGGCAGCGGCTTCAAAGGCTAATAAGATACTAGCATGTATTAAAAGAGGCATTGATTCAAGGGAGGAAAGCATAATTCTGTCATTATATAAAGCCCTGGTAAGACCTCACCTTGAGTTTGGAGTTCAGTTCTGGGGACCGATTGCTAAAAAAGATATTGCAGAACTAGAAAAAGTTCAGAGAAGGGCCACAAAGCTAATAAGGGGATTGGAGAAATTAACCTATGAGGAGAGGCTAGCCAAACTGGGTCTGTTCTTTTTAGAAAAAAGGCGCTTGAGAGGTGACATGATTACTTTATATAAATATATTCAAGGCCCATATACAGAGATGGCAGAAGCTCTTTTTATTCCAAGAAAATTGTTTCTGACAAGAGGTCATAATTTAAGGTTGGAGGAAAGGAGATTTAATCTCCTGCAACGGAAACGTTTTTTCACTGTAAGAGCAATAAAATTGTGGAACTCATTACCAAAGGAGGTAGTGAATGCCAATACCATAGATACATTTAAAAATAGTCTGGATAAATTTCTGTATATAAACAAAATTCATGCATATGATTGCTAGTTTTAAATGGGTCACATTTTAATGGGGTTATTTAAGCTTAACTGGAGCTTTTTGTAAGTATTTTAGATTTGTATAGGTTGAACTCGATGGACTTCAGTCTTTTTTCAACCTTATCTACTATGTTACTATGTTACTATGTTAGGAAAAGGGACGAAGAGGGCCCAACATCGATCAGGAGGAGCTGGATTTCTAAATGACGAGTTCTACTTTTGGCGTTAGTTAGGGCTTTTTTGGGGGGTGAGTTTTTTTATTTTTTAAGAATATTGTTTTTATTTTTACTTTTCTATTCTGGGCTCGTTTTTTTTTTTTTTTTAGTTAGATGTTGTTATTTTTGGGGGTTACTTGTATTGTAAAGAGGGGGTTTTGTAATTATTTTTGCAAAATAGTTGATCACTTTAGGGCAATGCCATAAAAAAGACCCTTTTAAGGGCTATAGTAAATTATTTTAGTGTTTGTTTGTTTTTTAAGTGGGTTTTTATGTTATGGGGCAAGTAGTCTAGTGTTAGGTATAATTGTTGTTTTTTAATTTTTTTTATACTGTAGTTTATTATTTTATAATTTTTTGTAACTTAGCTTTTATTTTGTAATTTAGGGGGGGTTAGTTTAGAGGGGGGTAAGTTGTTAGTGGTGTTCTAGTTTGTATTGGTAGGTGGCAGTTTAGGCATTAATCACCTAAGCACCCCCATACCTATTTGGAGGTTTATTAGGTGATTATTGTTAGTTAGTATTTAGTAGGCCTCAATCTTCTAACAACCCTTATACCTGTATGAGGGATGATTGGTCGATTATTGTTAGTTAGTATATAGTAGGCCTTAATCTCCTACCCACCCCTCATACCTGTATAGGGGGTGATATGGTGATTATTGATGGTTACCATTTATAAGGCCCTAATTTCCAAACCCACCTCATACCTGTATAGGGGTTGATTAGGTGATTACTGATAGTTAACATGTGTTAGGCCTTTATCTCCTAACCATCCCTCATACCTGTATATTTGTTGATTAGGTGATTATTGATGGCTACCCTGTATTAGGCCTTTATCTCCTAACCACCCCTCATACCTGTATGAGGGTTGATTAGGTGATTAGGTTAGGGCAGCTTAGGGGTTAATAGTGCATTTATCAACAATTTTTAAAATATTATGTATTCTTATAAATGATGCATATTTTTTTAACTATTGTATATAAATTAATATGTATTTTTCTTCTTTAAAACATAAACATATATTTTAAAATTTATATTTATGTTCCAAAAGGCATTAGTGTTACATATGTTTTATTACATAACAGGCATGCAGTTATGTAATGCTATAATTATAATGCAACTTTTATAACATAAATATCTATTCTAAAAATATATTTATATTTACAATAGTAAATCAATAAAGAAAGAATATCTACATTTTAATTTATATATCCAATACTTAAACTAATATGCATTATACATGACCATGCATTTTATTTCAAAGATTGTAGATATAATGTAGTCCCGCCTTGCATTGAAATTCAATATTTAAACTGTTATGCATTTATATTGCATATACATTAAAATGTGTTTATGTTAGCTTGTGGCGTTTCTTAGTGATAATATAGATATATATGTTAATATATATTTATGTTATAGTAGTCAGTAGCATTAAATTATATTTTTACATAACAGGCATTTAGTTATGTATAACTATAATGTTAATTATTCTGTCTTTAATTAGAAGTAATAAACACAAGTAAAATTAATTACATTTTAATTTATATGCAAATATCTTAACATTATGCATTCTACATAACAATGCTACATTTTAAATATTGAATATTTATGTGTAGGCAGATTGGGGTCAATGTTTAAATGATATGCATAGTCATGTACAATGCATAATGCTTAAGTATTTTTTATTTTCTTGTAAGTTTAGTGTTTATGATTTTGTGTAATTGTAGTTTTAATTTTTTAGTAATCTTAGTTTTTTTTATTTTTAGTAATGTTATTATTAGTGTAAACTTAGGTTTTATTTTTATTTCACAGGTAAGTTTGTATTTATTTTTTAAATAGGTAGCTAGTTAATAATTGTAACTTTAATTTAAGTCTATTTTAATTATGTTAAAGTTAGGGTGTGTTAGGTTTAGGGGTTAATAGTTTAAATTAGGTTGTTGCGATGTGGCAGCCGGCAGTTTAGGGGTTATTAGGTTTAGTTAGTTTTGGCAATGTTTGGGAATGGCGGTTTAGGGGTGTGATGATAGCAGGATGTGAGGTCACTAGCATGTGGGCGGGGCTTAGGTCCGGTGTCTGTGTCGCAGTTAGTTTAGTACAATCAAGCTGTCTGGATGTGTATTGCTATGCTCTGTAATAAAATAGAGTTGTACCATCATTGCTGTGTCCTGCATATGTCCTGCATCTCATGACATGGTGTCAGAAGTTCTGGACTACGCTTCTGTTTCTGATGATGACGATGTCAAAGTTTACCCCACCTGAGCCTTTTGACTTTTCTCAGCCTGCAGCTTGGCCCACATGGCGTCAGCGGTTTCAGCGCTTCAGGATTGCATCCAAACTGAACAAGGAGAGTGGTGAAGTACAAGTTAATTCTCTTTTATATTCTATGGGGAAAGATGTGGAGCCAGTGTTCAATGCTTTTACTTTCCAAGAAGGGGACGAAGTTAACTTTGATATAGTTATGGATAAACTCAGTGCCCACTTTGTGCCCAAAAGAAATGTGATTCATGAGAGAGCTTGTTTTCACAAACGTAATCAGCGTGTGGGAGAATCTGTGGAGTCATTTGTGCGCAGCCTGTATGAATTAGCTGAATTCTGTGAGTTTGGTGTTGCTAAAGAAGAGCAAATCAGAGACAGAATAGTTATTGGAATTGCAGATGCTGAAGTCTCCCTGAAGCTGCAGTTAGAGCCTGATTTAACGTTAGACGGGGCTATTAGGATGGCCCGCCAGAGTGAACTGGTGAAAAAGCAAAGTGCTGATCTGAGGTCTGAGAGTATTGTGGATGAAGTGCAACAGTCTAGGAAAATTACTAGTGAAAGGCACAGTGTGAGCGGTAGATCTAAAGTACTGGAAAGGCCTAGAAGTGAATGGGCGCAACATGGCCGATGCACACGGTGCTACCGGGCTCATGATCAGAGTGCTATATGCCCGGCCAGAGATAAAAGATGCAGAAAATGTAACAGAATAGGCCATTTTGAAGTGGTGTGTAAAACTGAATACATTAAGGAGATGCAGGTGGACAGTGACCAGGAGGGTCAGGAAGTGTCTTTTGTGGGGTCTGTTGTGGAACGGACAAGCTCAGAGGAAGATTGGAAAGTTACCTTTACTGTAATGGGAGCCAATGTTGATTTTAAGATTGACACAGGAGCTGATATCACTGTAATGTCTTTTGCTGAATTTATGAAACTGCCTCGACAGCCCCAGCTGGCGAAGGTTACTACAAATGTTCATAGTCCTGGTGGCCGCATTGATTGTGTGGGGAAATTTCTTGCCAGCTGTGAGTACAAACAAAGGAAGTTCACCATGTGGGTGCATGTGATCCGAGGTCAGTGTGTTAACAGTTTATTGAGCAGAAAAGCAGCCTGTGACTTGGGCCTCGTGGCCAGAGTGAATGAGATCTCTGAAGATATGTTTGGCGAGTTGGGCCTACTGAGCTGCAAACCTGTCCGTATAGCACTTAAAAGTGACGCAGTCCCGTACAGTATTTCTACTCCTCGTAGAATTCCGTTCCCGCTCATGCCTCAAGTGGAGAAAGAGCTCATGCGCATGAAGTCTATGGGGGTTATTGAAGAGGTTGTTGAAGCAACTGATTGGTGTGCCCCCATTGTTCCAGTTGCAAAGAAAAACGGAAAGGTGCGCATCTGTGTGGACCTGAAAAGGTTGAATGAGGCAGTGAAGAGGGAGAGATTTGTGCTGCCGACACTGGAAGATATAGCCCCGAAGTTGGCTGGGGCGAAGTTCTTTTCCACATTAGACGCTTCTAGCGGCTTTTGGCAGATCCCCCTGGATCCAAAGTGCCGCAAACTGACTACCTTTATCACTCCGGTAGGTCGGTTCTGTTTCTGCAGACTTCCCTTTGGGATATCCTCCGCTCCTGAGATCTTTCAGAGGGAAATGAGTTCTCTCCTGAGTGGCCACGTGGGCACAGCAGTCGTCATGGACGACATTCTAGTGTATGGGTCTACAGTGGAGGAGCATGATCAGCGTTTGAGTTGTGTGCTGCAGGCTATCAAAGAGTCTGGGCTGAAGCTGAATAAAGAAAAATGTCATTTTAGGAAAACTGAATTATGCTACTTTGGGCATATCATCACCGGGGATGGCATCAAGCCGGACCCCGAGAAAATTCGGGCTATCGAACAGATGAAAAGCCCTTCTGATGTACATGAGCTGAGACAGATATTGGGCTTTGTAAATTACGTGGGCAAGTTTCTTCCAGATTTATCTACAGTTTTGCACCCTATCACAGAGTTGCTTAAGAAAGATGTTGCCTGGGTCTGGGGACCCTCACAAGAAAAAGCGTTCCTGCATGCTAAGTCCCTGCTGGGGTCTGCCCCAGTGCTGGGGTTCTACGACCCTTCAAAAAAGACTGTGGTTAGTGCTGATGCAAGCAGTTATGGGTTGGGGGCTGCACTCCTGCAGCTGAATGACAACAAACTACAGCCCATCGCCTACTGTTCCCGCACACTGACGGCTGCGGAGTCAAAATACGCTCAAATTGAGAAAGAGTGCCTGGCTGCAGTTTGGGCCTGTGAGCGCTTTCAGCGTTATCTAGTGGGTTTGGAGAAATTTAGTCTGGAAACTGACCACAAACCACTAGTCCCTCTTATCAATTCTTATGACATCGACAAAACACCCTTGAGATGCCAGAGACTTTTAATGAGACTACTCAGGTTCAATGTTCAGGCAGTGCATGTGCCGGGGAAGCAGCTGGTTGTGGCAGATACACTGTCCAGGCTCCCGCTGGCTGCTGCTGAAGAATCCTCCACAGAGTCGGATGTAAAAGTGTATGTTGATTCAGTTCTGGCCTCTAAGTCCATTTCTTCAAGGAAACTGGAAGAGATAAAGAAAGAGACATATTTGGACACAGATCTGCAAGAAGTTATAAGGTACATAAGAGATGGCTGGCCCGAGAGCCGGGCAGCCTGGATGTCTTTAAATGCTTACCAGCCAGAGAGGTCGCAGCTCACGGAGCTGGAGGGGTTGGTGCTGTTCCAAGACCATATTGTAATTCCTGTCAGCATGAGGAAGGAGATGTTAAACAGGATTCACGATGGCCACTTAGGCATTACAAAGTGCAGAGAAAGAGCAGCTACAGCTGTGTGGTGGCCTGGGATCAGCTCCGACATTGCAAATCACGTGTCTAAATGTGCCTTTTGCCGGGAACGCCGGCCTACTCAGAGAAGGGAGCCCTTAATGTCTACTCCGCTGCCTGCGGGGCCGTGGCAGAAAATAGCTGCTGATTTGTGCGAACTGCACGGGAAAAAGTTTCTTGTTGTTATCGACTACTATTCCAGGTATTTGGAAATAGCACCCCTGAATGATATCACAAGTCAGGCCGTTATCATTCGCCTGAAGAGCTTGTTCGCCCGCTGGGGCATTCCAATGGAGCTGGTGAGTGATAATGGCATGCAGTTCGCTTCTACAGAGTTCAGTGCTTTCAGCAGGGAATATGATTTTGTACATTCCACGTCAAGTCCACATTATCCGCAAGCCAACGGAATGGCTGAAAGGGCAGTTCAAACAACAAAATTCATTCTAAAGCAATCTGAACCGTACCTAGCCCTCTTGTCATACAGGGCGACGCCCATTCAAGCCACCGGGTTTAGCCCGGCACAGCTGATGCTAGGACGCCAGATTCGCACCACTTTACCCTCAGTGGGTGTCTTCAAGCCGCCTGGCCCTGTTCCTCGGGACGAAGTCCTTAGGAGGGATGAAGAGGCCAAAAAGGGTTATCGTTTCTTCTACGACAGGAGACATTCTGTCAGGCCTTTACAGGAACTGAAAGCGGGCCAAAGTGTCAGAATTAAACTGGATGATGAGAAGAAATGGAAGACGCCTGCTACGGTAGTGGGCCGCTCTCCAGAACCAAGGTCTTATACAGTCCTTACAGAGGGAGGGACGGTTACACGCCGTAACCGAAGACATCTTCAGCCTGTACCTGAGAGTCTGGAACCGGATACCTCAGTACCACCGCCGGTGGGATCCCCTGTTCTAAGAGAGGTGCCTTCCCCTCAGCAAGATCATAGCGGGGATATATCTTTGCCTCCAGCAGACTCTTGTTCACCATCTTCTGTATCAGAGGACAGTTCATGCAAAGTTACATCAAGCGGAAGAGTGGTGAGGCTTCCGGCCCGATACAGGGACTGACTTTAGCTAGAACAGTGACCGGAAGTATGGGCAGAATAATCCCATGGTCACTGTGGACTAGGGTAGTCTACCCCGATGTCCAAGTCAGGATGTAATTTATTTGTTCATGTTTTCTAATCTATCTGTTTTTATAATGTTCTAAAACAAAATGTTGTTGTATACCCTGTTGGTGTACCTTGTTATTTAATATATGCGAATGTATGCTTTGTCTTTGAAAAAGGGGAAGATGTGATGATAGCAGGATGTGAGGTCACTAGCATGTGGGCGGGGCTTAGGTCCGGTGTCTGTGTCGCAGTTAGTTTAGTACAATCAAGCTGTCTGGATGTGTATTGCTATGCTCTGTAATAAAATAGAGTTGTACCATCATTGCTGTGTCCTGCATATGTCCTGCATCTCATGACAAGGGGTTAATAGGTTTAGTTAGTGTTGGCAATGTTTTGGAATGGCAGTTTAAGGTTAATAGGTATATTTAGTGTTTCAGTTAGTGTTGGCGATGTCGGGGAACTGCGGTTTAGGGGTTAATAGGTTTAGTTAGTGTCGGCAATGTCAGGGAACTGCAGTTTCTGGGTTAATAGGTTTAGTTAGTGTCGGCGATGTCGGGGGAACTGCCGTTTAGGGATTAATAGCTTTATTTAGTGATTTAGTTAGTGTCAGCAATGTTGGGGAACAGCGGTTTAGGGGTTAATAGCTTTGTTAAGTGATTTAGTTAGTGTCAGCGATTTCGGGGAACTGTGGTTTAGATTAGAACAATGAAAAATTCTGAATATGAATAAAGAATGGATCTGAAAATTCGGAAACTGATTTATTCATTTTCTGAATTTTTGGGGATTTTAGTTATGAATATCCAAATCGGCCAAAAACTAAATTTGACCGAAACGAATTGCACATGCCTAGTTCCAAGCGGAATCCACTGATGACCCAAACAGTAGTGCTAGTCACACAACTCAGATGTGCAACTAACGGTGCTGATCGGATCACCTATGTTTTCTGCTTGGAGCCAGCAGTTCTGTGCTGTGCCTTTCTGGGGGTTAAACACACAGTAGTGCAGGGTCTGTAGTCTAAACATTACATGCTCTAACAAATTATCCCTTTAAAAAATAATAAAAAATAAATTGCAAACAATTGAAGCTGTTTAATGAATGAAAAAGAGCAGTGCAGACACATAACTGAACCATATCATGATCTCTATGAATAAACACTGAAAAGGAAAGGTAAAAATGGATGTCATCTCAGAAATGTAATTACAATCTGCCACTAAATTTAAAAATATTTTGTTGGGTGGGGCTAAAATATTTCACATGGGGCCTTTCTATTTTCTTTCACCACTACCCAATGCATAAGAAGATATGTAGATCTCCTTCTGAGAGACACCCTAATTATTTTGTATCTTTTTGACGATTGTTTTCTGCAGAGATAGTTTAATAAGTGCAGCAGCTATATACAGTATTCTGTAACATATTCTACCCATAAGCTTTGTAAAATGTGATTTTAACAGAACGTGGCACAGAGGTCTGCTGAAAACTTATATATGACCTGTATGACTTGCCCACAATGCAGTTTAGTATTTGCCTTTAAAGGGACAGCCTACTCCAAGTTTTTTATTGTTTAAAAAGATTGATAATAACTTTATTACCCATTTTGCACAACCAACACGGTTATATTAATATACTTTTTACCTCTGTGATTACATTGCATCAAAGCCTCTGCAGACTGCCTCCTTATCTTAGTACTATTTATAGACTTGCATTTTAGATAATAAGTGCAGACTCATGAATAACTTGATTGGTGTGAGAACTAGGGATGGGCGAATGTGTAAATTTCCAAATTCAAATGTTAGAACGAATGTTATTACCGAAATTCGAATAACAAATCCGAATGTTGATAAGAACCAATATATTCTTAAAAATTCTATAATCGAATGCTATTTACAGTTTTCGAATGTCACTTTCGAATTCGAATGTTTATAATCATATCGAATATCCACATTCGAAATTTCGAATTTAACATTCTATTTAACAAATACTATTCAGAAGTTCAATAGTTCATGTGGTAGGGAGGGAATCTAGTAAACTGATACATAATAGATACAAATATATATTTTAGAATGTTTCTATATAGAATATTGCATAATTCGAATATTACATTTAAAGAAAGCATTAGATATACTATTACAAATATATAAATTCAAATTTTTCTAAACTAATATTTTCTAATGTAATCGTAAAATTCGATACCGGACATTTGAAAATTGAATGTTAGACTGTTATGTAAACATTCGAAATTCGATCAGAACGAACGAATGTGTTAAAATTCGTTTCATTTTTCAAATGTTGCGAAACATTCGCCCATCCCTAGTGAGCACACTGTTATCTATATGACACACATGAACTAGCACTATAGCTGTGAAAAGCCATAAAAATGCCTTGAGATAAAGATGGCTTGCAGGGACTTAGAAACATGCAGAAATTTAGAGGTTTAAATGTTATAAAGTATATTAATATAACAATGTTGGTTTTGCAAAGCTGGAGAATGGGTAGTAAAGGCGCTATCTAACTTTATAAACAATAAAAATGTTGGCATAAACTGTCCCTTTAAGTTTCAATACTTCCAATATAAGTTATCAAAACATGTATTGTGCTGCATGTCAATTATACTTTTATCGTCTCTCTTGACACCTTTTCTTTCTAACTTTCAGTTAACTTAAAAGGGACACTAAAGTCAAAATTAAACTTTCCTGATTCAGAGCATACAGTATTCAGAGACTTTCCAAATCCATTATCAAATTGTGTACAGTAATTTTTAATGCACACTTTCTGCTGTAAAGCATGTGCACATGTTCACAGAGTGTATGTTAACTAGTCTGTGATTGGTTGAAGGCAGTCACATGATACAGGTGGCTGTCAAATGGGGAAAAACTAAATTTGACAGAAAGCAAATCTATCCCTTTTTTAATTCAGAGTGAGTTAGTGCATTGTATTTTTATTATGCACTTGTTAATTTTGCAATTCTACTGTTTTTAAGTCTTCTTTATTTTTTGTTTAGATAATATGTTCTCATTTATGTAAATTATTTTGTCTTAAGCCTGTGCTACTCAATGGCTGTACATGAAATGCAGCCAAGTGAATCAGCTACATGTTTAACCTGGACAGATATGTAGATCCAGAGAGAAAGTGAATAGATGGAAGCAATGTGGTAGTCCAGCAACAGAAAGTGAATTAAAGTGTCATCATTACTTAGTAGTATTAACTAAAAAGGACTTACACAACATAACCTTTGTGCAGTCTTACAATTATTTTAAAAACTAACAATGTTTGCAGCAATTATTTTTCAATGGCCAAAAAACCCTTCCATCAACTTGCTTAATATGGACAAACTTATCTCAAGTAGACCACTGTCTTTTTCGTTGCAAAAAATACATTGTTTTACATCGTTTTATCTAATCCCCTTATGAAAACCAGCAAAATAAATTCTGAATGTATATTGCAAAGTTTTTCTTAATACGCATAAATAAACATGTTATTATAACTTCAAAATGATTCATGCCACATTAAGGTCAGAGATAATCAAATAACTGAGATCCTAGATGAATAAATCAGAGGACACTTCATGTGCATATAAGTAGTTAAACAACCAGTGTGAATAATAGTAGTGCAGGGTACTCACAATCGGCTAGATTTAGAGTTCGGCGTTAGCCGTCAAAACCAGCGTTAGAGGCTCCTAACGCTGGTTTTGGGCTACCGCTGGTATTTAGAGTCAGTCAGGAAAGGGTCTAACGCTCACTTTGCAGCCGCGACTTTTCCATACCGCAGATCCCCCTACACCATTTGCGTATCCTATCTTTTCAATGGGATCTTTCTAACGCCGGTATTTAGAGTCTTGGCTGAAGTGAGCGTTAGAAATCTAACGACAAAACTCCAGCCGCAGAAAAAAGTCAGGAGTTAAGAGCTTTCTGGGCTAACGCCGGTTCATAAAGCTCTTAACTACTGTGCTCTAAAGTACACTAACATCCATAAACTACATATGTACCCCTAAACCGAGGTCCCCCCACATCGCCACCACTCTATTAACATTTTTTAACCCCTAATCTGCCGACCGCACACCGCCGCCACCTACGTTATCCCTATGTACCCCTAATCTGCTGCCCCTAACACCGCTGACCCCTATATTATATTTATTAACCCCTAATCTGCCGCCCCCAACGTCGCCGCCACCTACCTACAATTATTAACCCCTAATCTGCCGACTGGACCTCACCGCTACTATAATAAAGTTATTAACCCCTAATCCGCCTCACTCCCGCCTCAATAACCCTATAATAAATAGTATTAACCCCTAATCTGCCCTCCCTAACATCGCTGACACCTAACTTCAAGTATTAACCCCTAATCTGCCGACCGGACCTCACCGCTACTTTAATAAATGTATTAACCCCTAAAGCTAAGTCTAACCTTAACCCTAACACCCCCCTAAGTTAAATATAATTTAAATCTAACTAAATAAATTAACACTTATTAAATAAATTATTCCTATTTAAAGCTAAATACTTACTGGTAAACTAAACCCTAATATAGCTACAATATAAATAATAATTATATTGTAGCTATTTTAGGATTTATATTTATTTTACAGGCAACTTTGTAATTATTTTAACCAGGTACAATACCTTGTACTATTTAATAGCTAACTAGTTAAAATAATTACCAATTTACCTGTAAAATAAATCCTAACCTAAGTTACAATTAAACCTAACACTACACTATCAATAAATTAATTAAATAAAATACCTACAATTATTTACAATTAAACCTAACACTACACTATCAATAAATTAATTAAATACAATACCTACAAATAAATACAATTAAATAAACTAACTAAAGTACAAATAATAAAAAAGAACTAAGTTACAAAAAATAAAAAAATATTTACAAACATTTGAAAAATATTACAACAATTTTAAACTAATTACACCTACTCTAAGCCCCCTAATAAAATAACAAAGCCCCCCAAAATAAAAAAATGCCCTACCCTATTCTAAAATTAAAATAGAAAAGCTATTTTACCTTACCAGCCTTAAAATGGCCTTTTGCGGGGCATGCCCCAAAGAATTCAGCTCTTTTGTCTGTAAAAAAAAACCATACAATACCCCCCCCAACATTTCAACCCACCATCCACATACCCCTAATCTAACCCAAACCCCCCTTAAATAAACCTAACACTAAGCCCCTGAAGATCTCACCTCACCGGGATCAGCGATCGGTCCAGAAGAGGGTCCAAAGTCTTCATCCAAGCCCAAGCGGGGGCTGAAGAGTGACTTCCATCCTCCGACTGAAGTCTTGATCCAAGCGGCGGCTGAAAAAGTCCATCCTCCGGCTGAAGTCTTGATCCAAGCGGGCGCTGAAGAAGTCCATCATCGGGATGAAGTCTTCTATCAAGCGGCATCTTCAATCTTCTTTCTTCCGGAGCATTCTTCTTCCAGCCGACGCGGTTCGGAACAGCCAATAGAATGCGAGCTCAATCTGATTGGCTGATTGGATCAGCCAATCGGATTGAACTTGAATCTGATTGGCTGATTCCATCAGACAATCAGAATTTTCCTACCTTAATTCCGGTTGGCTGATAGAATCCTATCAGCCAATCGGAATTCGAGGGACGCCATCTTGTATGAAGTCATTTAAAGGAACCGTCATTCGGCGAGTAGACATCGGTAGAAGAGGATGGATCCGCGTCGGCTGGAAGAAGATTGCTCCGGAAGAAAGAAGATTGAAGATGCCGCTTGATAGAAGACTTCATCCCAATGATGGACTTCTTCAGCGCCCGCTTGGATCAAGACTTCAGCCGGAGGATGGACGTCACTCTTCAGCCCCCGCTTGGGCTTGGATGAAGACTTCGGACCCTCTTCTGGACCGATCGCTGAACCCGGTGAGGTGAAGACAAGGTAGGGAGATCTTCAGGGGCTTAGTGTTAGGTTTATTTAAGGGGGGTTTGGGTTAGATTTGTGGTATGTGGGTGGTGGGTTGTAATGTTGGGGGGGTATTGTATGTTTTTTTTACAGGCAAAAGAGCTGAATTCTTTGGGGCATGCCCCGCAAAGGGCCCTTTTAAGGGCTGGTAAGGTAAAAGAGCTTTTCTATTTTAATTTTAGAATAGGGTAGGGCATTTTTTTATTTTGGGGGCTTTGTTATTTTATTAGGGGGCTTAGAGTAGGTTTAATTAGTTTAAAATTGTTGTAATATTTTTCAAATGTTTGTAAATATTTTTTTATTTTTTGTAACTTAGTTCTTTTTTATTTTTTGTACTTTAGTTAGTTTATTTAATAGTATTTATTTGTAGGTATTGTATTTAATTAATTTATTGATAGTGTAGTGTTAGGTTTACTTGTAAATAATTGTAGGTATTTTATTTAATTAATTTATTGATAGTGTAGTGTTAGGTTTAATTGTAACTTAGGTTAGGATTTATTTTACAGGTAAATTGGTAATTATTTTAACTAGGTAGCTATTAAATAGTTATTAACTATTTAATAGCTATTGTACCTGGTTAAAATAATTACAAAGTTGCCTGTAAAATAAATATAAATCCTAAAATAGCTGCAATATAATTATTATTTATATTGTAGCTATATTAGGGTTTATTTTACAGGTAAGTATTTAGCTTTAAATAGGAATAATTTATTTAATAAGTGTTTGTGGCAAACCTAGCCACTTCTGGACTATAACATAAGAAAGGTTGTCTATAGGCTGTATATTGTGCTATGTAGATGTGACAGACCCTTCTGTCAGCACTGAAAGAGTTAACTGTGTTCAGCTTTAGCCTCAGCTATTGTGCACTGTCATTAATGTTATTGATACACAGTCCATTGTTTAATCAACCTCAGAGAGCAGACCCTAGATGATAAGGAAAGCCAAGTGTGTGTCTGTGTTTAAATTGTTATCAGCTTGAGCAAGGTATTCTATTGTATCATGTAAAAGGGCGTGTTCCCTCCATTCAATGTACAACATTCTTTCAACCCCCCTTCTGGGGGGGGTCAGACCTGCATAAATACTGGGCATATGAGCCTTAATAAAAGTCATTCTGTTTAAACCTGACAACTGGCTGGGTTGTGAACTGCTGATTCCCTATGTAGGACATTGTTCCCTGGTGTTAACCCTTGGTATCCGGTTGGTACCGTTACAATTGGTGGCAAGCGACGGAATGAACCTTATCGCCCAGAAGAGCAACTACACAAGCCAGTAACCTCAGGAAGAGGGGGATTACTACAATACTGACTAAGATGGAAGGAGTACCAGGGACCGAAGTGAATGGAGATGGATTATTCTAAGCTAAAGAGACAAACGTAAAAGGAACTGCTAGAAGCCAGGGGAAAGATAGGCAGCAGCAAACCCAAGGCTATATTAATTGCTGAGCTGATGGAGGGAGACAGAGCTCGCAGCGCTACGCCTCCAGCAGCCATGGAGGAGACCCTATACCAGAGGGAAATGAGGACCAGGCTGGAATTTTTACCCCAACCTGTACCACGGGATATGCTATCCGTGGTAATGGCAGATGTGCAGGAGTACGTGATGGCACACAGTCCGCGGAATGCATCCTCCCGAGCAGAATCCATTTTGGACGCACTCAGCAACCCAGTAAGACCCAAAATCCCATACCATGCATTTAAAATGTTTTGTGAGGAGAAGGATGAGATTGATGGGTATTTACAGGATTTTGAGAGACTGTGCGAGTTACATGATTTGGAGCAGTCCGTATGGGTGCCGGTGCTAGCAGGCAAGCTAGCCGGTAGGGCAGCGGAAGCGTATCGCGCTGTACCCAGGGAGGACAGCAAGGATTACGCTAAAGTGAAGAGAGCGATCTTGGAAAGATATGCCATTACCTCAGAGGCATACCGGCGCAAGTTTAGAGGCCTGCGCAAGCCAGAAAGAGATTCCCATGCAGAGTGGGCCCACAAGCTGGATCAAGCATCTCAGGGGTGGATACAGGCCAGCCAAGCTACCACCATGGAAGAATTGCGACAACTGATGCTGTTGGAGCAATTCTTTAACAGCTTGTCCCCAGAAGCCCAAGAATGGGTGAGAGATCGAAAACCCCTCACCTTAACCGAAGCAGCCAGATTAGCAGACCAGCATTTTGATGCCAGGAGGCACCATGGACTACAGCCTAACAAAGGACGGGCTAATATACAATGCCACACCTGCAAGCAGTGGGGACATATGGCACGTGAGTGCACCCAAAATCGGAGCAGACAAGCTTGGAACCAGGTCAGACAGAACCTGGCCCCAAGGGCGGCTGCTCACCATTACCAAACGGAGCCAGCCGCTCATGAGGTGTTGAGCACCCAAGCCGAGGAACCCCTGGGAATTCTGCATGAGGTGATGTCGGTCCAGGGACTTCGGGATTCGGGAGCTACTTTAACCCTGATAGCTCCCCATTTGGTGCCGGATACAGCACCCACTGGCGGATCCGTGGCAGTACGAGGGGCAGGGGGAGCAGTATACCGATTGCCCACTGCTAGAGTGGAGTACAGACCCCCAGTCACCCCAGCAGCTGCCAGTTACCAACCCCCGGCGCACCGCTATACCACACGGCCTCCGGCCACGAACTACCCTCAGAGAGCCTGGTTCAATTTGCGGGGCTACTCACAACCTATTCGGTGCTTTGGATGTAAGCAACTAGGGCACAAAAGACCAGAGTGTCCCCTAAACGCAGCGAATCAAGCACAGTCCTGGAGAAGACCCGCTGGCGGAATCCCACATAATCCTCAGCCTGTGGCCCGCTACGTAGAGGCGCCAGAATGCTGGGGCAGCCTACATGAAGCAGATCCCGTGCAAGCTGCCCACCGGAATAACCGGCAACGGGTTAAAGTGAATGGGAAGGAGGTCAGTTGTCTACGGGATACTGGTGCTACCATGACCTTGCTTCAAGAGAACTTGGTGCCTGAGAAACAGCACACTGGAGACACTGTGGCTGTGAGGGTAGCAGGGGGCACTGTGTTCCGCCTACCTGTTGCCAGGGTACATTTGGATTGGGGAGTGGGCGCTAGACTTGTGAATGTGGGGGTCAAGAAGGACTTACCTGCTGATGTTCTCCTTGGAAATGACTTGGCCCCCCTTGTTTCTGCCTATGCTCCCATGGATCCCGCTGATGTTAACCCTGTGACTACCCAATCCCAGTCCCTCCGGGAAGAGACGCTTCCATGTTTGGGGTGGGGGCAGTACTGAGCCAAGTTGGAGCAGATGGCGGAGAACACCCCGTAGCTTACTTGAGCCGAAAGTTGTTGCCCCGGACATCCCCAAGCCGATCCGTTGGGATCAGACTGTGTATGCCGGCTTGGTTCTGGGGGAGCATTGTGGCAAACCTAGCCACTTCTGGACTATAACATAAGAAAGGTTGTCTATAGGCTGTATATTGTGCTATGTAGATGTGACAGACCCTTCTGTCAGCACTGAAAGAGTTAACTGTGTTCAGCTTTAGCCTCAGCTATTGTGCACTGTCATTAATGTTATTGATACACAGTCCATTGTTTAATCAACCTCAGAGAGCAGACCCTAGATGATAAGGAAAGCCAAGTGTGTGTCTGTGTTTAAATTGTTATCAGCTTGAGCAAGGTATTCTATTGTATCATGTAAAAGGGCGTGTTCCCTCCATTCAATGTACAACATTCTTTCAACCCCCCTTCTGGGGGGGGTCAGACCTGCATAAATACTGGGCATATGAGCCTTAATAAAAGTCATTCTGTTTAAACCTGACAACTGGCTGGGTTGTGAACTGCTGATTCCCTATGTAGGACATTGTTCCCTGGTGTTAACCCTTGGTATCCGGTTGGTACCGTTACAGTGTTAATTTATTTCGTTAGATTTAAATTATATTTAATTTAGGGGGGTGTTAGGGTTAAGGTTAGACTTAGCTTTAGGGGTTAATAAATTTATTAGAGTAGCGGTGAGGTCCGGTCGGCAGATTAGGGGTTAATACTTGAAGTTAGGTGTCAGCGATGTTAGGGAGGGCAGATTAGGGGTTAATACTATTTATTATAGGGTTATTGAGGCGGGAGTGAGGCGGATTAGGGGTTAAAAACTTTATTATAGTAGCGGTGAGGTCCGGTCGGCGGATTAGGGGTTAATAATTGTAGGTAGGTGGCGGCGACGTTGGGGGCGGCAGATTAGGGGTTAATAAATATAATATAGGGGTCGGCGGTGTTAGGGGCAGCAGATTAGGGGTACATAGGGATAATGTAGGTTGCGGCGGTGTACGGAGCGGCAGATTAGGGGTTAAAAAATATATGCAGGGGTCAGCGATAGCGGGGGCGGCAGATAAGGGGTTAATAAGTGTAAGGCTAGGGGTGTTTAGACTCGGGGTACATGTTAGGGTGTTTGGTACAGACTTAGGAAGTGTTTCCCCATAGGAAACAATGGGGCTGCGTTAGGAGCTGAACGCTGCTTTTTTGCAGGTGTTAGGTTTTTTTTCAGCTCAAACGGCCCCATTGCTTTCTATGGGGGAATCGTGCACGAGCACGTTTTTGAAGCTGGCCGCGTCCGTAAGCACCGCTGGTATTGAGAGTTGCAGTTACGGTAAATATGCTCTACGCTCCCTTTTTGGAGCCTAACGCAGCCATTTTGTGAACTATAAATACCAGCGGTATTTAAAAGGTGCAGGCGAAAAAAAGCCAGCGTTAGATACGCGGGTCGTTACCGACAAAACTCTAAATCTAGCCGAATATGTTGCAGCACTCTGTTGTGCTGGTAGAGGCGTTCTGGAGCCTCACAGTGCTCCATCTCACTGAGCAGAGGTTAGACAGCTTCCTCCGAAGGATCAAGCAGGTGGAATTCGATTCATACAAATCAGAACTTATGTATGAAAATCATTTGCTTAAAGGGACATGAAACCCACATTTTTACTTTCATGATTTAGAAAGAGAATGCAATTTTAAACATCTTTCTAATTTACTTCTATGATCTAATTTGTTTTATTCTCTTGCTATTCTTTGCTGAAAAGCATATCTAGATATGCTCAGTAGCTGCTGATTGGTTGCTGCACATAGAAGCCTCATGTGATTGACTCACCCATGTGCATTGCTTTTTCTTCAAATAAGGATATCTAAAAAATGAAGCAAAATAAATAATAGAAGTAAATTGTAATGTTGTTTAAATTTGTATGGTCTATCTGAATCATGAAAGAAAGATTTTTTGTTTAGTGGCCCTTTAATATAAAATCATAAAATGATTTAAACAAAGGGGTTGAAACATTCATAAAATTTTATGCCTGAGGAAACTGCTGTGTTAGCGGAGAAATTTGTTGCATTTTTATGGGCTCAGAATGAATGTTTCAACCCCTCTGTTTTAATCATTTTATGATTTTATATTAAACAATTGATTTTCATACATATGTATCTGATTTGTATTTTATTGACCACAACATGGACACATGAAGTTCAACAGCCAAAGATGCTTGATCAATGCTCATCATACACAAACTGATTGTTAATACATATGGACCAAAGGACTTTGTATGCTCAGACGAGAAGATGAAGATTGTGCAGCCCATGACAACAACAGCCACAGTTCTTTTTGATGACAAGAGATTTTGAATATTTCATTGTTATCTATATGTAAATTAAAATCATGAATAAAATGTATCTGCAAGATATTGACAGTTGCGAAATCAATATAGATATCAATACCAATGTTTACCAATCAGTAAATATATTAAAAACTTATTTTAATAAAACATAAATACCACACTCTATCCAATTGCAAAAACCCAAACAAAAACACACCCATGGACTAAATTAACCTCATTAACCCACTATAATAGGAAGCACTTACTGATATGTGCCATGTTGTATGCTGGTCATGTTGCTAATTATTCTGATTGGCTGTAAATATGATAGTGATGTTATTCTAGATCACATCACTATCACTGCCCTTTAAGATTAGCATCCTTGTTTAGATTGACATATTAACATCCATTATTGCACGTTCAGGGTGCCATTGTGGGAAAATGGTGATTGAATCTTGTGACAGTTATCTAAATTTGACTTGAAAGATTATTGTAGGTTTGATTAAAAAAAAGGACCAATCCCATTTTTCTGATACTGAAAAAAACTAACCAGAAAGATTTGCTATGTAATCTGGGTACTGGAGGAATTCACTGAAGCAACTGCCTTAACAAAATACTTAAAAGGTTGTGAGAAATTCACTAATTGTTTACAATTCTATACTTTCATCATTTTCTTTGCCCTCTTTTCTTGCAATTGTGTTTTTACAGATCCTGTAAGAATTTCTAGTGCATGCTCCAGGCTTTAGGAAGCCAACTCTGTTACATTCTACATAATAATCATTTGATCATCGGTGTAAAAACGTTTCTTATAAAAGCAGATATTTTGCAAAATGGTGTTTAATTGCTGATATATAGTAGGCATCCAAAAATTGTGATTTTATTCCTTTAAGATAGTAAATTCAAAGTAAAAACCTATATAAAAATAAAAATGTTCATTTTTCCCTTGTTTTCACAAGAGATAAAAGTCTGCAAGTAGATGCCTACTAACAACAACAGTATAAATGTGGATTAGAGAATTATCTCTTCACAGATTAAGCAAGGAACCTTGCTGTCATCTCAGTGGCAGTTCTAAATAGGAGGGAGGTGTAGCTCAGCATGCACTAAATTTATTTGTGGGCTCTGCAGTAGTGTTAGATCTACTTGTGTTTGCAGTAATTTACTACAACACTATCAGGTGGCAACTAATTAGCTTCAGACACAGGATAAACAACCTTTTAGTTCAATATATGGGGTTTGGCATGCAACAAACCTTATACTTCAGATGACTGCTATGAAACCTGAGTGCCTTCCAGACTCTAAGATTTAGAACACCCTTGCTCACTCCCCAGTTCCTTAGGTGTAGCCAAAAGTTCTCCTCCAGGTTTTGTGTATTCTTTAAAGGGACAGTCTAATTGATTTTTATTTATTGTTTAAAAAGATAGATAGCGCCTTTACTACCCATTCACCATCTTTGCACAACCAACATTGTTATATTAATATAATTTATAACCTCTAAATCTCTGTATTTTATTAGCTTTACACAGATAGACAGTGCTAGTTTGTGTGTAACATATAGATAAAATTGTGCACGCTCCTGTGGAGTTACTTATTAATCAGCACTAATTGATTAAAATAGAAATTTGTAAAAAGCACTGAGATAAGGGGGCAGTCTGCAGGGGCTTAGATACCAGGTCAAAATTATATTAATATAACAATGTAGATTATGCAAAACTGGGGAATAGGTAACAAATGGATTATCTATCTTTTTAAACAATAACACTTTTCAAGTAGACTTTCCCTTTAAACATTTCCCCCTGCAAATCTTGTAGTTTTATCTGACAATCTGAACGGTGGCAAGATTGTGTCAAAATAATGCAAAACACGTATTACCCTAAAAGATGCAGATGAAAACAGAGGCAATTGTGAGTTACTATACGCTGAAAACAGGGTGAAGGTATTTTCATTGCCCACATTATTTCATTTTTAAAGTGTGACCCCCTGATAACTTTGTTCTCCCCAAAGAAGTTTCCCTTTAGCACAAAAAGCATTACTTTCTAAAGTAGACATTTCACAACTTGCAGAGACACTTTTTAGAGAATTTCCTGAGGGAGACCCTTGAAATGTTGAAGTTTGGTCTGGCAAATGTTAGATAATACATCCCTGTAAAGGGATTAAATAGAGTGCAATGATGATTTTTATATAGTATTTTTTAATATTATTAAAATAGATTAATGACTATTAGAGCTAATATTTATTTATAATAAATAACATTAAAATGAACCATACCATGTCCTTTCCTAAATAATTGTTTAACTGAATCTATTACAAATAAATTATTTTCATTGTATGCATGTACTAAATGTACCATTTAATATACTGTAATTTCAGTTACATTATCATTAATCAAAAAAATATTCCCAAGGAACATATATACAGTATATATATATATATATATATATATATATATATATATATATATATATATATATATATACTTTCTGGGCGAAGAGAGGGTTAATATGTTTATATGTGTGTACAAATGCATTTATGTATTTATATGTGTATATATGTATTTATAGACAAATATACACATATAAACACATAAATACATACTGTGTGTGTATATATATACAGTATATATATATATATATATATATATATATATATATATATATATATATATATTTATGCATTGGAGCCCTTTGCAGTCATGTATATGAAAACATGTAAAAGCATATTTATGCAATATTCATATTTCATAAAGTGTCATACTATGTATTTACTGTAGATATTTCACATTCCAATGTTCCGCACAAAGGGGAATATGTTGTATGCATTTATAAATCGATATTCCTATATATATATCTGTATATATCTATAACTATATATTCATCTATATATATATATATATAGTTATAGATATATATTGTACCAAAATACCATATATATATATATATATATATATATATATACATACATATATAAATACAGTATCTCATAAAAGTGAGTACACCCCTCAAATTTTTGTAAATATTTTATTATATCTTTTCATGTGACAACACTGAAGAAAATGACACTTTGCTACAATGTAAAGTAGTGAGTGTACAGTCTGTATAACAGTGCACATTTGCTGTCCCCTCAAAATAACTCAACACACAGCCATTAATGTCTAAACCGTTGACAACAAAAGTGAGTACACCCCTAAGTGGAAATGTCCAAATTGGACCCAATTAGCCATTTTCCCTCCGCGGTGTCATGTGACTCGTTAGTGTTACAAGGTCTCAGGTGTGTTAAATTTGGTATTATCGCTCCCACACTCTCTTATACTGGTCACTGGAAGTTCAACATGGCACCTCATGGCAAAGAACTCTCTGAGGATCTGAAAAAAGAATTGTTGCTCTATATAAAGATGGCCTAGGCTATAAGAAGATTGCCAAGACCCTGAAACTGAGCTGCAGCACGGTGGGCAAGACCATACAGCGGTTTCACAGGACAGGTTCCACTCAGAACAAGCCTTGCCATGGTCAACCAAAGAATTTGAGTGCACGTGCTCAGCGTCATATCCAGAGGTTGTCTTTGGGAAATAGACGTATGAGTGCTGCCAGCATTGCTGCAGAGGTTGAAGGGGTGTGGGGGTCAGACTGTCAGTGCTCAGACCATACGCCGCACACTGCATCAAATTGGTCTGCATGGCTTTAGTCCCAGAAGGAAGCCTCTTCTAAAGATGATGCACAATAAAGTCCGCAAACAGTTTGCTGAAGAAAAGCAGACTAAGGACATGGATTACTGGAACCATGTCCTGTGGTCCGATGAGACCAAGATTAACTTATTTGGTTCAGATGGTGTCAAGCGTGTGTGGCGGCAACTAGGTGAGGAGTACAAAGACAAGTGTATCTTGCCTACAGTCAAGCATGGTGGTGGGAGTGTCATGGTCTGGACCTGCATGAGTGCTGTCAGCACTGGGGAGCTACAGTTCATTGAGGGAACCATGAATGCCAACATGTCCTGTGACATACTGAAGCAAAGCATGATCTCCTTCCTTTGGAGACTGGGCTGCAGGGCAGTATTCCAACATGATAAGAACCTCAAACACACGTCCAAAACAACCACTGCCTTGCTAAAGAAGCTGAGGGTAAAGGTGATGGACTGGTCAAGCATGTCTCCAGACCTAAACCCTATCGAGCATCTGTGGGGCATTCTTTAAATGAAAGGTGTGGGAGTGCAAGGTCTCTAACATCCACCAGCTCCGTGATGTCATCATGAAACAGTGGAAACCTGTAAAGCTCTGGTAAACTCAATGCCCAATAGGATTAAGGCAGTGCTGGAAAATAATGGTGGCCACACAAAATATTGACACTTTGGGCCTAATTTGGACATTTCCACTTAGGGGTGTACTCACTTTTGTTGCCAATGGTTTAGACATTAATAGTTATGTGTTGAAATATTTTAAGGGGGCATCAAATTTACACTGTTATACAGGCTGTACACTCACTACTTTACATTGTAGTAAAGTGTCATTTCTTCAGTGTTGTCGTATGAAAATATATAATAAAATGTTTACAAAAATGTGAGGGGTGTACTCACATTTGTGAGATACTGTGTATATATATATATATATATATATATATATATATATATATATATATATATATATATATATGTATTTATGAATAAATAGAACATATTCTGCAATATGAAGAACATTGGAATGTCAAATTTTAATATTTTTATGTTGGGTTAGTGCAATTGAGAATATGCAATCAGGTTTGCGTGCGAGTAGGGTGTTTCTAATAGGGTGACTTTTATGGGGAATACGTTAATGAGATTGCGATATTTAACTTAATCTTTTTGCGTGCATTGGGTTTGCGCAAGCAAAAACATTTTACTTTCAACTTGTACTACAAACACTAACCAACATGCACAAAAAGCTTACTTCTAGCAGAGTTAGCACGCAAGGGGGAGCGATAAATACTGCTCCACTTTTAATCTGGCTTTTAATATTTTAGTATTTTTTGAAAGATTGGTTGATAATTTAAACCATCTTTTCTGACTTGGCAAGAAGTACACTGTGGGAAATTATGTTTTATTTTCCAATAATAAGAAAATGTCTGTAACTTATGCCATCTTCTTTATTGGGATTTTATAAGTTATACTGTAAATTGTGAAATCGCTAAGAGGTTAAGAGGTTTAAAATATCGGCAAAAGTTCCAAATCTCACTGTACAGAACACATTTTATCTTTGCTGAATTTATATTACCGTAAGAAGATGTCGACACTAGATTCTGGTTATTGTAACTCTTAATTTTTAAAACTCAATTTAAACAAGACAGAACAGCAAACTGTTAAATATCGGTCATAAAGATTGACAATAGATATCCCATTTAAGGTGAAATAGTGTTATCGTCTGCATTGTGATCTTTCTGGGGCTGATAAATGCATATCAGGAGCTGAAAAATAGCTTATAAATATGATTAACAAGATTTGAATCCAACCCTAAGTTGGTAGTTTAGATTGGATGTACATAGAGATATACAATCATTATTTATGTACACTGGATTTGCAAAAAAACATATACAATGGTACCAAAACACAAAGCGCAATTGTTGGGCTGAACATGGGCGTTCCATGAGCTTAGATTAAATTGTTTCTCAATCCGAACATAATTCTGTAAACATTTTCGCCTTACAGATCTCACTGTTTTTTTCTTGCAAATTAAAAGTTGGAGCGCTTATATCAAAATATTGAAAACACTAATTGCTCTGAAAGGAAAACCTATGTATACGAAAATGTGTCAGGTTTGTGCAGGAGATGTTTAAACCTTTTTCTTAAAGTGAATCAGATCACAGTAGTAGACCTTAATTAATGGTGTTGTTTCACTTGTAAAATAGCAACAACAATGGTGTTGATTGTTGCTTTGCTTCAGCAAGTGATGAGTTAATGCAGAGAGGAAATGTGGCTGTAGAAAATAACTTTAAATCTACAGTGCTGCAAAGGTTAACTTGAAGTACTCGGTAACAGTGTGACATTAATTTGCAGGCCCTTTAGTACTGTGTAAGCTTAGAGTTCGTAGATGATTGTGGTAACTTTAGTTTGTGGAAGCGGTATCTGTAGTGAAGCTCTGTATCGCTGCACGCGAATATGGACTGGCAGTCTGGACAGGTGTGTATCACGCTGAAGGGAGTCGGCGGGTGACGTCACCGTATCTTAGTACCTTAGAAAAAAAAAGCTATTGGATGCAATGGTTCTGTATGAGAAGATTTTTGTGAAAGAATCGCCCCCAAAGCGAAATCAGAAGAATCTACTTCCAGGATATATTGAAGAGATGGGCCAGGGAACCGAAGTATTGGAGCTGAAGTGACCATGGATTTTAAGAGATCAAAAGCTCGAGCAGCCTCATCATTCCATGAAAATCGAATAGTAGAGCTAGTGAGTTTCGTTAAAGGGTTTGCTAATTTAGAGAAATCTTTCACAAATTTCCTATAATAATTGGTGAAGCCAAGAAATCTTTGTAAATCCTTTTTGGTTTTAGGATAAGCCCAATTCCTGACAGTCTGCACTTTATCATCTTGCATGCTTATACATAGCGGACTGATGTTATATCCGAGAAATGAAATGGTGTTGGTGTGAAATTGGCACTTCTCAAGTTTTGCATATAGCCGGTGCGTTCTTAATCTGGTCAACACTTCTCTGACATGGGAGATGTGGTCATCATAGGATTTTGAGTAAATGAGGATGTCATTGAGATAAATGACAATATAAACATCCAATAGGTCTCTGAATATATTATTGATAAAGTGTTGAAAAGTTCCTGGGGCATTGCATAGCCCAAATGGCATGACGAGGTACTCAAATAACCCGTACCTGGTTCGGAAAGCGGTTAACCACTCATCCCCCTCACGTATCCTTATGAGGTTGTATGCACCTCGAAGATCGAGCTTCGTGAAAATCTTGGCCTCCCGGAGATGTTCTATTAATTCCGGAATGAGGGGGAGAGGGTAACGGTTTTTTATAGTCCATTGGTTCAGATCTCTATAGTCGATGATAGGGCGAAGAGAACCATCCTTGTTCTTCACAAAGAACATTGCAGCTCCGGCAGGGGAGGTAGAAGGTCGTATGAATCCTTTGCGAAGGTTTTCCTCTAAATATCCTTTTAGATGTTCAAGCTCTGGAGCTGATAAGGGGTAAAGACGACCATAGGGAATAGTAGAACCTGGTTTAAGGTCGATGGGACAATCATAATCCCGATGTAAAAGAAACCTGAAGGGATTGCCAATTCACAGTAGGTTGATGTTTCTTAAACCAAGAAATGCCTAATACTATGGGGAATAGAGGGGAAGGCAATACATCAAATTCAATAAACTCAGAATGACCACATGGTGTTACAAGCAATAGGGGAATGGTTTGATGAGTGATAGGACCACTTGCTATAGATGAACCATCAATGACACGAATGGCAAATGGATTCTGCTTTAACACACAGGGTATTTTATTAGTATTTACAATGGCAGTATTGATAAAGTTTCCATAAGCTCCGGTATCAAGAATGGCACTAGACTGCAGATGGCGTAGATCCCACTGTAAAGAGACAGACATTATGCAATAAGTATTTGGAATTTGCATGTGATGAGCAGCAGACAGTGCAAATGACTTACATTTCTTAGGCTTCTGTAGTAATGGACAATCCCTCACGGAATGGGAGGGATTAGCACAGTACATGCATAGCAGATGTTGTCTGCGTCTTAACCTTTCCTCAGGGGTAAGAGGGCCCCTAGCTAGACCTATCTCCATTGTTTCAGGTACAGATTTACTGGTAGATGTAGGAGCAGCATAGGTTTGAGCTTTCGGATTGTGTTCAGTGTGGAATCTTTCAGACCTTCTCTCACGTAGACGCCGGTCTATTTGTATCACCAAGCGCATTAATGAATCTAAGGATTTTGGCAAGTCAGTGCGTGCTAACTCGTCCTTAATATTGTCAGAAAGTCCTAATCTAAACTGATTGCGTAATGCAATTGGGTTCCATTGAGAATCACGTGAAAATTGCTTAAATTCAGCAATATATTCTTCTACAACACGCTTCCCTTGCTTCAGGGCACGCATTGCAGTTTCTGCTGTGAGTTGTGAATCAATATCTAAGTAAAGTTCATCCATTTGATTCAAAAATTCATCAAGGGATCCAAGAATAGGTTGATTGCTTTCAAAAAAAGAGTCTGCCCAAACCCTAGGCTCACCTCTCAAAAATGATATTATAGTAAGGACTTTAACTCTCTCTGTACAATAAGTCTTTGGCTTTAGTGTAAAAAGTAATAGGCAGGCATTCTTGAATTGTCGGTATGTTTTTCTATTGCCAGAGAAGGGTTCAGGTAAGGACACTGTAGGCTCTGGAATAGGATCCGGTTGTTGGGGTTTAGTATTAATAGAATCTCTGATAATCCTTCTCAGAGACTGATTTTCCACTTCTAGATCCCTTAATGATTGTCCCATTTGATCCACTCTCTGCGATAGGGAATACACAAATTGTGGGAGGTCTACAGGATCTGACGTCATTATGGCTTAGTAATTATGTCAGGTTTGTGCAGGAGATGTTTAAACCTTTTTCTTTTTTCTTAAAGTGAATCAGATCACAGTAGTAGACCTTAATTAATGGTGTTGTTTCACTTGTAAAATAGCAACAACAATGGTGTTGATTGTTGCTTTGCTTCAGCAAGTGATGAGTTAATGCAGAGAGGAAATGTGGCTGTAGAAAATAACTTTAAATCTACAGTGCTGCAAAGGTTAACTTGAAGTACTCGGTAACAGTGTGACATTAATTTGCAGGCCCTTTAGTACTGTGTAAGCTTAGAGTTCGTAGATGATTGTGGTACCTTTAGTTTGTGGAAGCGGTATCTGTAGTGAAGCTCTGTATCGCTGCACGCGAATATGGACTGGCAGTCTGGACAGGTGTGTATCACGCTGAAGGGAGTCGGCGGGTGACGTCACCGTATCTTTGCTGTATTCGGCAGCGACTTGTTGGCGTGTAATCAGCTTGGAAAATAACTTGCAAATGATGCAAAGATGGTAAGTTTGGATAAAAGAAAAAGTAGCAACCTTGCTTGTAATGCTTTAGAATTTCTCTTGGTTAAATCCGTTAGCAGTGTGAGCTTGTTAGAACTGAAAAATCAGCGGTGCAGCGTTCACGCTGTAAGTAGATGAAAACTTGAAATTGAATAAGTCTCTTTGGATAACTCGTATATGCACGAGCACTTTAGATATTCCGTAGGTGATGAATTTAAATTCTCAGAACTTTGGATAGTATTAATCCTCTGAAGAAGTGGAGCTTAGAGTGCAGGAAGCTATCACTAACTACATACAAAATTACTAAGCACTAGGAACAGGGCGTGAACAGAATATAAAGGGTTTGTGGGTGGAGATAAGCAGAACTGCAGGTAGGTAAGGTGAAACCTGACATCTCCCCCTCCCCAAGGGACAGGATAGAACGTCAAGGACCAGGACGGTCAGGATGTCTGCGATGAAAAATCGACAATTTCCTTGGAGCATGTATGTTACAAGAGGGTTCCCAGGAATCGTCATCCGAAGAGTAACCAACCCAACGAACCAAGTACTCCAGACGACCATTGTGAATCCGAGAGTCAACGATAGAATCTACTTCATATTCATCCATCTGAGGAATAGTAGGAAGTGGAGGGACAGAGGTGGAACTCCTTGTAGTGACATACGGCTTCAGAAGGGAGACATGGAAAGTCGGATGGACTTTTAAAGTGTCCGGTAACTTTAGAGTGACTGCATTAGGGTTGACGATCTTTTCAATTGGAAATGGACCTATGAACAATCCTGCAAGTTTTTTACTTGGTACCTTAAGTTTAAGGTTTTTGGTGGATAACCAAAGTAAATCTCCGACAGCATAGACAGGAGCTGGTCGTCTCCTCAAGTTGTAATAACGTTTCTGTTGTTCTTGGGAGTTTAAAATGTTATCCTGCAAGATTTTGAAAGTTTGTCGAAACTTTGCTGAGAAGTCATTAGCATGAGGACAATCTGTGGAGGTGATATTAGAGAAGTCTGGGACGGGGTAGGAGTTAGGATGAAAGCCATAATTTGCCAGGAATGGTGACATCTTCGTAGAGGTAGTGATGGAATTGTTAAAAGCGAATTCAGCCATGGAAAGAAAGGTAGACCACTCAGTTTGTTGATTGGAACAGAAACAGCGTATATACTGTTCTAGCCATTGATTTACACGTTCCACTTGACCATTCGTCTGAGGGTGGAAAGAGGTTGAAAAACGGTGGTCTATTTGTAGATGGGAACAGAGAGCCTTCCAAAAACGGGAGGTAAACTGGGTACCACGGTCTGAGGTTATAATTTTTGGAAGACCGTGTAAACGCACAATATTATCTAAGAATAACTGTGCAGTCTCTGCTGAAGTAGGTAATTTGTTAAAGGGAATAAAATGTGCCATCTTTGTCAACAAGTCCACAACGACAAAAATGGTGTTCATCTTATTTGAAACTGGTAGGTCGACAATGAAGTCAATAGACAAATGATGCCACGGCTGGGTTGGAACAGGAAGAGGCATGAGAAGACCATAAGGCCGTTGTCGTGATGATTTAGAGGTGGCACAAATGGAACAGGACTTTATGAAAGAATTCACAGTTTGTGAGATTTCGGGCCACCAATTGAATCTTGAGATATTCTCTAAGGTCTTCTTATAACCAGGATGTCCAGCTAGAGGGGTATCATGATGCAGTTGAAGTATAGTGTCCCTTAGACTTTTTGGAACATATATTTTGTTCTTGTAGTAGAAAAGACCATCTGCTTTAGAATCCAGAACATGTTGAGGAAGTTCAGGATCAGAAGGAAGAGATTCTTTCAACGCTTTCAGGAGATAGGGTGTCAATCCAAGAAATTTGGTAGATGGAATCATGGATGTCACTTGATCAGACTGGGCAGGTCTTTCATCTTTCCTTGATAGAGCATCTGCTTTTCCATTTTTACTGGAGGGTCTATAGATAATATGGAAATTAAATCTCGTAAAAAACAAACTCCATCGTACTTGTCTGGATGACAACGTTTTGTTTGTTTGCAAGAATTTCAAATTTTTATGATCTGTGTAAATGATCACGGGGAGTGTAGTTCCTTCGAGCAGATGCCTCCAATGCTCCAATGCCCTTTTGATGGCCAGAAGCTCCTTTTCCCCAATAGGGTAATTCATTTCTGAAGAGCTGAGTACCTTAGAAAAAAAAAGCTATTGGATGCAATGGTTCTGTATGAGAAGATTTTTGTGAAAGAATCGCCCCCAAAGCAAAATCAGAAGAATCTACTTCCAGGATATATTGAAGAGATGGGTCAGGGAACCGAAGTATTGGAGCTGAAGTGACCATGGATTTTAAGAGATCAAAAGCTCGAGCAGCCTCATCATTCCATGAAAATCGAATAGTAGAGCTAGTGAGTTTCGTTAAAGGGTTTGCTAATTTAGAGAAATCTTTCACAAATTTCCTATAATAATTGGTGAAGCCAAGAAATCTTTGTAAATCCTTTTTGGTTTTAGGATAAGCCCAATTCCTGACAGTCTGCACTTTATCATCTTGCATGCTTATACATAGCGGACTGATGTTATATCCGAGAAATGAAATGGTGTTGGTGTGAAATTGGCACTTCTCAAGTTTTGCATATAGCCGGTGCGTTCTTAATCTGGTCAACACTTCTCTGACATGGGAGATGTGGTCATCATAGGATTTTGAGTAAATGAGGATGTCATCGAGATAAATGACAATATAAACATCCAATAGGTCTCTGAATATATTATTGATAAAGTGTTGAAAAGTTCCTGGGGCATTGCATAGCCCAAATGGCATGACGAGGTACTCAAATAACCCGTACCTGGTTCGGAAAGCGGTTAACCACTCATCCCCCTCACGTATCCTTATGAGGTTGTATGCACCTCGAAGATCGAGCTTCGTGAAAATCTTGGCCTCCCGGAGATGTTCTATTAATTCCGGAATGAGGGGGAGAGGGTAACGGTTTTTTATAGTCCATTGGTTCAGATCTCTATAGTCGATGATAGGGCGAAGAGAACCATCCTTGTTCTTCACAAAGAACATTGCAGCTCCGGCAGGGGAGGTAGAAGGTCGTATGAATCCTTTGCGAAGGTTTTCCTCTAAATATCCTTTTAGATGTTCAAGCTCTGGAGCTGATAAGGGGTAAAGACGACCATAGGGAATAGTAGAACCTGGTTTAAGGTCGATGGGACAATCATAATCCCGATGTGGAGGTAATGATTCAGCCTCTACTTTGCTGAAAACGTCGGCGAAATCTTGATATTCAAATGGAATGTTTTGTTCGGGGACAGTGGTTTCCAGGAGTGCCTGTGTGGAATAACAGGAATTCTTACAAAATGGTGATTTAAAAGAAACCTGAAGGGATTGCCAATTCACAGTAGGTTGATGTTTCTTAAACCAAGAAATGCCTAATACTATGGGGAATAGAGGGGAAGGCAATACATCAAATTCAATAAACTCAGAATGACCACATGGTGTTACAAGCAATAGGGGAATGGTTTGATGAGTGATAGGACCACTTGCTATAGATGAACCATCAATGACACGAATGGCAAATGGATTCTGCTTTAACACACAGGGTATTTTATTAGTATTTACAATGGCAGTATTGATAAAGTTTCCATAAGCTCCGGTATCAAGAATGGCACTAGACTGCAGATGGCGTAGATCCCACTGTAAAGAGACAGACATTATGCAATAAGTATTTGGAATTTGCATGTGATGAGCAGCAGACAGTGCAAATGACTTACATTTCTTAGGCTTCTGTAGTAATGGACAATCCCTCACGGAATGGGAGGGATTAGCACAGTACATGCATAGCAGATGTTGTCTGCGTCTTAACCTTTCCTCAGGGGTAAGAGGGCCCCTAGCTAGACCTATCTCCATTGTTTCAGGTACAGATTTACTGGTAGATGTAGGAGCAGCATAGGTTTGAGCTTTCGGATTGTGTTCAGTGTGGAATCTTTCAGACCTTCTCTCACGTAGACGCCGGTCTATTTGTATCACCAAGCGCATTAATGAATCTAAGGATTTTGGCAAGTCAGTGCGTGCTAACTCGTCCTTAATATTGTCAGAAAGTCCTAATCTAAACTGATTGCGTAATGCAATTGGGTTCCATTGAGAATCACGTGAAAATTGCTTAAATTCAGCAATATATTCTTCTACAACACGCTTCCCTTGCTTCAGGGCACGCATTGCAGTTTCTGCTGTGAGTTGTGAATCAATATCTAAGTAAAGTTCATCCATTTGATTCAAAAATTCATCAAGGGATCCAAGAATAGGTTGATTGCTTTCAAAAAAAGAGTCTGCCCAAACCCTAGGCTCACCTCTCAAAAATGATATTATAGTAAGGACTTTAACTCTCTCTGTACAATAAGTCTTTGGCTTTAGTGTAAAAAGTAATAGGCAGGCATTCTTGAATTGTCGGTATGTTTTTCTATTGCCAGAGAAGGGTTCAGGTAAGGACACTGTAGGCTCTGGAATAGGATCCAGTTGTTGGGGTTTAGTATTAATAGAATCTCTGATAATCCTTCTCAGAGACTGATTTTCCACTTCTAGATCCCTTAATGATTGTCCCATTTGATCCACTCTCTGCGATAGGGAATACACAAATTGTGGGAGGTCTACAGGATCTGACGTCATTATGGCTTAGTAATTATGTCAGGTTTGTGCAGGAGATGTTTAAACCTTTTTCTTTTTTCTTAAAGTGAATCAGATCACAGTAGTAGACCTTAATTAATGGTGTTGTTTCACTTGTAAAATAGCAACAACAATGGTGTTGATTGTTGCTTTGCTTCAGCAAGTGATGAGTTAATGCAGAGAGGAAATGTGGCTGTAGAAAATAACTTTAAATCTACAGTGCTGCAAAGGTTAACTTGAAGTACTCGGTAACAGTGTGACATTAATTTGCAGGCCCTTTAGTACTGTGTAAGCTTAGAGTTCGTAGATGATTGTGGTACCTTTAGTTTGTGGAAGCGGTATCTGTAGTGAAGCTCTGTATCGCTGCACGCGAATATGGACTGGCAGTCTGGACAGGTGTGTATCACGCTGAAGGGAGTCGGCGGGTGACGTCACCGTATCTTTGCTGTATTCGGCAGCGACTTGTTGGCGTGTAATCAGCTTGGAAAATAACTTGCAAATGATGCAAAGATGGTAAGTTTGGATAAAAGGAAAAGTAGCAACCTTGCTTGTAATGCTTTAGAATTTCTCTTGGTTAAATCCGTTAGCAGTGTGAGCTTGTTAGAACTGAAAAATCAGCGGTGCAGCGTTCACGCTGTAAGTAGATGAAAACTTGAAATTGAATAAGTCTCTTTGGATAACTCGTATATGCACGAGCACTTTAGATATTCCGTAGGTGATGAATTTAAATTCTCAGAACTTTGGATAGTATTAATCCTCTGAAGAAGTGGAGCTTAGAGTGCAGGAAGCTATCACTAACTACATACAAAATTACTAAGCACTAGGAACAGGGCGTGAACAGAATATAAAGGGTTTGTGGGTGGAGATAAGCAGAACTGCAGGTAGGTAAGGTGAAACCTGACAAAATGACAGTGATTTTAACATACAGTGCACTGTAAACAGCTAATTATATTTGTATAAGGTGTAATATTCAAGTTTAAACATACGCTGGGTTCTCCCTGTGTACATCGTCCTCTATTTCAAAATTTTACATAGCAGAGAGCTCTCATTATTTCTATGGTAGACATCTAACCACTCGCAGGAACTGCCCTTTTTTATAGAATTCCAGGAGGGCTGCCCATGTGAGTGTCAGTGTGAAAAACCACGTCTAGACTGGCAAATTTTTTAGAATTGTCCCCATAAGTCAGGTATATAGTATTTTTTTATTGACTTCAAGACATACTTCCTATAATAACTAATATTATTAAGGTTATAAGATTTGCTAGTGCTCTCATATACAACAGCTTAGATTATCCCAGAGCTTCATGTTATTCAAGTATAACTATATTAATTAAAGTAATTCTATGCTCGTGAGGTATGGATATCAAATAGGACCCTAAGTTCCAATAGCCCTTGCATATATCGAAAATTATAGAGATGCAGGACTCATTCACAAAGACAAATCAGACTTCAAGATTGTTTTTCCTAATTAGTATGTAAAGAGGAACTTATGGTATATGTGTATGAATGTTTAGGGAAGAATGTTGATGCCTTGCATCCATTTTTATTTAGGGTTTTCTATCAAAGTAGATAAAAAGTCCAGCACCAGCGTAGATGGGTGCAAGCTACAAGAACCTACACTCCAAGGATCCAATAACAATATAAAAAAAAATAGTCATATACAGCAGACCTCCAAAATGGAATCAAATGTATTGCAAGTAAAATAAATACATTTTGTACTATGCGTCTGGTTACATGACTAAGGACCCTTTATCCGAAATGTTGCATTTATTTCACTTGCAATACCATTTTGAAAGTCTGCGGCATTTGACTATTTGATGGTCTATCAAGACAGAAAATACACATTTGTTGAATATTGAAGCTGAGGAAGATTATTGCTGATGATAATGGGAACAAGGAACAGTTAGAGTTTTATTAAAAGCTTAGTAGATGGAGTTATTTTGTATAGACATTTTGATGCAGGGATTTGGTAAACATTAGAAGAGCCAAGGTGAAGGGAGGTGGGAAGTGATAGGTGCATCACTTGTGGTTTTGGAAGCCATAGTGATTTGGTTTATGGAAAATAGGAGATGTGGTACTATGTGTTGTGGTCACTGATACTGTTATTTTAAATATTTCTTAAATATGGCAGTGGGGTCGGGGTCTTGAATATAACAATGTATGGAGTTCATAAAGGCATTCTATAAACATTTTCCTGCTTTGAGATTGCGTCAAAATTTGCAAAACACTTATTACTCAAATAGAAAAAAATAATCATGCATGCAATTATAGAGGCAATATACTGAAAGCAGAGTAATCTGATTTATATATATTGTTGCAGGATACAATTTGTATCGTGTGCCCCTATTCCCTGCTAACGTTGCTCTCCCCAGCGGAGTTTGCCTTTCCCATAAGCTCCATTACTTTCTATGGGAGATATCTTGCCACTTGCAGGGACAGCCCCCTTTTTTATAGAATTCCCTAAAGGCAGCCCCTGAGAGTGTCAGTATGGCTTTTCACATCTGACCTGGCAATATTTTAATAACCAGGCCTATATTTCAAACTTATATATATTAAGCCTATATTATAGACTGATATACTGAAAAACTAGAAGGGCCATCTGGCTTCCTTCAGTCATAATCTATCTTTCTTTGTTCTGTTAATTAATTAATTATTCTAAAAAAAAAACATGACACAACCTAATTATGAAACTACTGTTTAAATGGGTATGAAAACCAAAATTAAACTTTGATGATTTAGACAGAGCATGCAATAAAAACAAACAAACAATCAAAAAAACTAATTCCAATCTACTTTCATTAACAAATTCAATTCTCCCTTTTTGTATTCTTGGTATAATTTATAATAATGCTCTGGAACATGCAAGTGCATTGAGCACGAAATCGTAGCAGTGTTTGCAAAAATGTATAACATTGTTATATGCAGTCAAACAGAGCATATCTATATATGCTCATAAACAAAGGATACCAAGATAATGGATTCAATTTGAAAATGGTCTCTCTGAATCATGAACCTTAAAGTTGGATTTTTATATCTTTTTATTGGGGGCAAAATTAGCTTTGCACTTGGTAAATTATATTGTTGCTCTCTATTCATGAGAGTTATGAAATAAACTTTATGTTGCTTACACTAAATAGCTCCGTTTTTTTTTTTTTTTTTTTAAAGAACACTGAATGCTCATTATTAGATGCTTATAATAATGACATTGTTTATTTTTACTTTTTTTATATATGAATTAGGTAATTTGCATTACATAATGCATCTTAGGAATGACATTTAGCAGACCTATGATACGTGGCATGATAAAAAACAAAACTAACTTTAGAGTTTTCAGTTTAATAATAAAAGCTTTCGTTAACATTAATTCATTTAGTTACATTTTTCAGGTCATACTTTTTTGTGTTTTGCGAAGCTGGAAAATATCCAAAAAACAGATACACCTCTCAGAACAACAGATGTTTAATTTGTAACAGAAGTGTGCTTTTTTCCCTTAAAGTATAATGGTATTCATGTTCTAAAACACAAACACACACATGTATGTAGCTCTGAAAAAATGTTATTATAAAAATCCCCAAAATTATTGCGGTGAAATGTTGAGATAATGTTTACATAAGGATTGTAGATGTTCTGTTCTGTATTATTTATGCCCTGTGTGTTTATCAGCCCTATTAAAAATCAAGTGTATTGTCAAATCCGCTTGAAACACAGGCATCTTCTATTTGAAATTACACAAAGCATAAAAAAACAGGCGTTTGTTGTCGCATACACCAAACTTTGCCAGATGCTTAGATTGTTGCAGGAAACAATATGTGCTTGCAATTTTCACACCTCCTCCAGGCATATTGTATTTTAATAACATTGTGTGAAAATGCTTTTAAAAAAAACAAGCAGATTTGTCATGTTTCGGCTAATTTTTGCCAAATCATGCTACAAAATTTCACCCTACAAAAGTTCCCCATCTGTTGCTGATGATCTCTATTGTAAGCAATGGACTAAAAAGAGCCAAGATAGTGACACACACAGAAAACAAAATCTACATTTATAACTTTGGGCAACCTGAAACAGCAGTTACAAATAGCCAAAGCATTTACAAGCAAATATACAAGGATTTGTATGTTTCTTTAGCAAATATGCAAGCTCCTACTAGAGTGAAAAACATGCTTATTTGCTTGAACACAGAACACTATTATGTTGTATTTCTAGTTTAATAAGCTTAAAAATATTCAGATGACTTGGTGATTATGGATGTGAGTTATAAGAAAATATGTAACAGATGATTTTTAGCCCTTCAACTGTGGATGATGACACACGGTTGTCATCTACACAATGCCGTTAGTGTGGATGACAATTATATGTTGAAATCCTAGGGGGAGCTAATTGAGGTGCTCCCTGCAGTTTTAGGCAGCTTATGAGATGGCATCGGGTTAGACATCAGTTGGGGGATTCCGAGGATGTTAGTGACTTTGCCATGTTTTGGCATGGTGACATCACTTAGACCTGGAAACTCAGAAGTAACAGGAACAATAAATAGGAGAAGGGAGATGGATGGAGGGTGCTTTTAAAACCTCCTCAATCTCAGCTCCTACAAAGCCCCGAGACACACTGTTGTTAAAGTAATCTCATACCCTTTCCAATAGTATATGTCTTCCTTTCCAGTGGCATATGTCTTCCTTTTCAGTGGTATATGACGTCCTTTCCAGCAGTATATGTCTTCCTTTCCAGCGGTATATGTCTTCCTTTCCAATGGTATATGTCTTCCTTTCCAGCGGTATATGACTTCCTTTCCAATGGTATATGTCTTCCTTTCCAATGGTATTTGCCTTCCTTTCCAGCGGTATATGACTTCCTTTTCAATGGTATATGTCTTCCTTTCCAATGGTATATGTCTTCCTTTCCAGCGGTATATGACTTCCTTTCCAATGGTATATGTCTTCCTTTCCAGCGGTATATGTCTTCCTTTCCAATAGTATATGTCTTCCTTTTCAGCGGTATATGTCTTCCTTTCCAATGGTATATGTCTTCCTTTCCAGCGGTATATGTCTTCCTTTCCAGCGGTATATGTCTTTCTTTCCAGTGGTTTATCTTTCTTTCCAGCAGTATATGTCTTCCTTTCCAGCTGTATATGACTTCCTTTCCAATGGTATATGTCTTCCTTTCCAGTGGTATATGTCTTCCTTTCCAATGGTATATGTCTTCCTTTCCAGCGGTATATGTCTTCCTTTCCAGTGGTTTATCTTTCTTTCTAATGGTATATGTCTTCCTTTCCAGCGATAAATGTCTTCCTTTCCAGTGGTTTATCTTTCTTTGCAGCGGTATATGTCTTCCTTTCCAATGGTATATGTCTTCCTTTCCAGCGGTATATGTCTTCCTTTCCAGTGGTTTATATTTCTTTCCAGCGGTATATGTCTTCCTTTCCAGCGGTATATGTCTTCCTTTCCAATGGTATATGTCTTCCTTTCCAGCGGTATATGTCTTCCTTTCCAATGGTATATGTCTTCCTTTCCAGCGGTATATGTCTTCCTTTCCAATGGTATATGTCTTCCTTTCCAGTGGTATATGACTTCCTTTCCAGTGGTTTATCTTTCTTTCTAATGGTATATGTCTTCCTTTCCAGCGGTATATGTCTTCCTTTCCAGTGGTTTATCTTTTTTCCAGCGGTATATGTCTTCCTTTCCAATGGTATATGTCTTCCTTTCCAGCGGTATATGTCTTCCTTTCCAGTGGTTTATCTTTCTTTCCAGCGGTATATGTCTTCCTTTCCAGCGGTATATGTCTTCCTTTCCAATGGTATATGTCTTCCTTTCCAGCGGTATATGTCTTCCTTTCCAATGGTATATGTCTTCCTTTCCAGCGGTATATGTTTTCCTTGCCAATGGTATATGTCTTACTTTCCAGCGGTATATGTCTTCCTTTCCAGCGGTATATGTCTTCCTTTCCAATGGTATATGTCTTCCTTTCCAGCGGTATATGTCTTCCTTTCCAATGGTATATGTCTTCCTTTCCAGCGGTATATGTCTTCCTTTCCAATGGTATATGTCTTCCTTTCCAGCGGTATATGTCTTCCTTTCCAGTGGTTTATCTTTCTTTCCAATGGTATATGTCTTGGGGGCATAAAATGTCTAAAACCTATATATAAAGCCTAGACACCCATATGTCACTTTGTTTAAAAGCACATAAGCCTCTCTTTACAATAAAGCATTTATTTACTTAGGTAACAGTGATCATCTGAAGTGAATAAAAGTGCATTTATTTGAGCCGAGGCTCTAGGGAGCCCCTATGTGCAAATCCATGTTATATAAATATAACAAAAGGGCTAATTTATATAAGGATAACCCCTTATTCTTTTCACTATATAGTTTAAAAAAACATCACCTGTTGTTTAGAACCTTGATTATTAAAATGCTGATACATTTTTTTAAGATGGGTCTCTAGACACTTCCCTGTAGTGAATAAAAGTGCATTTATTTGAGAAGAGGCTCATGAGAACCCCTATGTGCAAAGTTATAGAACTATACCCAAAGGCCATCATTTATATGAGGACAACCTTTTTTTTCTTTCATTATAGAGTTTAGAACAAAAACACACGCATTTGTTTGCAACCTTATTTAATAATTGAATAAAGATATACATTCTCAGATATTTGTTATAGTTAGAATCTGCTGGGTCTGCTGAAAACAAAACAATAATAATATGTGTGGTTTACTGAAAAGTGGCCTACAGTGGGGATTAAATGTGAGGTGCACTTAAAGGGACATTGTACACTAGATTTTTCTTTGCATAAATATTTTGTAGACGATCCATTAATATAGCTCAGCTGGGTGTGTAAATAATATATGTACAGTTTTGCTTATGCTGCTTTCTCAGGGCAAAGTTTTTGGCTCACGGAAACAGAAGTTAAGAAGCAGTGGTCGTAAGACCGCTGCTCCTTAATTTCTCCACCACCTTTTAGGTGGCTGACTGAAATCCTCCCGATCAGATACGATCAGGATGATTGACACTACCGGTCACGAATGTGCAGGGGGCGGCATTGCGCAATCATTTCACTAGAAATGCTTGTGCAATGTTAAATGCAGACAGCGTATGATGTCAGCATTTAGTGATGCCTGTCGGACATGATTCGCTACAGCTATTAGGTACATTTAGGTATCTCATCAACACTTCACACATACCATTCACACTTATGCTATACTTTAGGATTAAATTAATATTTAAAACATCACATTCACTTTCAAGATATCACATTTTTATTTCTTTTTATTTATTTCTTTTTATTTCTTTTTATTCATTTCATTATTAATAATAATGTATTAGTATAGGGACTTTCTATAGTAAATAAGCACAATTAAATGTTCACTATTCAAATGTTGCACATATCTATTTATTTGTATTATTTCTTATGTTAGAGACAATATTTAAAATTTCCTTAAACAAAATATTTATTTATAATCATGTTACTAGATCTGTGGGCTCTCACCATGAAATTTCCTTAAACAAAATATTTATTCCCAACCATGTTACTAGATTTGCGGGCTCTCGCCATGAAATTTCCTTAAACAAAATATTTATTTATAATCATGTTACTAGATCTGTGGGCTCTCACCATGAAATTTCCTTAAACAAAATATTTATTTATAATCTTGTTACTAGATCTGTGGGCTCTCACCATGAAATTTCCTTAAACAAAATATTTATTTATAATCATGTTACTAGATTTGTGGGCTCTTACCATGAAATTTCCTTAAACAAAATATTTATTTATAATCATGTTACTAGATCTGTGGGCTCTCACCATGAAATTTCCTTAAACAAAATATTTATTTATAATCATGTTACTAGATTTGTGGACTCTTACCAGGAAATTTCCTTAAACAAAATATTTATTTATAATCATGTTAGTAGATCTGTGGGCTCTCACCATGAAATTTCCTTAAACAAAATATTTGCAGTAAGGATTCCCTTTTTGAAATATGAATGTAGTGTGTCACAAATGTTTCAGATCCATTCTGAAGAGCAAATACTGGTCACTTTTTTCCTGCTTTTGTTTCAGAATTATTTATCTTGTTTTATTGGCTGAGATGTATGTCTGATGTCATTCAGGACACTCCCTCTATTAGTACACAGAATTTTGACTCTTCCGGATTGATGCTTTCACCCTTGAATTACAGCCGTCCTCTGATTGGACAAGAGAAACATATGACCACAGATCGGACCTGAAAAGGAACTGTTACACAACGGACTACTTGATTGAGGACTTTATACTACTGTCTGTTCATTGGTCTAAATATTCAAGAAGTGTTTTGATTGGTTAAATAACGTATCAATACTAAACTAAGCCTCTATTTTTAAACTTTGATGGTTTTTTAATGATTTTCTTTATAATATATTTTTCTTCATTTTTATTCTCAGGAATAGTTTACTATTGATGCATATATATAGTATTAAACATTTTATGAAGTTTTTGTGAGTACAATTTCCTGTGCTCAACAGGAAATTGGAACTAATTGTTCACCTGCATATAAACCAGCCCTGTAGCCACAGCAAACACACTCAATACTTGGTTTTACTTACCTGTTTTACTTGTTTTAATGTATGCTCTTGATAAAGACGTGTAATACGTTGAAACGCGTTGAGCAAATAAAACCTTTTATCCTTTGTTGAAAGATTGTCAAGATCTTGTTTTGCTGTGCTGAGCTGGAATCTCCTTATTTATGGAGTAATTTTACTACATTGTTTCAATTATACACTGGATACTTTTGTCATTTGGGTCTCTATTCATTTATAGTCCACTTTTGGATAAACCTGAAAATTCAGTATTTGACTCCAGGAACCTGTGGACTCTTGCCATCTGACGCTACGTTCCCTTTCAGCTGTAAAGATTCATCTTATGGAGTGAGTATACTGCACCCATATTAATTGGCTTCAATATATGCATCAAGCCTTTTTTCTCTTCACTTACTAGAGAAAATCACTCAATAGACCAGCGCCATCTACTACTACTATCTAGCGAATCATATCTGCCCGGCATTTAATAAATTGACCCCAATGGCTAGACGTAGTATACATCCTAAATTATGATGTTTATTTTGTGCCTGCTACTGATTTGTTTCACTTAATATAGAATGGACAGTTGTTTGCTAGTTGTTTGAATCCAATAACATTGCCTAAATTTCCTGCCATGTATTTTTCTGAAATGTTTATATAGTGTAACTAGTGTAGTCGTGATCAACACATATAACCCCCTAAAAGTCATTCATTGGCTGGAATATGACTGACTAAATTGGTCTTTCCTTTTCAACGCCTTTGTTTACATGTACTGTTTTAGCCGGCTTGGCTTTTCTTTGTGTAACCTGTTAAGGCAATAATTATATCTATGATATTAAACATCTGAAATTCACTTCTAAAATCTTTTGACTAATGCTAGATGTAAGCCCTTTCTAGACCCACTTTTGGAGATGGCCTCAAATTAGTTACTAACACAAACCCAATCTTTAAGATAAAATATCCTTCAAACCTGGTGTGATTAGGATGCCCAGGTTTCTATTCTTGCTTCTGATCCTTGTTTGCTCTTGCAAGGTTTTTGAGATGATACTTGTTCTTTCCAGCGAGACTACTTTACTCTAATAGCAAAAAAGGAAGGTTGAGTCTGAAGCTTTCCAACTTAAAATTTCATTTTATTCTGTAAAGTTAAACGTTTGAAACAGCAGTCTGCATAGTGGAAGCATGAATGTTGAAATCAGATGACGCGTTTCGGCTGCTAAGCCGTAGTCATAGCCTGAACTTTACTCTTATAAAACAGACACTGCAAATATATTATAATTATGCACATTTACAAAACCTTTTTTCAAGTGCATTCTCTAATTGTTGTGGTTTTAATTATTGCTTTTCCAGATTGCTAATGTTTCTAGATTCTTGTGCGAGATATTTTGTCTTGGGGCACTTAATATAACTATGTACGTTAATGGAAACATACTAACAAAGCGCTCGAGAATGTGAAGTGAATTGTATACGTGAGGCACCTCGACAGCAAAATAGGTGTAAATAAATCTAGCTTATCATTGTTCTCCTTTTCTTTTTTTAATATGTAGCCCCTAATGACATTGTGATACCATTATGTTTGACCTTCTATCTGGGGCAGATGAGTAATACATTTTAATCTATTTTTAGGTTCTCAATCTTTCAGCGCCTAAAGCATTTTAGTCCTCACAACTTGGCATTGATCAAGTGAAGCCAGTTGTTTATATATTCTTAAAGGACCAGTAAATACAGTAGATTTGCATGATAAACACATATATGATAAAAAGACAATGCAATAGCACTTAGTCGGAATTTAAAATAAGTAGTAGATTTTTTTCTGACAAATTTCAAAGTTATGTCTATTTCCACTCCCCCCTGTACCAGGTGACAACCATCAACCAATCACAAATACATATACGGATATTCTGTGAATTCTTGCACAAGCTCAGTACTAGCTGGTGACTTAAAAATCGTAAATATAAAAAAAGACTGTGCACATTTTGTTAATGGAAATAAATTGGAAAGTTGTTTAAAATTGCATGCTCTATCTGAATTATGAAAGTTTAATTTTAACTTTAGTGTCCCTTTAATTCATGTCAAAATGCATTTAAAATGAAATGTTTTTAGCATAATAAACTTTCCTTCTAACATCTATTTTTGTTTTTTGATGAAATCATTTTTATTGAAATATTGCACAATTATACAGTATACTCATATATAATAATAACAAAATACAAAAGAAAAGGAAAAACCAAGTCAAATCTACATTCATGTACCCTAATGTTGTCCGCATCTGTATTACTATGATTTCTGAATCTTGAATCTAACAAAAGAAGAATGATGTGTTAGATAGCCATCTATATAGTAACACATTTCCTATTGCAAACAAAGCATTAAACATGTTCAACAGTTATACCTCTTCTGATGTTACTCCTCATTTCTTCATAAAACATAATCACCTAGATTACAAGTTTTGCTCTATAGAGGGTGCGAAACGAACGCAACAAAAGTTGCGATATTTCACCCTCCATAGCGCTGTCATTACTAGTTTTTGAAAAGCCGCCTTGTGCGAGTGATACAGTTGCGTTAAGCTCCATACCGCACAAAATACAAGCGCTGCTTTGAAGTGCTCGTGCACACTTTCCCCATAGACATCAATGGGGAGAAAGTGTTAGAAAAAAGCCTAACACCTGCGATTGTGGAGTGAAAAGCTCCGTAACTGAGACTGTGCAAAGGCAAAGCATACTGAACAGAGGCCCTTTAAATCACAATTCTGAGACTGCATCCTGTCTCACATGGATGATGCACACCAGTCTGGCCATAAAAGGAAGTGTAGGAAATGAGCAGCATCCCCCACAATGCACCATAGTCAGGAAGAGAGGTGAGTAAAATGACTGCCAGCAGCACATGGCAAACAACAGGGATAAAACCCTGACAGAATTAGAGCTGTTAAAATCCTTTTGGCTGTTCAAATCAGCCAATAGGATTTAAGCAGCTCTCATTCCTATTGGCTGATTGTCAGGGCAATGGGTAGCTTAGGTTTTTGTTAGAGTTAGGTTTTTAATGTAAAGTTAGGGGGTTGTTAGGTTTAGGGGTTAATATTTTAATTTAGTTTTTGGCGATGTGGGAGGCTGGCGGTTTAGGGGTTAATAGGTTTATTTAGTGGTATTGATGTGGGAGGCCAGAGTTTTAGGGGTTAATAACTTTATTTAGTGGCGGCGATGTTGGGGAGCCTTTCTAACCCCATGTTGTTTTATGTTGCTATACATACATTTTTTTAAGAAATAAAGTGATACTTCTTTTCTAATATTTGGCTTCGCTTTTGGAACTCTTTATTATATTTTATGGTGGATAGTGGGGCATCCACTCCATTATAAATTAAGCCTCTTTGGTCTGTTGGATACTAAGTCTCCCTAATTTGGGCGAGTACATATAATAATTTTTTTTTTGGAGCAGCAGTGATCACAATGCACTCCCAATAATTGATCCCGGAATTTGGATCTTGGATTTGAATCTCGGGCAAACAGCATTACCTGTGCCATCGAAAAGAAAAAAGGCAGTCCGTGAGATACAGAGCTATAGAGGCGGATTGTGTGGCTATTGGCGCATCATCATACTCACAGCTCGGTTTACACAACTGATTCTGACGTCATTAAGGAAGAAGCCATTTTGTTTGTGGATTGGCCGGATCAATATGCCATACTGCAGCAAGCATAAGGAGAACGCTAGAACGCTGATTGAAGACTAGATACCGGCTCCACTCTGTTTGACCACTCTACCTGCTTATACACGCTGTCTTTTGGTGAGTGCTAACCTGTCTGCCCTAAATTCATGTTATGTAATGTTGCTGTGACTGATGGCCGGGGATCATCTGACTACACACTGTTGATTCTGGGGAACAAATACAACTGACACTGTTCTCTGTACAAGCACTGTCTTGTGCCTTTTGATCCCTGAGCCTACATATCATACTTAATCTCAGTGCTATTTACACATATGCATAGGCTCTAAGGGCTTTTTTTGCAGAGACTATTTGCACTTAATTAAGCAGCAATATATGGAAGTTGAAATTACTCCTGGCAACACACACCACTTTTTGTTCTATCTTTTGACTACTTTTATATAGATTTCCTTCATGAAAAAGACATATATTTAAATTAGTTTATCTACCATTGTACTAATGGCCAGGTATTATTCAGTTCTCTTTCCCACTTCATAATGAATGTTGGCTTGTTATCTTTAACAGCTGCATTAAATATAGAGTATAGTTTTGAAATGGTGTTTAGTGTATTTTGTTTGGATAAATAAATTACTTCAAAGGCGGTATTGGAAGAGTTGGTTTCCCCTCCCATAACTTCATTTATTCTCGTTTGTAATTGTAAATAATGAACCACAGATGTTTGTCTGAGGTATCTAAACTCACATATTGTTCAAAAGAGATAGGTTTGTTTTGTATTAAAGCATCCATTAACCTATACAATCCTTTGTTGGCCTATTTGTGCTAGATTGATTCCTCGATTGGGGAACCTAAAGTAATTAGGGGTGTTAAGGTGGATTTAGGACTGAGTAGAGGGAACTTATTTGTCACATCTATTTTTATAAATTAAGTTTTCAAATATGTTCCTTGACTGCAAAATATAAACAGTATATCTGTTAATTAGTTGATTTTCTTTAAAACTGATTTGAGAAATAAATTGTGGTCTGATAAGCCCTTTGTACATTTGGAGAAGTTAATGAATGCTAATTTCATGGAAAACCCAGGTCAATTTTAGATGGCATGTTCCCCCTCAGCAAGTTATGCATTTTAATGATTGCATCTTCAGTTATAGACGATGCAGCTAAAAAATCTATTCATAACACAAATATCATGCAGAAAATAAAACTTTCTATAACATCATATCTTGAAAGTTGTGGAGGTCAGAAAGATTTGTTCTCATTGTTAGTCACTCTCCATTATCCTATAATATAAAAGGCCAAGTGTGTTTGTCCGAAGCTGTCATGCACAGTATAGACATGACAGCACGAGGACAAACACATCTGGCCTTAGAGTCTACCTGATCTGCTGCAGCACGGTGACAGTGGGCGGAAGTGGGCATGGCCGGGCGTGAGCGGGCGTGGACGGACGTGAAGGAGGGCGTGGCCGGGCTGGGCATCATCTCGTGTGCGCTCGCACACGAGAGAGAGAGGGGAAGGAGAAAGAAAGAGAGGGGGCTAGAGCAAAAGAGATGGAATGAGCTAAAGAGAGGGTAAGGTAGAGCAAAAGAGAGGGGAAAGAGCAAAAAGAGGGGGGAGAGAGCAAAATAGAGGGAAAAGAGCAAAAGAGAGGGGAAAGAGCAAAATAGAGGGAAGAGAGAGGGGGAGAGAGAGAGCAAAAGAGAGGGGGAGAGAGAAAATAAGAGGAGGAAAGAGAGAGAGCAAAAGAGAGGGGAAGAGAGAGAGCAAAAGAAGAGAGGGGGAAGATAGAGGGGGAGAGAGAGCAAAAGAGAGGGATGGAGAGAGAGAGCAAAAGAAAGGGGAGAGAGACAGAGCAAAAGAGAATGGGGAGATAGCGCAAAAGATAGGGGGGAGAGAGGGTGCAAAAGAGAGGGGGGAGAGAGTGCGCAAAAGAGAGGGGGAAAGAGAGCGTGCAAAAGAGAGGGGGAGAGAGAGCACAAAAGATAGAGGGAGAGAGTGCGCAAAAGAGAGGGGGAGAGAGCGCAAAAAAGAGGGGGAGAGAGCAAAAGAGAGGGGGAGAGAGAAAGCAAAGAGAGGGGGGAGAGAGAGAGCAAAAGAGAAGGGGGAGAGAGAGAGCAAAAGAGAGGGGGAGAGAGCAAAAGAAAGGGGGTAGAAAGAGGAAAAGAGAGGTGGAGCGAGAGAGCACAGAAGACATGGGGAGAGAGAGAGCACAAAAAAGAGGGGGAGAAAGTGCAAAAGGGAGAGGGGAAAGAGAGAGTGCAAACAAAGAGGGGGAGAAAGAGAGAGCAAAAGAGAGGGGGAGAGAGCAAAAGAGAGGGGGGTGAGAGAGAGCAAAAGCGAGGGGGGTGAGAGAGAGCAAAAGCGAGGGGGGAGAGAGAGAGCAAAAGAGAGGGGGGAGAGAGAGAGCAAAAGAGAGGGGAGAGAGAGAGAGAGCAAAAGAGAGGGGGAGAGAGCAAAAGAGAGGGGGTAGAAAGAGGAAAAGAGAGGTGGAGCGAGAGAGCACAGAAGACATGGGGAGAGAGAGAGCACAAAAGAGAGGGGGAGAAAGTGCAAAAGGGAGAGGGGAAAGAGAGAGTGCAAACAAAGAGGGGGAGAAAGAGAGAGCAAAAGAGAGGGGGAGAGAGCAAAAGAGAGGGGGAGAGAGACAGCAAAAGAGAGGGGGGTGAGAGAGAGCAAAAGCGAGGTGGGAGAGAGAGAGCAAAAGAGAGGGGGTAGAGAGAGCGAAAGCGAGGTGGAGTGAGAGAGCGCAAAAGAGAGGGGGAGAAAGCACAAGAGAGAGGGGGGGAGGGAGAGAGCACAAAAGAGAGGGGGAGAGAGAGCGCAAAAGAGGGGGGGAGAGAGTGCAAAAGAGAGGGGAGAGAGAGAGTACAAAAGAGAGGGGGAGAGAGAGAGCAAAATAGAGGGGGAAGAGAGAGCAAAAGAGAAGGTGGGAGAGGGAGCAAAAGAGAGGGAAAAGAGCAAAAGAGAGCGGAGAGAGAGCAAAAGAGAGTGGGAGAGAGAGCAAAAGAGAGGGGGAGAGAGAGCAAACGAGAGTGGGGAGAGAGAGCAAAAGAGAGGTTGAGCGAGAGAGCGCAAAAGAGAGGGGGAGAGAGAGCAAAAGAGAGGGGGGAGAGAGTGAGCACAAAAGAGAGGGGGAGAGAGAGCGCAAAAGAGAGGGGGAGAGAGCGCAAAGAGAGGAGAGAGAGTACAAAAGAGAGGGGGAGAGAGCAAAAGAGAGTTGGAGCGAGAGAGCGCAAAAGAGAAGGGGAGAGAGCATAAGAGAGAGGGGGGAGAGAGAGAGCACAAAAGAGAAGGGGGAGAGAGAGCACAAAAGAGAGGGGGAGAGAGCGCAAAAGAGAGGGGAGAGAGTACAAAAGAGAGGGGGAGAGAGAGAGCACAAAAGAGAGGGGGAGAGAGAGCAAAAGAGAAGGGGAGAGGGAGCAAAGAGAGGGGAAAGAGCAAAAGAGAGGGGAGAGAGAGCAAAAGAGAGGGGGAGAGAGAGAAAAAGAGAGGGGAAGAGAGAGCAAATGAGAGGTGGAGCAAGAGAGAGCAAAAGAGAGGGGGAGAGAGAGCAAAAGAGAGGGGGAGAGAGAGAGAGAACAAGGGGTGGGACTGATGTACTGCGAAAAATGGCCCGTGTGAATGGGCTTTAGGACTAGTAATCAATAAAGCAACATTTTTCTCATATCCTCTCTGTGCAATGATACAAGTTTCATTGTAGAGGATATAAACATCACAAAATGCCTTCAAACATTACAGAACAATAAGGGCAGTAGAATCTTCATGATTTCTGCATGCTAAACCTAAATTTAGGTAAAAAATGGTGACCACACTTCTAAATTGCTCTGCTTTTACAATCATGTTTTTTAATTTTTATGGTTGTAATTATTATTTTTGTTGCTAGTGGTTCATCTTATATATATCAGATATCATGTACTAGACACCTCACACAACTATAGATGTTAATGGCAGAAATGCCCCCTATTAAAATTTAGGAAATTATATGATAAATTGACAGTATACACCAATTTTAATATAACCGCATGTAATAGACACTACTATAAAGAAGAATATGCACAGATACTGATCTAAGAATTCAGTATAAAACCCGTGTTTGTAGATTAGTAGCTCTTGATTTTATTGCTACGTGTACATGCCTTGCAGCTATACCAAGGAAAAAAACATGTATTTTATTACCTCTAAGGTCTACTACATCTTTATGAGTCTTTATTTTACCTTTAAACTCACTTGGAGCTAGAATACTTTTCATATTTACTGCTTTTCTGTATATTACTGTGGGTTTTTCACTTATTTTATCCCCTAGAATTGGGTCGGATTGGATTAAATTCCAATGTTTATGCAATATCCTTTCCATTGATTTATATTGACAGTTGAAATTCGTTATAAATGGAAGTTTAATTTTATCAATATCTTTTTCATAAGGTTTCTGTTTATTCCTTGTCAGTATCTCTTTTCGATCTATTTCTCTCATTGTTGACACTGCTGTCTCTATTTTACTTGGATCATAACCCCTCTCTTTGATGCGGTCTTCTAAGTTTTGATTTCTACATCGTAATCAATTATTTTGGAACAGTTCCTTCTTATACGTAGACATTGCCCTTTCGGTATATTTTCTATTCACTTATTTAAATGGCAGCTTTTTGCGTGTACGTAGTTATTCGCATCTACGTTTTATTAATGATTTTTAGTGTTTAGGCTACCTTCATTAGCATAAATATCTAGATCTAAAAAAGTTATGCTCTCTTTGCTCAGTGTATATGTGAATTTTAAACCTACATAATTCATTCATTTCTCAAAAAAAATCTATTAGACTACTTTCATCACCTATCCAAATGAGCACAATGTCATCGATATTTTATCATATTTTAAAGAGTACAAGGTTTGCACCCAAGCTATGTTTCTGGGTAAACTCACTCTCTGGGTAAACTCACTTTCCCATTTACCCATAAATAGGTTGGCATAGCTGGGTGCAAACCTCGTACCCATAGCTGTTCCTTTTTGTTTAGCGATATAATGTGCCATTAAATGAAAAAACATTCGGCCAGATTACGGGTTTTGCGTTATGAGTGAAAAAGCATTGTTATGGCCCATAACAATGCTTTTTCCCTACCGCTGCTATTACAAGTCTTGTAAGAATAGCTGTACCGAACACTTTTTTGGCCGTCACGCAACATCAGTACCGCACTTTTAAAAAAGTCCTTTTTCAATGGGACTTCCATATCGCCGGTATTACGAGTTTTGCTGTGAGGCCAAAAAGTGAGCGGTACAGCCTAAAATGACAAGATCTGTACCGCTATCTAAAGTCAGTAGTTATGAGTTTTATGTTACAAAGCTGTACCATAAAACTCATAGCACTAACACCCATAAACTACCTATTAACCCCTAAATCAAGGCCCTCCCACATCTCAAACACTAAAAATAAAATTATTAACCCCTAATCTGCCGCTCCGGACATTGCAGCCACTTAAAAATGTATTAACACCCTATTCTGCCGCTCCCGACATCGTCGCCACTATAATAAAATGATTAACCCCTAAACTGCCGCCCTCCCGCATCAAAAACACTATTTAAATATAATTAACCCCTAATCTGCTGTCCATCCACACCACCGCTATAATAAACCTATTAACGCCTAAAACTAACCCTAATGTAACCCTAACTCTAACACCCTCCTAACTTAAATATAATTAAAATAAATCTAAATAAAACTTACTATTATTACCTAAATAATTCCTATTTAAAACTAAATACATACTTACCTGTAAAATAAACCCTAAGCTAGCTACAATATAACTAATAGTAACATTGTAGCTATCTTAGGTTTTATTTTTATTTCACAGCTAGGTTTGTATTTATTTTAACTAGGTAGACTAGTTAATAAATAGTTATTAACTATTTACAAGCTACCTAGTTAAAATTAGTACTAATTTACCTGTAAAATAAAACCTAACCTGAGTTACACTAACACCTAACATTACAATAAAATTAAATAAATTAAATTAACAAAATACAATTATCTAAATTACAAAAATAAATAAACACTAAATTACACAAAATAAAAAAAGAAATGATCAAAAATAAAAACTAATTACTCCTAATCTAATAGCCCTATAGCCCTGGATTAGCCAATAGGATTTTTTCACCTTTAATTCCTATTGGCTGATAGAATTCTATCAGCCAATAGTAATTCAAGGGACGCCATTTTGATGACGTCCCTTAAAGGGAACCTTCAGTGTACGGCTGAGATCGTATGAAGAGGATGCTCCGCGCTGGATGTCTTGAAGATGGACCCGCTCCGCGCCAGATGGATGAAGATAGAAGATGCCGTCTGGATGAAGACTTCTGGCCGCTTCGATGAAGACTTCTGCCCGTTTCAATGAAAACTTCTGCCGCTTTGATGAAGACTTCTGGCCGATTCGATAAGGACTTCGCCGGCTGGATGAGGATGGATGTCCGGTCTTCCAAAACTGTAAGTGGATTGTCGGGGGTTAGTGTTAGGTTTTTTTAAGGGTTTATTTGGTGAGCTTTATTTTTAGATTAGGGTTTGGGCAATGTAAAAGAGCTAAATGGGTAAATGGGTTTTACTGTTGGGGGGGTTGTTTGTATTTTTTTTACAGGTAAAAGAGCTGATTTCTTTGGGGCAATGCCCCGCAAAAGGCCCTTTTAAGGGCCATTGGCAGTTTAGTGTAGGCTAGGATATTTTTTTTATTTGGGTTTGCTTTTTTATTTTGATAGAGCTTTTAGATTAGGTGTGATTTGTTTTTATTTTTGATAATTTCTTTTTATATTTTGTGTAATTTAGTAAATTGGTATTTATTTTAACTATTTATTGACTAGTCTACCTAGTTAAAATAAATACAAACTTAGCTGTGATATAAAAATAAAACCTAAGATAGCTACAATGTAACTATTAGTTATATTGTAGCTAGCTTAGAGTTTATTTTACAGGTAAGTATTTATTTTTAAATAGGAATTATTTAGTTATTAATAGTAAGTTTATTTAGAATTATTTTAATTATGTTAAAGTTAGGGGGTGTTAGGGTTAGGGTTAGGTTTAGACTTAGGGTTAAGGTTACGTTAGGGGTTAATATATTTATTTAGTGTTAGTGATGTGGGAGGCCAGAGTTTTAGGGGTTAATATCTTTAGTATAGTGGCGGGAGAGACATTGGGGGCGGCACATTAGGGGTTAATAAGTGTAGGTAGGTGGCTGCGACATTGGGGGCAGCATATTAGGGGTAAATAAGTGTAGGTAGGTGACAGCGACATTGAGGGTGGCAGAATAGGGGTTAATAAGTGTAAGTAGGTGGCGGCGACATTGGGGGCGGTAGATTAGGGGTTGATAAGTGTAATGTAGGTGGCGGTGATGTTAGGGACGGCAGATTAGGGGTGTTTAGACTCAGGGTTTATGTTAGTGTCTTAGGTTTAAACATACATTTTTTTCCCCATAGACATCAATGGGGCTGCATTACGGAGCTTTTCATTCCGCGATCGCAGGTGTTAGGCTTTTTTTTAGCCCACTCTCCCCATTGATGTCTATGGGGAAATCGTGCACGAGAACGTAACAGCAGCTCAAAGCAGCGCTTGTATTTGGGTGAAGCATGGAGCTCAACGCAGTGCTATGAAAGGTGAGCAGTGAAAATAACATACAAGTAATTAGTGAGCCAGCCATAATACAAAACTCGTAATCTGGCTGTTAGTTAGAATACATTTTATACCCTCTATGATAAATTCATTGAGTTATTTCTAACCGCCTAACTGTGGATATTAATACACACCAGGAGGACTTTCAAGTGACATTAAAGTTTCCCATTTTTGATACAGAAGTCTTTTGCATACACTCCCCCAAAAGCCGTATTCAAAGAATATACTTTGGTTTTATACTTGAATATCAGTAACCGGTCACTTTAGGTCATTTTTATGTATTTAGAAGGTGCCAAATGCTCCTAACATTTTTAACCCCTTAGTGACCAGAGCACTTTTCCATTTTCTGTCCGTTTGGGACCAAGGCTATTTTTACCTTTCTGCAGTGTTTGTGTTTAGCTGAAATTTTCCTCTTACTCATTTACTGTACCCACACATATTATATACCGTTTTTCTCGCCATTAAATGGACTTTCTAAAAATACCATTATTTTCATCATATCTTATCATTTACTATAAAAAAAATTATAAAATATGAGGAAAAATGGAAAAAAACACACTTTTTCTAACTTTGAACCCCAAAATCTGTTACATATCTACAACCACCAAAAAACACCCATGCTAAATAGTTTCTAAATTTTGTCCTGAGTTTAGAAATACCCAATGTTTACATCTTCTTTGCTTTTTTTGTAACTTATAGGGCCATAAATACAAGTAGCACTTTGCTATTTTCAAAACATATTTTTTTCAAAATTAGCGCTAGTTACATTGGGACACTGATATCTTTCAGGAATCCCTGAATATCCATTGACATATACATATTTTTTTTTAGAAGACATCCCAAAGTATTGATCTAGGCCCATTTTGGTATATTTCATGCCACCATTTCACCGCCAAATGCGATCAAATACAAAAAATTGTTCACTTTTTCACAAATTTTTTCACAAACTTTCAGTTTCTCACTGAAATTATTTACAAACTGCTTGTGCAATTATGGCATAAATGGTTGTAAATTCTTCTCTGGGATCCCCTTTGTTCAGAAATAGCAGACATATATGGCTTTGACATTGCTTTTTGGTAATTAGAAGGCCGCTAAATGCCACTGCGCACCACACGTGTATTATGCCCAGCAGTGAAGGGGTTAATTAGGGAGCATGTAAGGAGCTTTTTGGGGTATTTTTAGCTTTAGTGTAGTGTAGTAGACAACCCCAAGTATTGATCTAGGCCCATTTTGGTATATTTCATGCCACCATTTCACCGCCAAATGCGATCAAATTAAAAAAAACATTACATTTTTCACAATTTTAGGTTTGTCACTGAAATCATTTACAAACAGCTTGTGCAATTATGGCACAAATGGTTGTAAATGCTTCTCTGGGATCCCCTTTGTTCAGAAATAGCAGACATATATGACTTTGGCGTTGCTTTTTGGTAATTAGAATGCTGCTAAATGGCGCTGCGCATCACACGTGTATTATGGCTAGCAGTGAAGGGGTTAATTAGGTAGCTTGTAGGGAGCTTGCAGGGTTAATTTTAGCTTTAGTGTAGAGATCAGCCTCCCACCTGAAACATCAGACCCCCTGATCCCTCCCAAACATCTCTCTTCCCTCCCCTACCCCACAAATGTCCCCGCCATCTTAAGTACTGGCAGAAACTCTGCCAGTACTAAAATAAAAGGAAAATTTGTGCATTTTTGTGCATTTTGTTTTAGCATATTTACATATGCTTCTGTGTAGGATCCCCCTTAGCCCCCAACCTCACTGATCCCCCACCCAACAGCTCTCTAACCCTCCCCCTCTGACTTAATGTGCGCCATCTTGGGTACTGGCAGCTGTCTGCCAGTACCCATTTTAGTGAAAATATGTGTTTTTATTAAAAAAATTTCCTTTTTCTGTAGTGTAGCTTCCCCCCCCCCCCCCAATACCAACCCCCCACCCCTTCCAGATCGCTTAAATGCTTTTTTTTTAAAATGTTTATTTCATTTTTTAATACACTTTACTCTTTACTTTTTTTCTGTAGTGTAGCGGTTCCCACCCGCTCCCGCCCCGTACACGCGCCCGCCCGCCACCCACCGTGCACGCGCGCGCGCCCGTGCGCGCCCCCGAAGGCTCCGCCCCCGATCCCGCCCCCCTCCACCTTCCAGATCACACCGATGGCCGCCCACCCGCCTCCCAAGTCGGCTCCCACCCACCAACGATACCGGCCATCGATGTCCGGTGCAGAGAGGGCCACAGAGTGGCTCTCTCTGCATCAGATGGCCAGAAAGTGTTATTGCAGGATGCCTCGATGTCGAGGCATCACTGCAATAACCGGAAAGCAGCTGGAAGCGAGCAGGATCGCTTCCAGCTGCTTTCCAGACTGAGGACGTGCAGGGTACGTCCTCAGGTGTTAACTGCCTTTTTTTAGAGGACGTACCCTGCACGTCCTCGGTCATTAAGGGGTTAAAGTATAGTCTAACATTTGTGAATTATATTTTAACTGCATAGTTATTTTTAAATCGGTCATCTTTTCTTTCATGTAAGTGGCAAGAGTCCATGAGCTAGTGACGTTTGGGATATACAATCCTACCAGGAGGGGCAAAGTTTCCCAATCCTCAAAATGCCTATAATTACATCCCCTCACCACACCCACAATTAAGTTTTTACAAACTTTGCCTCCTATGGAGGTTGTGAAGTAAGTTTGTGCTTAGAATCTATGTTGATATGCGCTTCTCAGCATTTTGAAGCCCGATTCCTCTCAGAGTACAGCGAATGTCAGAGGGTTGTGAAGGGAGTATCACCTATTGAATGCAATGGTTTTCCTCGTGGGAGATCTATTTCATAGGTTCGCTGTTATTGGTCATGGAGATTCATCTCCTACCTCCCTTGAGATCGATGATATACTCTCATATTCCATTACCTCTACTGATAACTGTTTCAGTACTGTTTGGCTATCTGCTATATGTGGATGGGTGTCTTTTGGTAAGTATGTTTTCATTACTTAAGAAGACACTCTCAGCTATGATTTGGCACTTTATGTATTAATATAAAGTTCTAAATATATGTATTGTACTTATATTTGCCATGAGTCAGGTTTATGTATATTTCCTTTTGCAGACTGTCAGTTTCGTATTTGGGAAAAGCATATTTAGCAAAATATTTTTTCTTACCTGGGGTATAGTCTTTTTTCTATTTGTAACAATAAATGAGGTTTAAACACAGTACAACCACTGTGCTAACCTACAAAACAAAAGAGGTGCGCCAAACTAAATAAGTCTAAATATATATATACCAGTGATAAACCTAATTAAATGTGCCAAAAAATGATTGAAAAATAAATATTAAGTGAACAAGTATTAAACAATATTATGAGATAAATCCTTTCAGATGGGTGCTAACCCAAGATGTATAAAGTTCATCAATCCAGTGGTGAGCTGTTCTCTCCAAGTTGTAGGCAGAAAGTAAAAGTGTCCTGAAAAACAGAAAAAGAAGAGGCGCTCTTTGTGCAGCAAGTTCCAATAACTGAAAATCTACCGATAGTACTCAAGGTAATATACTCACAAACATAAATGCACACACAGTGCAATAGTAGACAGGCCGAAACTTCAGAGCCGTTCGGCTGACTCCTCAATGGCGACTCTGCCAAACAAATGCTGAAGCCCAGGTGCTAGAAACGATGATCCAGTTTCTCCAAACAACCTCCGTGATAGGCTGCAATGAACAGCTTAATAAGGAATCCAATAGCTGTTAGTATAGGGTAATCACAAAACCCACAGGAGCAAGGAAGAGTGATAAAAAGTCAGTTTATTAAAAACATTTAAAAGTTGCTGTGCAACGCGTTTCTCGGCTAGCAATGCTGTTTCATCAGGCTTTACAATTTGTTACACTCTACCTTGCTACCTTATAACTAAACTATCAACCAATCTCCTGTCTGGATAGAAAACAACGCCCAAATGGCTTAGAACGAATCAGAGATTCTGTTGACCGCACATCACTAGATACAAATTATCCACTTTCAGTGATATTCTCTAGGCTTATGTAATGTGCGTGGTCACAGTGTCCCGATTTTACAAAGCATAACATACTGTGTAAATATAATACCAATATGATCATATTTAGAGCTGATAGATAAATAAAGTTTCTGCATGCCGAGATATTAATGATCCCGTGTGGCTACAGACAGATCTAAGTTACATGTACGCCCACATCATTATGGACCAATCAGAGGCCCCGCTAGCTACACACCTCTTGTAGCTTGTCAACAATTCTCTATATTAAATAGCGAGTGCGGCAAGCAGAGTACTCCGACTACACCACAATGGGGTTTACAATTGCAGGCACAACTAAATCATAATATAAAACATGTCTATACAATACTTGCTAATACATATAACGCTATAGTCAATTCGATGTTCACAAAAATACACAAATTGCACCCAAGTTCTTTCAATATGATCAGGTGACCCGTATACCCTGTATATCCTAGAGCTGGATTTTTAATTTTTAGGCTTTTAACAGGACATGAGACAGTATTATAGTGATGTGAGATATTATATTTGGTCAAATAAATGCTGCGTGCCGAAATATTTATTTGGTGATCCCGTGTCACTACAGACAGATCTAAGTTCCATGCATGCCCACATCACTATGGACCAATAGGATAATCTGCTAGCTACACACCTCTCGTGACTCGTAAATAATTCTCTGTATTATATAGCGGGTGCAGCAAGCAGAGTACTCCGATTACACTCTAATGAGGTTTACAAATGCAGGCTCCGCTAAATCATGGTAGGAAACATGCTTACACAATACTTGTGAATGGATGCTATAATCAATTCAACCTTCACAAAAATGCCCAAATTGTTACAATATGATAAGATTACCCATATGCCCATACCTCCTCAAGCGGATTTTTAATTTTTAGCTTTTATAGGGACATCTACCAGTATTATAGTAATAATAATGGATGATAGAGTACTTGAATACCATTCAAAAAAATCTATATATGACACCCATGGAATAACGATTTCTATTCATCATATCAATAACCATATCGCTCAATGGTAGTGCCACTACCTCCAAGTGGTTACAACATAATCTATATAAAACAATATATACACATATATTAATAATATGATATAATTTATGATTTATCTGTATGCTAAATGTGATATCCAATAGCGTACAGATAAATCATAAATTATATCATATTATTAATATATGTGTATATATTGTTTTTTTATATAGATTATGTTGTAACCACTTGGAGGTAGTGGCACTACCATTGTAACAATTTGGGCATTTTTGTGAAGGTTGAATTGATTATAGCATCCATTCACAAGTATTGTGTAAGCATGTTTCCTACCATGATTTAGCGGAACCTGCATTTGTAAACCTCATTGCGGTGTAATCTGAGTACTCTGCTTGCTGCACTCACTATATAATACAGAGAATTATTTATGAGTCACGAGAGGTGTGTAGCTAGCAGATTATCCTATTGGTCCATAGTGATGTGGGCGTGCATGGAACTTAGATCTGTCTGTAGTGACACGGGATTACCAAATAAATATTTCGGCACGCAGCATTTATTTGACCAAATATAATATCTCACATCACTATAATACTGTCTCATGTCCTGTTAAAAGCCTAAAAATTAAAAATCCAGCTCTAGGATATGCGGGGTATACGGGTCACCTGATCATATTGAAAGAACTTGGGTGCAATTTGGGTATTTTTGTGAACGTCGAATTGACTATAGCGTTATATGTATTAGCAAGTATTGTATAGGCATGTTTTATATTATGATTTAGTTGTGCCTGCAATTGTAAACCCCATTGTGGTGTAGTCGGAGTACTCTGCTTGCCGCACTCGCTATTTAATATAGAGAATTGTTGACAAGCTACAAGAGGTGTGTAGCTAGCGGGGTCTCTGATTGGTCCATAATGATGTGGGCGTACATGTAACTTAGATCTGTCTGTAGCCACACGGGATCATTAATATCTCAGCATGCAGAAACTTTATTTATCTATCAGCTCTAAATATGATCATATTGTTATTGTATTTACACAGTATGTTATGCTTTGTAAAATCGGGGACACTGTGACCACGCACATTACATAAGCCTAGAGAATATCACTGAAAGTGGATAATTTGTATCTAGTGATGTGCGGTCAACAGAATCTCTGATTCGTTCTAAGCCATTTGGGCGTTGTTTTCTATCCAGACAGGAGATTGGTTGTTAGTTTAGTTATAAGGTAGCAAGGTAGAGTGTAACAAATTGTAAAGCCTGATGAAACGGCATTGTTAGCCGAGAAACGCGTTGCACAGCAACTTTTAAATGTTTTTAATAAACTGACTTTTTATCACTCTTCCTTGCTCCTGTGGGTTTTGTGATTACCCTATACTAACAGCTATTGGATTCCTTATTAAGCTGTTCGTTGCAGCCTATCACGGAGGTTGTTTGGAGAAACTGGATCATCGTTTCTAGCACCTGGGCTTCAGCATGTGTTTGGCAGAGTCGCCATTGAGGAGTGAGCCGAACGGCTCTGAAGTTTCGGCCTGTCTACTATTGCACTGTGTGTGCATTTATGTTTGTGAGTATATTACCTTGAGTACTATCGGTAGATTTTCAGTTATTGGAACTTGCTGCACAAAGAGCGCCTCTTCTTTTTCTGTTTTTCAGGACACTTTTATTTTTTTTTCTATTTGAATGTTTTCTCATTAAATTTTGCGGGCCAAATTAGGCTCGCGAGGGCGCAAAATGCCAAAGTTTATTGCGTCATTCTTGGCGCGAGAATTTGTTTGGCGTGAAGTTACGTCCGATGACAAAAATTCGTCATTTCCGGCATCTTAGTTGACACCGAGTTCCTTGCACAAGGTTGCATCTTCAATGACGCGAGTGTCATTTCCGGATGTTGTTAGCGCCAAAAAAATTTCAGTTACATTGTGCGTCATACTTGGTGCCAAATAATTTCATTATTTTAAACCCCTTTCCTATATGCCTCTTGCCTTTTCTTCTATTCAGAGGGCTATGCTGTTTGCATTTTTTTCCCATTCCTGAAACTGCCATATAAGGAAATTGATAATTTTGCTTTATATGTTGTTTTTTCTCTTACATTTGCAAGATGTCTCTTACATTTGCAACCCTGCTGCCTGATAACAGTTCCACCAAAGGTAATTGCATTGGTTGTACATTTGTGGAGATTATATCTCCAGCTGTGGTATGTAATAGTTGTCATTAGGGTTGCACCGATACCGATACTAGTATCGGTATCGGTACCGATACCAAGTACTTACATGAGTACTTGTACTCGTGCAAATGCACCGATACTTAAACCGATACTTCCACTTACTACCCATATGCTATCTTGTGGTGTTTTTTTCATGTTCCCATTTCATTTAAAGCTGGAGTGGAGACTAAACTAAAAAGTGTTTACTATTGTTCTGCCAATACAAATTGCTCTTATTTGTATTATTGTAGGAGAGATCACTGTACTGCGTTCAGACAAACCCCTGAAGTACTGGGCAGTTAATAAACTGTGATTTCCAGCTCTGGCTAAAATGGCCCAAAATTATCTTTCTGCCCCATGCAGTAGTGGGGAAAGCTGAACCTCCTTACTGATAGTAAAAACAGACTTATAGCTGAACATGCAGAGATGCTTCTGTTCGGTTCCTTAAAAAGAACTTGCCACTAACTTTTGAAAAATTATTCTAATTGCTAGATTGCCTTTTATACTGCAAGTTCTCATCTTGCACAATTATGTTCAAAACATACTGTACTCTGAGGAACATCCTTATCTTATATAATAGCAGGAAGAGTACTCATAGGAAAAATTAAGTTAATCCCAATGAACACTCATCCTGCAATTATAGGAATAGATTTAGATTACATTTGATTGGTAAGCTTTACCAATGCTCTGTTCACATTTCCAACTCCATAGCCTTTAATGAAGTAGGACGTGTAATGAGAGCATTGGTAAAGTTTACAATTCAAATATAATCTAGCCCATAGTGTTGTTCACCATGATTAAACAGTATTCTGTTCTATTTTTTACTGTATGGCACTTTTGGTTGGTTGCAATTTTATATTTGTTATTTATTGTTGTTAATATATTTTATTGTAATATTTTTATTTCTAAACATGTTCTGTGAACTTTGTGACAAATAAAACCTGTTTTATTATTTCATAATGTCTTTTGAGCTACAGTCCTTCATAATTATAAAGAAGGAATCTTAAATAATTAGTCTGTATTGTGCTTGGTAAACTGTCACATGACATAAAAAAAAGTATCGGTAATTGGTATCGGCAAGTATTTGAGAAAAAGTATCGGTACTTGTACTCGGTCTTAAAAAAATGGTATTGGTGCAACCCTAGTTGTCATGATAAGCTTTTACATACAGAGAATGTGTCCATCAGTAATAGTACTATGCCTGTTGTTCCTTCAACATCTAATGTACAAGATATACCTGTGAATATAAAAGATTTTATTGCTGATGCGATTCAGAAGGCTTTGGGGGCTAGTTATCAAGCCGTCTACTTTTCTGGCTTCGCCGGCCCAATACGTCCGCCTAAGCTCGCCTACCTTCGCTGCCGCGGACCTGAAAAAATACGCCTAAGTTATCAAATAAAGCTGTCAAAAAGCCGCGGGGCGATGAGCAGCGGACTGTGACAGTTATCACTCATCCGATCTCGCTGCCCTTCGGCTTTTTCCCAGCTTTATTGCTAGCCTGTCACTAAGCACTCACACTAAACTGCACTGTTCTACCCCCTATACCGGCGCCCCCGGAGCCCCCCGCAACTCAATAAAGTTACTAACCCCTAAACCGCCGCTCCTAGACCCTGCCGCAACTCTGATAAATGTATTAACCCCTAAACCGCCGCTCCCGGACACCGCTGCCACCTACATTATACCTAGTAACCCTTATCCTGCCCCCCCTATACCGTCGCCCTCTATTATAAAATTATTAACCCCTATCCTGCTGATCCCGCACCTCTCCGCAACTAAATAAATAGTTTAACCCCTAAACCGCCGCTCCATGAACCCGCCGCAACCTATAATAAATTTATTAACCCCTATCCTGCCCCCCACTACGCCGCCGCCACTGTAATAAAATGATTAACCCCTAAACCTAAGTCTAACCCTAACCATAACGCCCCCCTAACTTAAATATTAATTAAATAAATCTAAATAAATTAACTCTTATTAACTAAATGAATCCTATTTAAAACTAAATACTTACCTTTAAAATAAACCCTAATATAGCTACAATATAAATAATAATTATATTCTAGCTATCTTAGGATTTATATTTATTTTACAGGTAACTTTGTATTTATTTTAGCTAGTTAGAATAGTTATTAAATAGTTATTAACTATTTAATAACTACCTAGCTAAAAGAAATATAAAATTACCTGTAAAATAAATCCTAACTTAAGTTACAATTAAACCTAATACTACACTATCATTAAATTAACTAAATAAACTACCTACAAAGAACTACAATGAAATACAATTACATAAACTAACTAAAGTACAAAAAATAAAAAAAGCTAAGTTACAAAAAATAAAAAATTAAGTTACAAACATGTTAAAAATATTACAACAATTTTAAGCTACTTACACCTAATCTAAGCCCCCTAATAAAATAACAAACCCCCCCAAAATAAAAAAAATCCCTACCCTATTCTAAATTACATAAATTTCAAAGCTCTTTTACCTTACCAGCCCTTAAAAGGGCCATTTGTGGGGGCATGCCCCAAAAAGTTCAGCTCTTTTGCCTGTAAAATAAAAATACAACCCCCCCCCCAACATTAAAACCCACCACCCACATACCCCTAATCTAACCCAAACCCCCCTTACAAAAACCTAACACTAATCCCCTGAAGATCATCCTACCTTGAGTCGTCTTCACTCAGCCGAGCCACCGATGGAACTGAAGAGGACATCCGGAGCGGAAGAAGTTAATCCTCCAAGCGGCGCTGAAGAAATCTTCCATCCGATGAAGTCATCATCCAGGCGGCGCTGAAGAAGTCTTCGATCCGGCCGATGTCATCTTCAAAGAGGCGCTGAAGAGGTCTTCTATCCGGGCGAAGTCATCTTCCAAGCCGGGTCTTGAATCTTCCTTCCGCCGACGCGGAACCACCTTCTTCACCGACGGACTACGACGAATGACGGCTCCTTTAAGGGACGTCATCCAAGATGGCGTCCCCTCAATTCCGATTGGCTGATAGGATTCTATCAGCCAATCGGAATTAAGGTAGGAAAATCTGATTGGCTGATGGAATCAGCCAATCAGATTCAAGTTCAATCCGATTGGCTGATCCAATCAGCCAATCAGATTGAGCTCGCATTCTATTGGCTGATCGGAACAGCCAATAGAATGCGAGCTCAATCTGATTGGCTGATTCCATCAGCCAATCAGATTTTCCTACCTTAATTCCGATTGGCTGATAGAATCCTATCAGCCAATCGGAATTGAGGGGACGCCATCTTGGATGACGTCCCTTAAAGGAGCCGTCATTCGTCGTAGTCCGTCGGTGAAGAAGGTGGTTCCGCGTCGGCGGAAGGAAGATTCAAGACCCGGCTTGGAAGATGACTTCGCCCGGATAGAAGACCTCTTCAGCGCCTCTTTGAAGATGACATCGGCCGGATCGAAGACTTCTTCAGCGCCGCCTGGATGATGACTTCATCGGATGGAAGATTTCTTCAGCGCCGCTTGGAGGATTAACTTCTTCCGCTCCGGATGTCCTCTTCAGTTCCATCGGTGGCTCGGCTGAGTGAAGACGACTCAAGGTAGGATGATCTTCAGGGGATTAGTGTTAGGTTTTTGTAAGGGGGGTTTGGGTTAGATTAGGGGTATGTGGGTGGTGGGTTTTAATGTTGGGGGGGGGGTTGTATTTTTATTTTACAGGCAAAAGAGCTGAACTTTTTGGGGCATGCCCCCACAAATGGCCCTTTTAAGGGCTGGTAAGGTAAAAGAGCTTTGAAATTTATGTAATTTAGAATAGGGTAGGGATTTTTTTTATTTTGGGGGGGTTTGTTATTTTATTAGGGGGCTTAGATTAGGTGTAAGTAGCTTAAAATTGTTGCAATATTTTTAACATGTTTGTAACTTAATTTTTTATTTTTTGTAACTTAGCTTTTTTATTTTTTGTACTTTAGTTAGTTTATGTAATTGTATTTCATTGTAGTTCTTTGTAGGTAGTTTATTTAGTTAATTTAATGATAGTGTAGTATTAGGTTTAATTGTAACTTAAGTTAGGATTTATTTTACAGGTAATTTTATATTTCTTTTAGCTAGGTAGTTATTAAATAGTTAATAACTATTTAATAACTATTCTAACTAGCTAAAATAAATACAAAGTTACCTGTAAAATAAATATAAATCCTAAGATAGCTAGAATATAATTATTATTTATATTGTAGCTATATTAGGGTTTATTTTAAAGGTAAGTATTTAGTTTTAAATAGGATTCATTTAGTTAATAAGAGTTAATTTATTTAGATTTATTTAATTAATATTTAAGTTAGGGGGGCGTTATGGTTAGGGTTAGACTTAGGTTTAGGGGTTAATCATTTTATTACAGTGGCGGCGGCGTAGTGGGGGGCAGGATAGGGGTTAATAAATTTATTATAGGTTGCGGCGGGTTCATGGAGCGGCGGTTTAGGGGTTAAACTATTTATTTAGTTGCGGAGAGGTGCGGGATCAGCAGGATAGGGGTTAATAATTTTATAATAGAGGGCGACGGTATAGGGGGGGCAGGATAGGGGTTACTAGGTATAATGTAGGTGGCAGCGGTGTCCGGGAGCGGCGGTTTAGGGGTTAATACATTTATCAGAGTTGCGGCAGGGTCTAGGAGCGGCGGTTTAGGGGTTAGTAACTTTATTGAGTTGCGGGGGGCTCCGGGGGCGCCGGTATAGGGGGTAGAACAGTGCAGTTTAGTGTGAGTGCTTAGTGACAGGCTAGCAATAAAGCTGGGAAAAAGCCGAAGGGCAGCGAGATCGGATGAGTGATAACTGTCACAGTCCGCTGCTCATCGCCCCGCGGCTTTTTGACAGCTTTATTTGATAACTTAGGCGTATTTTTTCAGGTCCGCGGCGGCGAAGGTAGGCGAGCTTAGGCGGACGTATTGGGCCGGCGAAGCCAGAAAAGTAGACGGCTTGATAACTAGCCCCCTAAGTGTTCATTGTTAAAAGAAGTGTTGATTACATTGGATATTGAGGAAACTAGTCTTCTTGATATTAAAACTAAATTTAAATTCTGTTTATAAACCTCCTGTGGTTACTCCAGAGGTTTTTCCAGTTCCTGATGATATTTCTGATATGATTTCTAAGGAATGGAATAGGCCTGGTACTTCTTTTATTCCTTCTTCAAGGTTTAAAAAATCGTATACTTTGCCAGCAGTTAGATTGGAGTTTTGGGAAAAAATCCCCAAAGTTGATTGGGCTATTTCTACTCTTGCTAAACGTTCTACTATTCCTATGGAAGATAGTACTTCTTTTAAAGATCCTTTAGATAGGAAACTTGAATCTTATCTAAGGAAAGCTTATTTATATTCATCTCCTCAGGCCTGCCATTTCTATGGCTGATGTTGCAGCTGTATATTGGCTGATAGAGGCGCTGGTTCTAAGGGATCTCCAAAAGATTTTTCTCTATGTTTCGCAATTTTCCCAGAAGAATTCTGTCTGTATCTGTGTTCAAAGAATATCACATTGACATAGTTTGTCTGTGCACCTTAATATATAAGTGCAGTATACTCACAGAATGATATCAGGCAAACAGCTCCACAGGTGGTATCATAAAAAAACAGCAGGTGATTTCACAAAAAAAAAACAACGACCAGGAAAGGAAAAAAGCTGTCTTTTTAAATAAAATGTTTATTTTGCTCAACGCAAAAGCGTTTCAACGGCTATACCATCTTTTGCGTTGAGCAAAATAAACATTTTATTTAAAAAGCCAGCTTTTTTTTCCTTTCCTGACCGTTGTTTTTTTATGAAATCACCTGCTGTTTTTTTGTGATACCATCTGTGGAGCTGTTTGCCTGATATCATTCTATGAGTATACTTCACTTATATATTAAGGTACACAGACATACTATGTCAATGTGATATTCTTTGAACACAGATACAGACAGAACCCCTTTATGGGAAGATTGCGAAATCACCTGTGGAGCCGCTTGTCTGATATTACTCTGTGGAGCTGTTTGCCTGATATCATTCTGTGAGTATACTGCACTTATGTATTAAGGTTCTCAGGCCTACTATGCCAATGTGATATTATTTGAACACAGATACAGACAGAATTCTTCTGGGAAAATTGTGAAACATAGAGAAAAATCTTTGAAATCCCTTAGAACCAGCGCCTCGATCTGCCAATATACATTGTTTGTACAGCTTTAAAAGAGACTGTTTGGAAGGCAGCGGTTCTAACTAAAGGGAAGTAACTATCCTATTGTATACTCTTTTTTTGTTCTGATGTTGCAGCTGCATCAACTTTTTGGTTGGAAAGTTTAGCGCAACAGGAAATGGATCCTGATTTGTCTAGCATTGTTCGCTTGCTTCAACATGCTAATCATTTTATTTGTGATGTCATTTTTGATATTATCAAAATTTATGTTAAATCTATGTTTTTAGTTATTTTAGCTAGAAGAGCTTTGTGGCTTAAATATTGGAATGCTGACATGGTATCTAAGTCTAGATTACTATCTCTTTCTTTCCAAGGTAATAAGTTATTTGGTTCTCAGTTGGATTCGATTATTTCAACTGTCACTGGAGGGAAAGGAGTTTTTTTTGCCTCAGGATAAAAGCCCTAAGGGTAAATCTAAAGCTTCTAACCATTTTCATTCCTTTTGACAAAATAAAGAACAGAAACCTAATCCTTCCCCCAAATAATCTGGTTCCAATTGGAAACCTTCTTCAAGTTGGAGTAAATCCAAACCATTTAAGAAACCAAAGCCAGCCCCCAAGTCTGTATGAAGGTGCAGCCCTCATTCCAGCTCAGCTAGTAGGGGGCAGATTAAGATTATTCCAAGACATTTGGGCAGATTCTGTCCAAAATCATTGGATTCAGAATATTGTCTCTCAAGGGTACAGAATAGGATTCAGAGTAAGACCTCCCGTGAGAAGGTTTTTTCTCTCATGCATCCCAGTAAATCCAGTAAAGGCTCAAGCTTTTCTGAAGAGTGTTTCAGACCTGGAGCTTTCAGGGGTAATCATACCAGTTGCATCCAGACCATTATCAGTTTCTGAGATTCTCTTTTCTAGACAAGCATTACCAATTTGTTGCTCTTCCGTTTGGCCTAGTGACAGCTCCAAGAATCTTTTCAAAGGTTCTTGGTGCCCTACTCTCTGTAATCAGAGAACGGGGTATTGCGGTATTTCCTTATTTGGACGAAATCTTGGTACTCGCTCAGACTTTACATTCTGCAGAATCTCACACAAATCAACTAGTGTTGTTTCTTCAAAGACATGGTTAGAGGATCAATTTACCAAAAAGTTCTTTGATTCCTCAGACAAGGGTCACCTTTTTAGGTTTCCAGATAGATTCAGTGTCCATGACTCTGTCTCTAACAGACAAGAGACAATTAAAATTGGTTTCAGTTTGTCGGAACCTTCAGTCTCAGTCATTCCCTTCAGTGGCTATGTACATGGAAGTTTTAGGTCTCATGACTGCAGCATTGGACGCGATCCCCTTTGCTCGTTTTCATATGAGACCTCTCCAGCTTTGTATGCTGAACCAATGGTGCAGGGATTATACAAAGATATCACAATTAATATCCTTAAATCCCAATGTTCGACTCTCTCTGACTTGGTGGTTAGATCACCATCGTATAGTTCAAGGGGCTTCTTTTGTTCATCCAACTTGGACTGTGATCACAACAGATGCAAGTCTTTCAGGTTGGGGAGCTGTCTGGGGATCTCTGACAGCACAATGGGTTTGGAAACCTCAAGAGGCGAGGTTACCAATCAATATTTTAGAACTCCGTGCTATCTTCAGGGCTCTTCAGGTGTGGCCTCTGTTGAAGAGAGAACCGTTCATTTGTTTTCAGACAGACAATATCACAACTGTGGCATATGTCAATCATCAGGGTGGGACTCACAGTCCCCAAGCCATGAAAGAAGTATCTCGGATACTTGCTTGGGCGGAATTCAGCTCCTGTCTAATTTCTGTGGTTCATATCCCAGGTATAGACAATTGGAAAGCGGATTATCTCAGCCGTCAGAATTTACATCCGGGGGAGTGGTCACTCCATCCAGATGTGTTTTCTCAGATTGTTTAGATGTGGGGTCTTCCAGAAATAGATCTGAAGGCTTCCCATCTAAACAAGAAACTTCCCAGGTACCTGTCCAGGTCCAGGGATCCTCAGGTGGAAGCAGTGGATGCATTAGCAGTTCATTGGTGTTACCAACCTGCTTATATCTCTATACCTCTAGTTCTTCTTCCAAAAGTGATCTCCAAAATCATCATGGAACAATAGTTTGTGTTGCTGGTAGCTCCAGCATGGCCTCACAGGTTTTGGTATACTGATCTTGTCTGGATGTCCAGTTGCCAACCTTGGCCACTTCCATTAAGGCTAGACCTTCTGTCTCAAGGTTAGTTTTTCCATCAGGATCTCAAATCATTATATTTGAGGGTATGGGAATTGAACACCTAGTGCTTAATTATAGAGGTTTCTCTGACTCAGTGATTAATACTATGTTACAGGCTTGTAAATCTGTTTCTAGGAAGATTTATTATCGAGTTTGGAAGACATATATTTCTTGGTGTTATTCTCATAAATTCTCCTGGCATTCTTTTAGAATTACTAGAATTTTACAGTTTCTTCAGGATAGTTTAAATAAAGGTTTGTCTGCAAGTTATTTAAAGGGACAAATCTCTGCTCTTTATGTTTTATTTCACAGAAAGATGCTAAGCTTCTTGATATTCACTGTTTTGTACAGGCTTTGGTCCGTATCAATCCTGTCATTAAATCAATCTCTCCTCGTTGGAGTCTTAATTTGGTTTTGAAGGCTTTACATGCTCCTCCTTTTGAGCCTATGCATTCTTTGGACATTAAACTACTTTCTTGGAAAGTGTTGTTCCTTTTGGCCATCTCTTCTGCTAGAAGAGTTTCTGAATTATCTGCTTTGTGAATCTCCTTTTCTGATTTTCCATCAGGATAAGGCAGTTTTGCGGACTTCATTTAAATTCTTACCTAAGGTTGTGAATTCTAACAACATTAATAGAGAAATTGTTGTCCCTTCTTTGTGTCCTAATCCTAAGAATTCTTTGGAGAGATCCTTGCATTCTTTGGATGTGGTAAGAGCTTTGAAATATTATGTTGAAGCTACTAAAGATTTCAGGAAGACTTCTAGTCTATTTGTTATCTTTTCTGGTTCTAGGAAAGGTCAGAAAGCTTCTGCCATTTCCTTGGCATCTTGGTTAAAGCTTGTGATTCATCAGGCTTATTTGGAGTCGGGTCAGGCTTTTGTTCATATAAAAACATTTAATTTCACCTTATAATATGAGAACAGGAATGGGAGTGTTATTTATTTTACTTGAGCAGTGTTAGTGCTTAAAGGGACATAAAAGTTGGGATATAGACAAAATATAATAATATGTACTTTATTTACTTTACCAGCAAATTTATACTGCAGTGTCTCACCATTAATCCTTTCTTTTAAGTTTCCGAATTGTACAGCTCTAACTCCCCCCATACATTTCTTTCTATGGCTGTATCTATATCTACCATTGCTTTGGTAGAATGCAGAGTAGACATTCATTATCTGCTGGAGCATGCCTAGAAGCAAATAAGTTGCTGTGAAATACAATGCCTGTGTTTCTGATGCTAAACACTGATAAGGGGATGGATTAGACTGCGCCAGACAGCATAGCTATGTAAGTAATTTTGTTTATTTTTGAAAATTATTTTAAAATACTTGCCAGCAAATTTTAAACAATTTTTATGCAAACCATTTTTACTTAAGTTGCCATTTAATGATATGCATAGATCTCAACATGTTTTATGGCACTTTAATAGCGCTAATATGTTTGCACTGTGTGAACCGACAATTTAGATCTAGTTCTGTACACCTGCTCTCTATATTTCTTACACTTTTTGATATTTTCTGCTTAACGTTTATTAAAGTTTTCTCAGTTTTCTCACATGTTAAACTATCTGTACATTTGCTGTGCAGAACTTCAAAGACATCAGCAAATAAAACAGTTTATGAAAAATATTCCGTAAGAGTATTGCTAAACACCTTTCAGCACACAGGAAATCATTTTAATAAATATAAGATGCAAGCACAGACTGCATTCATGAAATTTGTTTAGAATTACAGATTTTAACATTTCTGCTGTAGAGCTATTTTAGTCATTTGCATAGGGGTGGTGACAAAATGTCTAAACTTTTTTATAGGGAGGCATTCTGGATATTTCTATTAAGAACTAGAAGACCCCTAGGTTTCAATATTAGTGGGGATATTATTAACTCTTGAAAACATATTTAACTTAGAGGTCCCTCTTACTAGTGTCACTCTTGTTTTTTCTAAAATAATAACTCAAATCTCATCTGTAATCATTCTATTTTTTAGCAACATTGTCCTTTTACTTAACATGTACAGAATCTCACAAAAGTGAGTACACCCCTCACATTTTTGTAAGTATTTTATTATATCTTTCATGTGACAACATGAAAAAAATGACACTTTGCTACAATGTAAAGTAGTGAGTGTACAGCCTTTATAACAGTGTAAATTTGCTGTCCCCTCAAAATAACTCAACACACAGCCATTAATGTCTAAACCGTTGGCAACAAAAGTGAATACACCCCTAAGTGGAAATGTCCAAATTGGGCCCAAAGTGTCAATATTTTGTGTGGCCACCATTATTTTCCAGCACTGCCTTAATCCTCTTGGGCATGGAGTTCACCAAAGCTTCACAGGTTGCCACTGGAGTCCTCTTCCACCCCTCCATGATGACATCACAGAGCTGGTGGATGTTAGAGACCTTGCGCTCCCCAACTTTCGGTTTGAGGATGCCCCACAGATGCTCAATAGGGTTTAGGTCTGTAGACATGCTTGGCCAGTACATCACCTTTACCCTCAGCTTCTTTAGCAAGACAATGGTCATCTTAGAGGTGTGTTTGGGGTCGTTATCATGTTGGAATACTGCCCTGCGGCCCAGTCTCCGAATGGAGGGGATCATGCTCTGCTTCAGTATACCACAGTACATGTTGGCATTCATGGTTCCCTCAATGAACTGTAGCTCCCCAGTGCCCGCAGCACTCATGCAGGCCCAGACCATGACACTCCCACCACCATGCTTGACTGTAGGCAAGACACACTTGTCTTTGTACTTCTCACTTGGTTGCTGCCAGACATGCTTGACACCATCTGAACCAAATAAGTTTATCTTGGTCTCATCCGACCACAGGACATGGTTCCAGTAATCCATGTCCTTAGTCTGCTTGTCTTCAGCAAACTGTTTGCGGGCTTTCTTGTGATTATCTTTAGAAGAGGCTTCCTTCTGGGATGACAGCCATGCAGACCAATTTGATGCAGTGTGCAGCGTATTGTCTGAGCACTGACAGGCTGACACCCCACCCCTTTACCTTTGCAGCAATGCTGGCAGCATTCATACGTCTATTTCCCAAAGACAACCTCTGAATGTGACGCTGAGCATGTGCACTCAACTTCTTTGGTCGACCATGGCAAGGCCTGTTCTGAGTGTAATCTGTCCTGTGAATCTGCTGTATGGTCTTGCCCACCGTGCTGCAGCTGTTTCAGGGTCTTGGCAATCTTCTTATAGCCTAGGCCATCTTTATGTAGAGCAACAATTCTTTTTTTCAGATCCTCAGAGAGTTCTTTGCCATGAAGTGCCATGTTGAACTTCCAGTATGAGAGAGTGTGAGAGAACAATAACACCAAATTTAACACACATGCTCCCCATTCACACCTGAGACCTTGTAACACTAACGAGTCACATGACACCGGGGAGGGAAAATGGCTAATTGGGCCCAATTTGGACATTTCCACTTAGGGGTGTACTCACTTTTGTTGCCGACGGTTTAGACATTAATGACTGTGTGTTGAGTTATTTTGAGGGGACAGCAAATTTACACTGTTATACAGGCTGTACACTCACTACTTTACATTGTAGCAAAGTGTAATTAATTCAGTGTTGTCACATGAAAAGATATAATAAAATATTTACAAAAATGTTAGGGGTGTATTCTGTATGTTAATTTCTATAGGATCTTGTAAAATGGTTCCTTTAATTGTGGTACACTACTCTATGGTTATATATCATTTTGATTGAAGCTGCTAGTTCTACAGTGAGGAGTATCTGTTGTGTATAGAGTAGTGTCAGGAAATTACATATTGTAACGCGTAAATAGTATTAAGTAGTTAGACCTCATTGTTTCCTTCATAGCAGTAAAGTCTCTAAGCAAGCACTCAAATGTCACTTTGTTAACATGTACTAATCTTGTTATATTATTAACTTTATTGTTTGCAGCCGCTCACTATTTTGCCTAATCATCAGTGCTATTTAAGCACCTTTAAGGCACTGTGTAGGCATCTACGATTAAAGCACCTCAGATGAAACACGTCAGATGAGAGGCTGACATTCCACTGCTTGATTGCAGTTTTTTAAGCTTGTTGTTCCTGTTTGAAATGTAATAAAAAATATTTTTTGCCTGGAGGTTCGCTGGTTTCTTCACGTTCTGTTTATATTTTATATTAACTGTATTAATTATTATTAATATTGTTTCAATATTTTATATATAATATCTACATAATGCTCCTTAAGAAAACTTATTCTTCATGTGTGTTAAACAAACATTGCATTAGAAACCCGAAGCGCGTTATGCATAGCTTACATTCCAATGTTCTTGACATAGAAAAAAATTATTTTTATTTTAAATATATATTTCTCTATATATTTCATAATGTTAATGTAAAATATATATTTATACCTATATATATATATGAATATATACAGGTATAGACATATACAGATATATAGTATATATATACTACAAAGAACATTTTCCTCTATATAATGAACACTGGAATGTGAAATATTTAAAGTAAAATACAGTATAACATGTTATTAAATATTATAGACTGATTATATTAATATTTTTTGTCAGATAGTGTTTACATGAGTGCAAAGGTTTATTTTAATGCATTTATGTTGTGTTTGGTGCAACTTTTATTACCCAAACCCTTTGCGCAAGGTCTTAAGTTGCGCTAAACCAACACGCGTTAAATTAGATTGCGCTCGAGCGAACGCGTTTACTATCAACTTGCAATACGAATGCAAATTAATGTGAATAAATTTAGCCACTTGTAATGTAGCAGAAATGTGGCAAAATGTTTGTGTTTTATCATCTATTGCATTTTAGCAATTTAGGCAGAAGCCAAATAGAAATTAAACATCTAACCATAAAACGATTAGATTCATTTTAAAATGACATACAATTATGATTTCACAGAGGGCCGACAACAATTTTAGACAAATTTTGCATGCTTCTGCCTGTGTCTGAACTCACATAGCATAGTGAAAATAATGCAAACAGAAAAAAATCAGGCATAAAATGCTTGCAACAGAATTCATTATATGTAGAATTTCACAAGGTTCTATACATTTTTACATAAAATAGTATAACAAATTATGGATAGGGATTGTCAGGGTACAGGGATACGTGCATTTAGTGCTTACTTGTTGATCTTCTCATTCTAGAAGGTGATATGAATATTTGCTCACTTTTTCAATTTTGTCATAGTATGAAGAGTGGTTAAAAGCCTCTTTTAAATCACATAAACACCCTGAAAGGAACACATTATATGAGATATTTGTGATAGCTGTGACAGTTACCTGACAGTTGGATGGAGACAGGTCCATTCTTTTGAAAAAGCAGTTTTATTAATATCAAATAAGGGATTTCATGCTCCCTATGTATTATTGATGACAACAGAGGGAATGACCCCCCTATTTGTTCCAAATCTGTTTCTGATGATTTGTGTGATCATTTTTATCCAAGGGATTAGCTGGTAGCCAACTTCTCACTTTCTTCATTTCTTTCATAGCATAAAGACTTTACAAATGCTCAAGCATCAATTAAAGGGATATTTCAGCCAAAACTGAAGTTTTAATATAAGCGATCACTGCTTTAATTGAAAACTTTGTGCACATCCAAATTAAATATATCTAGATATGCTCCTTGCACCAGAAAGTGGCTTTTTTTAGGCAGCAGACAGTGCCTTATATTATTGTCATTTTAGAATATATAATTAATTGGCCTAGATTCAATAAAACATAATTGTGAAACTAATATCTTGCTAAAAATAACTTGGTGCAACATCACAAATAAAAAAAAAAACTTTGCAGTCATGATTTGCCGCATTAGCGCCATTATGATTAATGGAGCCGTATCTTATAACCATTCACCTCTCTATGCATATAATTAGTTCCTCTGTCTTGGGTACCGCCATAATAAACAAGGCTTCAAAATATTACTAAACAAATAGTAACAAAACACACCCTCTATTAAACAGTCCACTCTTACATATATATAAAAGGAAAGATAGGCGAAGGAAGCCTCAATGAATTTCGAACATGACCTCACATGAAAATCACAGCCCCTTAACAGCCCGACAAAAGTCCATGAATCTGGCCTATTTGCCAGCAATTTGATTGGACACACGGATGCATATATTTAGATAGGCATTATTTACTAGAAGCACATTTGGTAATGCTAATAAAATGCTCTTCTGTGCATTTTAATTTTGGCTGGATGCCTCATTAAGCTCTGCATTTCAAAAAATGTTTAAAAAAACATGTAAATTGCCATTTTATTGGCACAATGTGCATTGTTTTGCAGTCCAGAGACATACCACCTAAAGAGCCACCTGGATATTGTTTAGGACAGATATAAATAAGCTTTTGTACTGATCAAGAAATCACCCTGTAGCATATTGCAGAGCTGAGTTGTTTTTTTGGGGGCAGTGGAAAAAAATGATTTTAATAGTTCAATTACAGTGTAAATGAGTAAAATAGCTGATGAAAATACCTCACTATAATATTTTATGAAAGATTATTAAACATTTTGACCTAGATTACTATTATTACAAGTGGAGCCTAAAAATGGTGGCACTACAGTGCACTAACTCGCTAGAGTGCAGTCCGTAGCGCTTCCATCTTTACTTCCATATTAAAAGTTTAGCATTGCATGTTAGTGCTTGAGTGAAAGCATAGGGATTGCTTAAATCTGGATGTAGGATAGTATAGCTGTGCTAAATTCCTCGCATAATAGACTTCTATGGGGAGCGCTAAAGAACCCGAAGGTGCTCTAAGCTGAAGGTAAAATAGTTCTCATGTTATATTCATATTTATTTATGATAAATATTTGGACTAGGACAGGCTCAAAGATGTATATGTATGTATTTGTAGGTGTGTATGTATATGTGTGTGCATGTGTATGTGAGTGTACATGTATATATACATATATATATTTGTGTATGCATGTGTGTATGTATGTAGTGTATACATATATATATATATATATATATATATATATATACACAAGCATACAAATCCACACATACATACACCTTGAGCCCTTCCCAGTCCAACACCTTCATATTTGTGTGTGTGAAATACTTTATTTTAATATATATACCTAATACCTTACTTAGATTATGCAATATTTTTATCTTATCTAGGCCTTTATTCAATTTAGAATTTAAAGTCCCTTTTATACAGATTTATATACAAACATATTTTAGAAAATAACCATTATTTTTTTAACAGATCAATGTGAGAAGTTTTAAGCAAATACAGGGAGTGCAGAATTATTAGGCAAGTTGTATTTTTGAGGATTAATTTTATTATTGAACAACAACCATGTTCTCAATGAACCCAAAAAACTCATTAATATCAAAGCTGAATAGTTTTGGAAGTAGTTTTTAGTTTGATTTTAGTTATAGCTATTTTAGGGGGATATCTGTGTGTGCAGGTGACTATTACTGTGCATAATTATTAGGCAACTTAACAAAAAACAAATATATACCCATTTCAATTATTTATTTTTTACCAGTGAAACCAATATAACATCTCAACATTCACAAATATACATTTCTGACATTCAAAAACAAAACAAAAACAAATCAGTGACCAATATAGCCACCTTTCTTTGCAAGGACACTCAAAAGCCTGCCATCCATGGATTCTGTCAGTGTTTTGATCTGTTCACCATCAAAATTGCGTGCAGCAGCAACCACAGCCTCCCAGACACTGTTCAGAGAGGTGTACTGTTTTTCCTCCTTGTAAATCTCACATTTGATGATGGACCACAGGTTCTCAATGGGGTTCAGATCAGGTGAACAAGGAGGCCATGTCATTAGATTTTCTTCTTTTATACCCTTTCTTGCCAGCCATGCTGTGGAGTACTTGGACGCGTGTGATGGAGCATTGTCCTGCATGAAAATCATGTTTTTCTTGAAAGATGCAGACTTCTTCCTGTACCACTGCTTGAAGAAGGTGTCTTCCAGAAACTGGCAGTAGGACTGGGAGTTTAGCTTGACTCCATCCTCAACCCGAAAAGGCCCCACAAGCTCATCTTTGATGATACCAGCCCAAACCAGCACTCCACCTCCACCTTGCTGGCGTCTGAGTCGGCCTGGAGCTCTCTGCCCTTTACCAATCCAGCCACGGGCCCATCCATCTGGCCCATCAAGACTCACTCTCATTTCATCAGTCCATAAAACCTTAGAAAAATCAGTCTTGAGATATTTCTTGGCCCAGTCTTGACGTTTCAGCTTGTGTGTCTTGTTCAGTGGTGGTCATCTTTCAGCCTTTTTTACCTTGGCCATGTCTCTGAGTATTGCACACCTTGTGCTTTTGGGCACTCCAGTGATGTTGCAGCTCTGAAATATGGCCAAACTTGTGGCAAGTGGCATCTTGGCAGCTGCACGCTTGACTTTTCTCAGTTCATGGGCAGTTATTTTGCGCCTTGGTTTTTCCACACGCTTCTTGCGACCCTGTTGACTATTTTGAATGAAACGCTTGATTGTTCGATGATCACGCTTCAGAAGCTTTGCAATTTTAAGAGTGCTGCATCCCTCTGCAAGATATCTCACTATTTTTGACTTTTCTGAGCCTGTCAAGTCCTTCTTTTGACCCATTTTGCCAAAGGAAAGGAAGTTGCCTAATAATTATGCACACCTGATATAGGGTGTTGATGTCATTAGACCACACCCCTTCTCATTACAGAGATGCACATCACCTAATATGCTTAATTGGTAGTAGGCTTTCGAGCCTATACAGCTTGGAGTAAGACAACATGCATAAAGAGGATGATGTGGTCAAAATACTCATTTGCCTAATAATTCTGCACTCCCTGTATGCTTTTAAATATAGACATTAGTATAATAGTGCATTAGAATTATAATATTATATAAATAATGGGACTATATACATATAATCATTTTGTTCATGTTTTTCTTCACTATGCAAATATACTTATATCAATCAGTGTTAAAGGGGCAGTCATGTAAAAATTAAACATTCATGATGCATATAGGGCATGCAATTTCAAACAACTTTCCAATTTACTTTTATCATCAAATTTGCTTTGTTTTATTGGCATTCTTAGTTGAAAGCTAAACCTAGATAGGCTCATATGCTAATTTCTAAGTCCTTGAAAGCTTCCTCTAATCTCTGCATTTTTACAGTTTTTCACAGCTAGAGGGCGTTAGTTTGTTTGTGCCATATAGATAACATTGTGCTCATGCCCATGAAGCTACATAGAAGTCAACACTGGTTGGCTAAAATGCATGTCTGTCAAAAGAACTAAAATAAGGGGCAGTCTGCAGAGGCTTAGATAGATGGTAATTACAGAGGTAAAAAGTATATTAATATAACTGTGTTGGTTATGCAAAACTGGGGAATGGGTAATAAAGGGATTATCTATATTTTTAAACAATGAAATTCTGGAGTAGACTGTCTCTTTTAAGTTGGGAAATATATATATATATTTTTTGTTTTTCTTCACATCGAAGAAAATATTATTTTTATTTATATAATGATTGATTTTTTTTTAAGTTTTCAAAAACAAACTTTATTGAAAGTAATAAACAGATACAGAGCACAGGTGTGATTCTAGATTATCACATTCCTTGCACAAACAAGTGTAGTGACATAACATCATCTTACATAGAAAGCACAGTTATATGGAATCAGAATATACTAATCTCTTAAAGCCAAGGACTCTTTTCAAAGTCCCTCTCATATAGTCAATCTTGTAAAATGTCCATATCAGATAAAATTGCTCCAATCAACAGAATAGCAATTCAATTATACATTTACAGGGTTCAGCTATGATATAACTAAATTATAAGATGATTAGATAGATAAATAAATAGGTACATGAGTACATATGTTCCTAAGCAACGTACCAGTGTGCCAGCCAAGATTTGTTACCTTGATTTCTAGCATTCCTCATTTATATCTAATATATCTGTGTTGTAGGAGAGTCAATTCTAGTCTGGTTGGCCCTGTGACCTAGATCAAAGTTCCCCATAACGTCCTCTAGTGGTCGCCTTTTCCACTTGCCCTAGAGGTCAGTTCATCTGGAATTCAAATATTCCTCCCATAGAAAACAGATGGAGGAATATTCATCCAGTCGGTTAGTGTGTCCATAGTGGTATTTTTCCAACTGTAAGTTGTGTGTTATTGTGTCTTTCCATTCTGCAATTGTTGGAAGCGTCCTCTTTTTCCAGTTAAGAGGGATCAGTTTTTTAGCTGAGTTGATCATTAATGTCAATAATGTAAGCCTAAACTTACATTTAATTTTGGGGAAATGATTAAAGAGAAAAATTCATATGTTATAGGGTAGGGGGATTTGCAATGCTCGCTCTACTTCCTTACTTATGGATTCCCAGTATTTCTTCGCTATTGGGCACTGCCACCATAGATGGAACTGAGTTCCATCCTCCTGGCAGCCTCTCCAGCACAACGCTGTGGTGCTGGGAAATAGTTGGTGTAATCGTACTGGGGTATAATACCATCTACACATTAGTTTCATATTCATTTCTAGTGTGGCTATGGAGGAGGAAGACTTACTCATGTGAGAAAAGATGGCTAACCAAGTTTGCGCAGGTAAGGTATCTTCTGCCTCTTTTTCCCATTTGGTCACATAGGTAGGCATGGTGTGAGAGTATGAGGCAACTATTTGCTTATGTGCTAGGGAAAGAAAACCCTTGTTAGGCAGTGGCGCTATGCATAGATTTTCAAAGGGAGTGAGAGCTCGTTGTAGTTGTGATTTAAAAGGGTGTGTTGACAGAAAATGATGGATTTGTGAGTATGCTAGCCAATTTTGAAAGATATCTCCACAACTCGAAATAATTTCAGATTGTGTCTTAATTTTCTTTTCTACAAAGAAATTGTGGGCTGGAAGGGTTTCATTAATCTCTTCCCTGTTTTGGCCGTGTAACCTTAGATGTATTGGGCATGCAGGGTTCCCTACCATTGGTGTTAGGGGTGAATACACTGTTGAAATATGTTTATGTTTCTTTATGATCTTGTCCCAAGTCTTGTAGGTTTCTCTTGTAATGGTCGATGTCGTGGGAAACAGTGTTCTATGAGTAGGTGGGAGCCAACACTGTCCACCTAAGGTGGTGTCATTAGATAAATGGTGTTCCAATTGGACCCATTCTTTACTGGTGGCATGTTTGCACCAATCCACTATCCTAGTTAGAAAAGTTGCAGATCTATAGTGTAGTATGTTTGGGGCACCAAGTCCTCCTAGCTCTTTAGGGCGATACAGTGTGGCCGTGGCAATACGAGGGCATTTATACGACCATATAAAGGAATTTAACATTTTTTGTAGATTAAATATTATTCTATCTGGAAGGGGTATTGGCAAGGTCTGTAGAAGATATAATATTTTAGGCAAGATTATCATTTTGATTGCATTAAGTCTGCCAAGCCAGGATAAAAATTTATCTCCCCAGTTTCTGAGTAGCGAGGTAATATGTGTTGTAAGGGCTTTATAGTTCAAAGTTTGTGTATCTTGTGTGCTTGGGGATAGGTAGACCCCTAGATATTTGATCGCTTTTTCCTGTATTCTGAAATTAAATCTCTGTTGTATAGTTTTTATAGTTGTGGGTTCTAAATGTACACCCAGCAATTCAGATTTTGTAATGTTAATTCGGAGATTTGAGTAATGCCCGTATGTGTGTAGTAGTTGCATAAAAGCAGGGATGGATGAATCAGGGTTTGTAAGGGTTACGAATATATCATCCGCATAGAGTGTTATTTTATATTCAGTTTGCCCTATGTTGTGTCCTGTAATATTGACATCATTTCTTACATAGGAGGCCAGGATCTCCATTGAAAGTATAAAAAGCAGTGGCGAGAGTGGGCAGCCTTGCCTAGTCCCATTTGAGATTTGAAATGTTTCTGAAACAGTGTCATTTAATTTAATTCTAGCTTGTGGCTTATTATATAGTGCAAAGATCTTCCCTATTAGGTCATTATCGAAGCCAAACCTGAATAAGGTCTGTTTTAGGAAAGGCCAATCCAACCTGTCAAAGGCCTTCTCCGCATCCATCGATATGAATGCGGAGGGTACCTGTTGTCTATATGCATATTCCATTAAGGTTAGCATTTTAGTGGTGTTATCCCTGGTTTCACTTGTGGGTATAAAACCAGCTTGGTTTACATGTACTATAGAGGGGAGAAGTGTGTTAATTCGGGTCGCTATAACTTTGGCGTACAATTTGATAGCTGTATTGAGCAGAGAGATTGGCCTAAAGTTTGCCGGTGTATTTGGTGGCTTGCCTGGCTTGGGAATTATGGAAATCTGCGCTTCTAACATTGAGGGGGAGAATGGATTATTTCCAGAGACTTCATTAAAGAGAGAAGTAAGAATCGGGGTTAGGATTGGGGAGAAAGTTTTATAATATTTGGCTGAAAAGCCATCTGGGCCTGGACTTTTCCCGTTGGGCATTGAGGTAATTGCAGCCTTTAATTCTTGTGTGGAGATTGGTAATTTGAGATCTTTTAATTGGTCTTGTGTGATTTTGGGGATTTGGCAAGTCGCAGTATATGTGGCGAGATTCGTGAGGTGGTCCTCAGATGGTTGAGTGTTAGTAATGTTATATAGATTAGAGTAGTAGTCCTGAAAAGTTTGGAGAATGTCTTTGGTCGTGACTGCTGTTTTTTGGTGATGAGGGCGTTGGATCTCATAAATGTATGATTTAAATTGTTTCTTTTTTAATGCACGGGCCAGAAGTTTACCTGTTCTATTGCTTTCATAATGAAATAAACTATTTGTTTTTTTGCGCAGCGTGTCATATTCTATATCTAAAAACTTATCTAGAGCCGTGCGTGCTGAATTATACTCTTGCGTTATTGTGGGATCAGTCGGATTTAGTTTAAGTGCATGATCTAATCTTGAGAAGGTCTCAGACAATTCTTTATATTGTGATCTGGTGTATTGTTGCGCTCGCGCTTTCATTTTTATTAATTCTCCTCGGATAACACATTTATGTGCTTCCCATAGTTTATAATTATCTGTTATGGAGTTAGTGTTGAATGTGAAATATTCTGTTATAAGTGTGGAGAGGGTATCTACACGTTTTGGATCGTTCAGGAGAGTTTCATCTAATTTCCAAATATATTGTTCATTCGGCACCTCAGGCCATGAGAATTTTAATTTGACTGCTGAATGATCAGTCCATGAGGTGGGTGAGATTTCACACTTGTGGATGTTTGGGAGACCTTTCTGGTTAGTGAATATGTAATCAAGTCTACTGTATGTCTTGTTAGGGTGGGATAAAAAAGTATAGTCTCTCTTGTCATGGTGTAGCAAGCGCCAAATGTCGTATAAGTTGAGATCTCTTAAGTTTTTCCATAAGTATGTGGCAGTCTTTTTTGACACTGTAATTTTGGGGTTTGAGCTGTCCTTCGCGGGTTGTAGTGGGAAATTGAAGTCTCCAGCTAAATAAATAGGTCCTACTGCTAAGTCTAGTATTCTCTTGAATGCATTGCGGAAAAAGGGGATCTGATCGCTATTTGGAGCATATATGTTCACAAGGGTTATTGGGCGGCCATATAATAGCCCTGTTAATCCCAGAAATCTACCGTCTCTATCCCGGTCTGCGCGTGTTAACGTAAAGGGAAGGTCTTTTTTAATTAGTATACTAACTCCTGCTTTCTTGTTAGGACCTGAGCTATGGTAGTGTTGAGTATATGTTTTCCCATAATATTTAGGTTCTTTTTTATGTTGAAAGTGCGTCTCCTGTAGGATTACAATATCTGCCTGTCGCTTCACTAGGTCAAGCATCGCTTTAGAGCATTTGGCTGGGGAATTTAGGCCTTTGACGTTTTGTGTCACTAGGGTCAAGTGATGCATACGGTTATGTTTGTGTTGCGTCATTCCTACCTACTTGTGTTCTAAGACAGTTGGGAATGCGGCTGGGCACCTGGTACATTTTCTTAAGGGTATCATACTGCTGAAACCTTGTCCTGTAATAGAAAATTTCAACAAAGTAAACAGTATAAACAGTAAACATTAACATATTATAACTGATAAAATAGGATAAATTTTCTGTTCTTAAAGTATAATACAAGCCTCTCGTCCTAATATAGGGAATATTGAGAGTAAACAATTGGGGATGTTAGTTGCTAGCCCTAGAAGTATTTCTTTTAGAAAATCATCGTTTCCGGTAAGCTAAGGTGCTAGGTAGAGTATACTATTGGTATTATCAGCACCATTTATCATTGGTAAATTCAAGGTAAAGGTAAAGGGTTTGGCACATGAATCTCAGACATATATATATAGTTACAAAGCCTACCAGTAGTGTACAAATTCAAACCTGCAGATGTAATTTCCTATAACGTACAATATTCTAAGGGTTTTAATCTAGCTATTATAGTAAAAATTAAATCTCTAGCTACTAATAACATTTGTCAGCAGTCAACCTGCTGTACAATCATAAGTTCAAGTTAGGGATAGAGTCACATAACCTAGGATCGTTCCACAGAGATGGCTTGGTTGGGTGCATTTGACCTTTCAGGTGAGGTGGCAACAGCTTTCCCTTTTTTTGAGGTAACAGTATGCCAAGGTGGTGCTCCTCCACCCGGCCTTTTTGTGGAAGATGGCTTGGAGCTAATCGCTAGTGTTGGTTCCACAGGATCAAGTCCTAAAGTTGAACAGAAATCAGGTATGTCCTCTGGGGTTCTGCATATCAGTCTGGTGTTGTTCCTGATGATCCAGATTTGTGCAGGAAAGCCCCATCTATAGGGGATTTTTTTGTTCCTCAAAGTGGTCGTCAGTGGTGAAAATTATTTTCGCTTTTGGAGGGTTTCGTAGGATAAGTCCTGGTAGAATTGGATAACAGTCCCTCTGAATCTTATTGGTTGGTTCTTTCGGGATTGGTTGAGGATCATTTCTTTTTCTAAAAAGTTTTTGAACCTAATAATGATATCCCTAGGTGGGGCATTTTCTGGAGGCTTCGGGCGGAGAGCTCTGTGTGCCCTCACCCACTGTATATCTGTGGTATGTGATGTTTCTTTTACGTGTTGGAACAGGGCCGGCAGATAGACTGGGAAATCACGCGGCAAGACATCTTCGGGCACACCTCTAATTCTTAAGTTTTTCCTTCTACTACGGTTCTCCAGATCCTCCAGCTTCTCCTGGAGACCGTTGATAACTTCTTGTTGTGTTGAGACTTGTTCTGTCAGGGTAGAGACTTCTTCTTTAAGCTGTTCATGATTGTTCTCTAATGATTCCATCTGGAACCCCAAAGCATGGATATCTTGTGACATTACCGCTAGTTCCTCCCTTATACATGTGCGTACTATGTCCGCTATATCTTGCTTAGACGGTAAATTATTAAGTATGGAAGCAGGGAGTTGTGATTCTGAAGTCGGTGACATCCTGTTGAGTTGTGTATTTAAGTTTGGAGATCGTGCCCCCTGACTAGCTTCTGTTTGTGAATGCTCTGCTGGATCAGCAGTGTGTAGAAAGGAGGTCATAGTTAGTGTTTTAATAGGAGTTGGCTTGGTTGTCTTCTCTGCTCTGACAGTTTGCCTGGCTGCCATCTTGTGTGCGCAGATTTTAAAAGCTATACCACTGGTATGAGATCTAACTTTGTCGGTATTATGGATCTCTGCAGGTTTATAGGGGATCATACAGTTCAATAACTCATAGCAGTGTGAGCAATTAGCTTACTTCTCTGTTAAGTATATTGCTGTATAGCTTATATCATTTAGTTGGTTATTAGAAATAAACAGGTCAACAGAATATTATCTCTCCTTTTTTTGCTTTTTCCTGCAGTCTAGCTGTGCCCCAAATGTGCCTGACTGTTCCGGTATCTATTTTTCACCATGCAATGTCCCTTCGGTTTAACTAGACAGTCAGGAGAATATCCCAAATGTGATAGTATTGCGATTCACTTGCCTGTGAGCATGGTCTCATCTTGTTCCGCTATCTCCACCATTTATTTTGTCTTATATTATTTTTGAAGTTTGCACATTTGGAGGGTAGGTCTGTTAGAATAGAGTGCACACTAAAACTCTATCTATGTTTTGCATTAGCATTGCTTCTCAATTAAAATTTAGTTTATTTGCTGTTAGATTTGTTCACCACTCTTTCAGCACAAAAATAGTTACTGTAATTGCTAATAGTATACCTATAATATTATCACCATTTGTATAATGTGTTTTATGGTTGTTCATTTCAATCCCTCAGGAGCTTGTAAATAGGAAAAGTTAAAGTTTAGTGACTGAAACTCCACTTATCCACACATTTAGTGAATATTATTGAGCATTTCATGCAAAAATAAAATGTACTTGATAACACTTTTTTTTACCAGTACAGTACTACATATGTATAGGATTATTTTATTGATTTTTATTACACAGCCTTTATAAGTTATACTTTTCAAACTTGAAACTTTTAAAGTGTTTTTTTTTTTAATATAAAAAATAAATAAAGTTATGAATATGGGCCTAATGATAAAATGTTTGCCAGTAAGAGGACCATGATCTTACTTATATAAATCAGTTTATCAGATTTTCAGATGTGATGTAAACATATTATGTATTACTTGTGCTACTTACTGTAATGTATACTTGTCTTTGTGTCCTTTGAAAAAAGAAAAAAAAAGAAAGAAAGAAGTATGCCAGTATGGAGAGAAATAATGCAAAATCTTTCAGTTTTTTTTAGCATTATATTGTAATGTAGACATCTCTCTTTTACATTCAGAACTCTGCATAGTGAGATAAACAGCTCTCAAGCTAAAATTTTCCCTTGTAAAATTGTTTAAAAAAATCTTACTGTACCTCTAAATAATCCTGCTATAGATCATCATATATGGACCAATTTACATTATGCACATAAGATTTCCTTACATTGTGGCAGGGAATTTCTACATCTTCTAGTCCTGGGCTAGTAAGAAATCATATATGGCAAGTATAATAATAATAAACCCCTTTCCCGGTTAATTTTACTTTTAGTGGGATAAGTTTTGGAAACAAAGTACAAATCATAAAATAAATAAATAAAATGTTTGTAAAATACACTAATTGAAAATATCTTGAAACACACATTTTGTCATTCAAATGCTACTCTAGCAAAGCTTATCCAGATGAGAAAATAATTAATCCAACTCAGTGGGCAGAATAAACACAATGCCCAGCATGCTAGTACAACTGTATTTTAAGATTTACATCTTATCCCTCAAATTCTAGTAGCTGATATCAGATAAACAATCCATTAAGTCTGGCTTGTGTTTCCTAATTAGATACTAAAACCTTATTTGTTTCAAGTAGTGCTTGATTTTTTTTTAACATTTACAGAGCTTTGTGGGAATCAATTATAAAATACACATTGGCTTACTTCAGAACTATATATATATATATATATATATATATATATATATATATATATATATATATATATATATATAGTTTATTCTGTCTTCAATAGTACAACAAAAAGACAGTTATTTAACTTTACTTGTATTTTAGGTGCATTTATAATTTTTAGTAGGATGAATATAACTTTTAATTCAACTTAATAAAAACAATCCATTTAATTTAAACTATCTGCTATATTATAACTACAATTATTAGCATCTAAAATATCATAAAACATTGTTATTTAATTTAAATAATGACAATGTAGGTAAGTTTTTTTCAAGTATGTTTTTAAGTTAGAATTAATTATACAATTTTATGGATTAAAAATATAGAAAAATTGAGACATATGTATAATATGTATGGATTTTGTAACATCAAAAGTTGAGGAAATACCACTATGCCCTTTATTCTATATTTTTCTTTTCTGCATTTCTCTGGGGAGTTTATACATTTACATTAAATTAATTAATTAAAAAAGAAAAATGCTATTACATGACAGACGTATTATAACATTAAAGGGCTATAAAACCCAAAACTTTTCTTTTGTGATTCAGACAGAGCATACCATTTAAAAATTTTCCAATTTACTTCTATTATCAAATGTGTTTATTTACCATGGTATTCTGTGCTGAAGAGATACCTAGTTAGGAATCTGGAGAACTACATGAAAGGAAATCATACTGCCATCTAGTGGTCTTGCAAATGGATCAGCGCTAAGAGAAGCAATAGGGTATCTACTGTGATATATAAATTAATAGATGGGTGGTACCTAATAGCTAGTGAGTGTGGACTTCAAATGCGGGTTTTTGTTATATCAAATAGTGAATATAATGAATTCAACAATTATAGTATGCAAAGAAATATAAATGATATATAAAACAAAGTTTGGTTAAGAGAATGAGTTTATTCTTAATAAATAATATAATAATTAATACTACATCACAATAAAATATTACAATAAAACAATGATAAGGATCCGGATCCTCTACACATAAAATATGAAACTATTGCAATAGTCTATGAAGGACCAAGTGGTATAAAATATCTAAAATATATATATAAGATATCTAAAAATTGGAAAAAATATAAAAAAACAATATATATATTTTTTTTTCCTATTTTTAGATATCTTATATATATTTTATGTAATATGGCATTTATAGTTCGAATAGCAAATATTAAATATGCCCCTTATTAGTCTTTTGATTTGCTGGTATCTATATATATTGATGGAATCATTTAATATATTGGTCAATATAAACTTTAGTTAAATAGTTAAACATTTTTTTCAAATTAAAAATGTATTTAAACTCTTACTACTTATCTATATCTATGTTTGATTAAAATCTAACTATATTTAGCTCAATGTAATGTTACCAAATTATGTGCACACTATTAAAGCAGAATAAACCTAGCATAGAAGAATACTTCTTAAATTAGTGATTCATCATTTTGATTTAAAAAAAATCATAATTTGTATAACATCTTTCTTGATTTAGGTATGTGTTATACTAAAAATATTATTATTAATATTAATAATAATAATATAGGTACCAAGTAAATTATTATATTTAGTGACAGATCCATTATAGCTTACAAGTCACATAAATATGTAAACAACAGATTAGATGAGGTTTTGCAGCAGACATAGGGCAAGATTACAAGTTGGGTATTATGACTTTTCCACGTGTGATATGGTCTTTTCACAATCAATTTCCATAGCGCAGCTATTACAAGTTTTGAAAAATCACGATTTTGCACGCGCCTTCACCTTTAACGCAACAATCCTTTCCATGTTCGAAGAGCTGTATATAAGAGTTTTGCGCAACATAAAAAAAAATTAAAAAGATATTGCAAACAAAAGTTGTAAGTGCTCAAAGATAGGAGATCATGACGCAGGGATTTTACATTGTCATACATACACATACATAGAGAAACAACATACACATACATAGAGAAACATGGATTTATATTTATAGAGATATGTTTAACTATGGAGATAATGAAAATATTTTACATTACAATTTTATGCACATTAAACAATATCTCAGAGGAAGAGATATTCACATGTAGATCTCGACATATCTAGACATATATATCCATACACATATCTTGCTATAAATAGATATATCAGTCCAAAAATCATCACATACTGTATATAGAGACATTTTATTTATAAATAATTAGAACATATTCCGTTACGAAAACATTTTCGCAATATGAAATAATTGCATTTTCATGTACACTTTTCGAGGAGAATTACGTCAAGGGCTTTGCTCAACATATTAGTTTTTTTTTCTATTTGTATTCTCTATTGACTTCTATGGGAAATACGTGAATGCGCATGCAATTAGGCTGTTTGCATTACACGGCTTTACGTGCGCGCATAATAAGTTATTTGTCAACGCTCGTGGTGTTTTTGCATCTGATTTGCCGGGGCGACTTGTAATCTTGCCCATGAAGTGAAAAGTATCCACCAATTACAAGGTTTGTCTCCTTAAACTCACATTCCAAACAGAGAAGAATACATATTGCCTCACAGTGAATTTAATATTGATCTACCACCTCATAACCATGTAATTGCAAAAACAATATTTCACACTTAAAAGACTAAACCGTTTCAATACTGGGACACTTCATTCTTTTTTACTAGCGGAAAAACAATTTTCAAAGATCCTTGTTACGCAAGTGTGTATGCTAATGAGAAAGTCAAATGAGTTTCAGATGGTCTTTGACAGAACATGCCTTGAGTGATTTTATTTCTACATATGTGGGCACTGCCACTGAAGTTCTCGTTTAGGCTGTTATGGGAAGTTACTGCATGCTCTCATTGTTGAAAAATAATATTGTGGAAACAGACTTTTTTTGGACCTGCAAATGCTTAAATGAGTTTTATTTTATTTACCTCAGGCAGAAATATTACTTATAAATGTATTCCATGAACTGATTTAAGTAAAGCTATAATGTAAGGAAGTTACTTAAACTGAAAACCATGTGTAGTAGTACATGCCGTGTGGTGTTAGCAGAATTTTTAGGGGTTAATTATTCCCTACAAAACCAGTCACTGAAGAAAATGAGATATTTCATGGTGTAATAAAAGCATTATGTAAAATGTATAATAAATGTTGACCTTGACTTTACTTGTGTTGAAGAAGTTAATATTCTAATTACACACAATAATTCAAGGGACATTTTTATTCTTTCTGGAGCCCATAGGCTTTGGACTATTGCAGCATTTTTTATTTTATTTTAAAACTGGAGGCAATTCCACTTCTAAGCAACATGCTTGCCACCTATGATGTGCTACTGAAATATACCCTTTGAGAGAGTTCAATTAATCACAGGATACATCTCAGGTAAATCATATTTTCATATTTGTAGATAATCCAATAATTCCACCCTTGTGTTCAATTTCTGGTGATTATATGTGGGGGAAGCTTGTGACTATTCCAATTTTTTAAAAGAAAGATATTCATAAGAAACAGAATACAGAATTCTGAATACGTTTTTAGTAACTGGTGTAATGTTCTAAAATGTCAGTGCTCTGGTTGGTAGTTTTATTTTAGTTCATGTCCTCTAGGGCACTACTACTAAAAAGTATATCATAAAGAATCCATATGGGATTTGAACAGGGAAACTATATATGTAGGACTTGGAATTTACCCTTAAAGGGAAAGTGTACTGTAAAATTGGTTTCCCCTTAATGGGCCCAATTAAAACGGCAACAGAATTAAACTTTTAATGCAAGAGGGTTAGCACACGTATTGCAAGTTTAAAGTAAAAATTTTCACACAATCTAACTTCAGGACTTCGAATATCGCAGCCACATTAACTTCTTCTCTCCATAGACTTCAGTGGAGAGCACAAACTGAAAAATCACAGCAATCGCTTGCTCGCTAACCTGACAGGAGTTAAACCTACAATGCTAACCTGAAGGTAATTATGAATATTTTACATTCTTTTTATTTTTAAATATATATTTATATTTAAAAAAGGCATGCAAATGGCTTTAACATAGAGATAAATACATAGACATGTCTAAATTTGTATATGTATATATATATATATATATATATATATATATATATGTATGTATGTATGTATGTGTGTACATATGTATTTATATGTGTATATATTTATTTACAGACATATTTACACATATAAACACATAAATACATTGGTATACATATACATGTGAGTGCATTGGAGCCCTTGGCAGTCAAGCAGCTAAAAACATAACAAATCATATTTAAGCAATATTTATATTTATTAAGTGTGTAACTGTGTATGTAATGTAAATATTTTACATTCAATTGCTTTTCATATGGGGAATATGTTCTAAGTATTTTAAAATAGGTATTCCTATATATATATTTGTATATATCTATACCTATATCTTATCTGTCTTATTATTTACACGTCTTCCTTATTTGTCACTGTTTACTTAAAGACCAATACTTAGAAAGAACAATGGCAATTAAAATATTAGTACCTCTCTGTCACAGCACCACTAGGAGCATTATTTCATTTAAAATTTCTTGTTTGCATAGGTTGTTGTTTGTAAGATAGAAGAGGTTGCCGCGATGGAAGAAGATGTCGCCGCTTGGAAGAAGACTTCACTGCCGGACTTCTGGGGGTTGGACTTAGGCTTTTTTTTATTTTTTTAAATTTTTTTAGATTAAGGATTTTATTGGGCGGTAAAAGAGCTGAATGTCCTATTAAGGGCAATGCCCATACAAATGCCCTTTTAGGGGCAATGGCCAGGTTAGGTTTTTTAGTGTTAGGTTTTTTATTTTGGGGGGTTTGGTGGGTGGAGGGATTTTACTGTTAAGGGGAACTTGACTACAAACAGTAGATAAGTGTACAAGGGTCCCACTGGTTTCTGCCAATTCTCAGCTAATGGCGCTGTTAGCCATCTTCCCATTGCAAAGGGAAATAGCATGATGTATCTTTTATCTGCTGCTCTAAGTTTCCTTAGCCAACCGCTGCATCTATAATTCTAAACATTGCCCATTTATTTGTGCTTCTTCAGAAGAGGTTGGACAACACATCTGGAAACTCCTGCCTGCCTTGAAATTTCTGCCTGGGAGAGACCTTAGTGATGCAGTATAACTATCTTGTTTCTTGTTGCTGTGCTCATTCTTGTCTATGCAGCTGTTTCTGTTTCAGTTAATGATAGTGTTTCAATCTACATATTAAATTGACGATCATTAGAACCTGTTTGGTATACTTGTTTAACCCTTTGAGTGCTAAGCACTTTCCTACCTGGGTGCTAAGCTTTTTTTTTTTTTTTTAATTTTACTATTTTTTTTTTCTTCAGATCCCCAAGACTTACACTGTTGGAAAGGTTAGGTGATTACCTTTCCAATGGGTCTTGGGAGTCTGTAGCTGCTTAGATGCATGAGATACAGGCTTCTAAGCAGCATGCCCCCTGCTCCTATACTTAACATTATTAAGTATAAATAAAGTTGCGCGGTGACGTCATCATGTCATTGGGCGTGACGTCACAAAACGTGATGCCCCAGTGATGCCTGTCACTCTACAGGCATGATCGCCGGGGTAGGAGCGGGTGGGAGCCCCCAGATCTCCCTCAAGGTGGGAGAGTGCTAGTGAAGGCTCTGAACCATCATTAGCACCAGAGTGGGAAATTCTGTGATGGCTCAGAGCCATCATTAGCACTAAAAGGGTTAATCATGTCACACACAAGTTAAAACCAGGAGACCAAAAAGGCAGTATCAGCTACAACGGTCGCCTACTGAAACTATGTGATTCAGTATAGCTGGTACACTGTCCTCGTAACTAACTATATGCCTACAAAATCCCTGACTTTGCGCAAGTGTAACTAGAAGAATTGATATTGTCTTATATGTAAAGATATAGATAGACAGACTTATAGATAGATAGATAGATAAATAGAAAGGTATGTGGAGTTTGATGGATTTCCAAAATAACTGAACTTTATATCTTTATTTGACTTTAGGAAACATAATTAAAATAACCTACCCAGCAAAAATTAAATGGTTTAGTCTATGATTTAATTGATCCGTAGGATATCTATTCCTTTTATATTAATGGGAGGTACTTTAACAAGGGAATTGTCTACCCTCAAAATAGCTAGCCACGTAATCCATATGAGAATGTGAATGGCATAAATTCAATAACCTGTACCCCATATTTATGCAAGGGTTTTTTGGGCCTCAGGTTAAAATATGTGAATAATAACCCCTTAAGGATCAAGCTTCAGATGTTTGTCTTTTGGTTAAGGACAAACATTTGTTTGCATTTTTTCTATGTGTGTGTTCAACCGAAATTTCCATCTTTCTCATTTATTGCACCAACACATATTATATACCGTTTTTTAAAGGACATCATGGGCTTTAATTTGATGTGAGATATACATATATAAATTCTCATTTATTATAAACAAAATACCAAAAAATAAAAAGAATAAATAAAAAAAACACAACTTTTTTCACAGTTTAGGTGATAACAATGTGTACATACTTAGTGCAGCTTAAGAAAAGTAATTCAAAATAAATTTAAGGACTGGGTAAAGGGGATATTTTAACTTTTATCAATATGTTGTTTTTTTTACAGCATTCAAAGTAACAAAGATCCGTCTCTCTCCACTTCACAAACCGAACAGAGGTGGAATGAGGCAGATCTATTGTCCCAGCAACATTGTGACCACTGTGATTGGCTGTCACAGTGATCATATGGGCTGGGAAATCATAACGCTGAGGCAGCTAGCAAGAGCATTAACTCCATGACCTCCTTTACCACGGCAATCTGGGGCTAATTTTAGTGCATGACGGAATTATTCCGTCATGGGTCCTTATGGCATGAACAACTATGTCCTTAAGGGGATAAAATAATGGAGACACAAAAGAAGCACAATAGGCCCCAAACAGAACCAAGAATATTATATTAGTCTACTTGCACTTACTCCTAACTTCTGTGTTCCTTCCACATTTAGGGGTAAGTAGAAGAGCATGTTCCAAACTTCAGAAACGTATCCTGTGACATTCTACATTCTGATTGCTTTATCACTGTAGACTGCAAAACTATGAAAATGTTGCTAATAAATGCTTTTAAAATATGTAATTTGTATTCAGAACTTTTTGCAATGTAGTGCTATACTGTAGATATTTATTTACCATGTTAGCATTACCAGACGGGATTGTCCTTTTTTAGTCCCTTTTCCTATTATCCCCACAAAATCTAAACAAGATAAATAAAGACACATTTTTAATATAGTCTTGTGATGAATCTCTTATTTATTTTTTTTTCAAAATTTTTATTGTGACAAAAATAGGAATCTGACACAAAAAGAAAATTCAACAGCGTCAGTAATGAGGGAGGCACGCAGACCTCTACAATCTAACAGATAAACTGTAGAAACAATAAGTAAATATCTCACACATATCTTATATGCATACAGTAACATCTGATAATCTTAAATAGAGATTAAAGATGAGGAAGGGGGGGGGGGGAGGTGTGGAAATAAAGGAGGAGGGGGAAGACGGGGTAGGTAGGGTACTTATCTACTGGTAGTCCAGTTTTGGGAGTTGGCTACAACGTTGGGTACCCAGTTGGTGTCATAACATGCTCCCCAGTCTGCCCAAATGAGCTTGAATAAGTCTGACCTGTCTAGCACTTGAAATATTGCGAAATAATAGAGAGGAAGGAAAACTTTTCATATAGTCCAAAGTTTTATCGACACAGGATCAGATAAAAAAATAACCACAATGTTTTTTTTATCTGATCCTGTGTCAATAAAACTTTGGACTATATGAGAAGTTTTCCTTCCTCTCTATTATTTCGCAATATTATTTTTGAGTGCGGCAGTCACTCTGAAGGATTACTCTCACCTTTTTGAGGACTTGTGCCCTGTGCTGGATTCTACTTTAATCACTATAGCACTTGAAATATACCTTTCTCCATTGTGTAGATATATGCCATTGAATTTAATATCATGGGCCAGCTAGGTGAGGACGCGGTTTTCCAAGCCTTGGCAATTGCCGCCTTAGTTCCAGTTAATAGGTATATGGATAAGTAAGCCTGGTGTTTAGGGAGAGAATGAGTACCAAGGTGGAGAAGGGCATTAGAGGGAGTCTTGGGGAGGGTTATACCCAGACCAAGTAAGACACAGAAACAGGAGTTCCATAGAGGTGCAACTTTAGGGCATTCCCACCAAATATGTAGAGTATTACCTATCTGTCCACAGTCGCGCCAGCACAGAGGCGAAGCAGTTCAATAAATTTTGGCCAGTCTTGTGGGGATATAATACCAGTGCGTCAGTAGCTTGTAATAGGTCTCAAATAATGTGACACAATGTAGGGCCTTTTTTGTGAGGGTTAAAGTAGATTGCCAAATTTGTTGGGACAAAGTGGCGTTGAGGAGTAACTCCCATTTGATTAAGTGAGGTAACTTGTTGTCCCCCTCTGTGTTACCTATGAGGGTGTAGTGTAGGGATAAAGGTTTACGTAAACTATTTGCTTGTTGACATACAGTTTCCCACAGTGTGTGAGGGCGAAACAATTCAGGTTTAAAGCCCCAGCTTGTCAGGAAGCTCTTCAGCCTGATATGTTCATATTTCATGTATAGGGGTATAGTAGAGTCAGCATGTATTTCTTCTAGCATAGGGAACCTCGGTTGTAGGGAAGAGGACCAGAGGTCTGAGGCCACCTCCACTCCTAGCTGTGTCCACTTTTGGGGATGGGAGTCAGGGAGACCTAAGAGTAAACCCGTAAGGGAGGTAACCGGAGAGGGGTGTGGGGCTATGTGAGGATAATGTCTAATCTTGTCCCACATCTGAAAGCATTCACAAATTATGGGGTTAGTGATGTTTAGGGTTCATTGGGAGTGGGGAGGTATCCATATTAAGTCAGGTAGGTGTATATGGTGTGGTAAGGAGGCCTGTTCAATAGTTTTCTATTTGCTGAGAGAGTTTGTTGCTCCCATTGGGAGATATGTGTCAACATTGCCCCCTCATAGTAGCAGAAAATTGAGGGGGAGGCTATCCCTCCACGATATAGAGGACTTTGTAGAATTTTATGTGCTACTCTAGGGGGTTTATGCTGCCAGATGTATTTGGTAAACATACTTTGAAACTGGTGAAGCAAGTATCTGGGGATTCTGACAGGGAGACACCTAAAGAGATATGTTATTTTAGGTAAAAAGGACATTTTGAGGGCTGTGAGTCTACCTATCCAGGAAATGTATGTATAGTCCCATTTATTTGTCAGGGTATGTAGTTCGGATAGTAAAGGGTGATAGTTATCCTTGATGATCTGAGGTATGTTATGTGATAACTTGACCCCTAGATGCGTGACAAAATTATTAAAACAAATGACCTTGTGTTGGATTTTAAAGTATTGGATCACAGTTTAAGGTATGCTCCATGTAAAAATTTCAGTTTTATCTAAATTCAGTTTATAAAAGGACAGATGTCCAAAAGACTCAAGGATATCTTTGAGCCTAGGAAGTGAAGACAGAGAGTCTGATGAGAAAATTGTGATATCATCAGCGAAAAGGGCTATTTTGTGATTTGTTCCATGTAGGGTGATGTCATCGATATGTTTATCCTGTCTGATTTTTTCTGCAAGGGTCTCAATTGCCAAGGCAAATAATAAGGGTGAGAGGGGACATCCTTGTCTATTTCCATTTGAGATTGGGAAAGAGGGTGAGTGATAACCTAGTTCTTTCACCGTCACTGTGGGAGTAGAGTATAGTGCTTGAATGGCTGTCCGGACACTCTCTGGGAAACCAAAGGTTTTAAGAACCTCCCATAAGTAACTCCACCTGACTCGATCAAAAGCCTTCTCTGTATCCAGTGAAATGACAGAGAAAGGCCTATTCAATCTGGTAGATTCAGTGAAGATATTGAGTAATCGCCTAGTATTGTCGGGACCTTTCCGGTTGGATATAAATCCTACTTGGTCTAGGTCGATAAGGTGGGGAAGCAAAAGAGAGATACGGTTGGCTAGTAATTTAGCGTAGATTTTTACATCTAAATTAATCAGGGAAATTGGCCTATAGCTGGAGCAGAGAGATGGGTCTTTCAAGGGTTTGGGGATGGTAATAATCGTGGCTTCCAAAAATTTGCTACAATGTAGCTAAATTTAAGAGCTGAAGGAGTAAAGGCGAGAGTTCATTAAGATACGTTTTACAAAAAAATGTCAGAAACCCGTCTGGGCCTGGGGTTTTTAAAGCTTTCATATTTTTAATGACACCTTTAATTTCCCTAAGGGTAAAGGGAGCTGTGAGGGATTTGCGGTGCTCATCTAGGAGAGTTGGAAGCTTTTTTTTGTCCAAAATTGCTCTGATGTCTGAGGGAGTGGATGATGCATGATCTACTGACTCTCCTATATTATATAGTCCCAAATAAAATTTAGCAAAACACGTGCCTATTTGCGAGGGTAGTTGGTAAGTCTGGTTCCCAGATAGTATGTAATGGATTCTAGTGGTGCTTGTTCTATGTCTTAATTTATTGGCTAGGAGGGTATCGGCTTTATTGCTCTTATAATAGAAGAGTTGTTTAAGTTTTAAAAGATTGGATTGGGTGCATTTTAATTCCAGTAAACATATATGTTTCCTATGTTTTGTGATTTGCTCTGTGGTGAAGAACGACGGTGAGGCCCGATTGGAAAGTTCTAGGCAGCGTAATTCAATGTGGGACTGGGACAGGGACAAACCAGACTGCTTTTTCAAGTGGGCTTGCCTCCTGATAATGAGGCCCCTGATAGTGGCCTTAGCAGCTCCCCAGAGAGTGTCACCCCTATCCATGCTTGTTATCATTTATTTGAGAATAGAACCTAATGTCCTTTCTAAGTTCCTCACTGAAGGGAACGTCTGAGAGAACCTGATGGTGGAGGCGCCAGGAGAATTTAGACCCAGATTTTTCCATTAACCCCTTAACGACCGAGGACGTGCAGGGTACGTCCTCAAAAAAAAGGCAGTTAATGCCTGAGAACGTACCCTGCACGTCCTCGGTTTGGAAAGCAGCTGGAAGCGATCCTGCTCGCTTCCAGCTGCTTTCCGGTTATTGCAGTGATGCCTCGATATGGAGGCATCCTGCAATAACCTTTGGTAGCCATCCGGTGCAGAGAGAGCCACTCTGTGGCCCTCTCTGCACCGGAGATCGGTGGCTACCTGCGTTGGTGGGTGGGAGCCGGACCGGGAGGCGGGTGGCGGCCATCGATGGCCCTGGTTATGTGCAGGGGGGGCGGGATCGTGGGCGGGGACGAGCAGGGGCGCGCACGGACGCGCGCGCGTGCACGGGAGGGCGGGGGCGGGCGCGTGCACGGGGAGGGAGCGGGTGGGAACCGCTACACTACAGAAAATGATTTAATAAAAAATGTATAAATATCGAAATCTTTAAAAAAAAAAAAGATCAGCAAGGTGGTGGGGGTTTGTCTGTGTGGGGGGGGGGGAAGCTACACTACAGAAAAAAGCCCCAAAAAAATAAAAAAAGCACTTTTTTTTGCAAACTGGGTACTGGCAGACAGCTGCCAGTACCCAAGATGGCCCCCAATGAGGCAGAGGGGAGGGTTAGAGAGCGGTTTTGGGGGGGATCAGGGAGGTTGGGGGCTAAGGGGGGGATCCTACACCCTAGCATATGTAAATATGCTAAAAAATTTTTTATTTTTTTTAAAAAACCCTTTTATTTTAGTACTGGCAGACTTTCTGCCAGTACTTAAGATGGCGGGGACAATTGTGGGGTGGGGGAGGGAAGGGAGCTGTTTGGGAGGGATCAGGGGGTGGGATGTGTCAGGTGGGAGGCTGATCTCTACACTAAAGCTAAAATTAACCCTGCAAGCTCCCTACAAACTCCCTAATTAACCCCTTCACTGCTAGCCATAATACACGTGTGAGGCGCAGCAGGATTTAGCGGCCTTCTAATTACCAGAAAGCAACGCCAAAGTCATATATGTCTGCTATTTCTGAACAAAGGGGATCCCAGACAAGTATTTACAACCATTTGTGCCATAATTGCACAAGCTGTTTGTAAATTATTTCAGTGAGAAACCTAAAATTGTGAAAAATTTAACTTTTTTTTCAATTTGATCGCATTTGGCGGTGAAATGGTGGCATGAAATATACCAAAATGTGCCTAGATCAATACTTGGGGTTGTCTACTATACTACACTAAAGCTAAAATTAACCCTACAAGCTCCCTAAAAGCTCCCTAATTAACCCCTTAACTGCTGGGCATAATACACTTGTGGTGCGCAGTGGCATTTAGCGGCCTTCTAATTACCAAAAAGCAACGCCAAAGCCATATATGTCTGCTATTTCTGAACAAAGGGGATCCCAGAGAAGAATTTACAACCATGTATGCCATAATTGCACAAGTTGTTTGTAAATAATTTCAGTGAGAAACCAAAAGTTTGTGAAAAAATTTGTGAAAAAGTGAACGATTTTTTGTATTTGATCGCATTTGGCGGTGAAATGGTGGTATGAAATATACCAAAATTGTCCTAGATCAATACTTTGGGATGTCTACTAAAAAAAAATATATACATGTCAAGGGATATTCAGGGATTCCTGAAAGATATTAGTGTTCTAATGTAACTAGCGCTAATTTTGGAAAAAAGTGGTTTGGAAATAGCAAAGTGCTACTTGTATTTATGGCCAAATAACTTGCACAAAAAGCAAAGAACATGTAAACATTGGGTATTTCTAAACTCAGGACAAAATTTTGAAACTATTTAGCATGGGTGTTTTTTGGTGGTTGTAGATATGTAACAGATTTTGGGGGTCAAAGTTAGAAAAAGTGTGTTTTTTTCAATTTTTCCTCATATTTTATATTTTTTTTTATAGTAAATTATAAGATATGATGAAAATAATGGTATCTTTAGAAAGTCCATTTAGTGGCGAGAAAAACGGTATATAATATGTGTGGGTACAGTAAATGAGTAAGAAGAAAATTACAGCTAAACACAAACACCGCAAAAATGTAAAAATAGCCTTGGTCCCAAACGGACAGAAAATGGAAAAGTGCTGTGGTCATTAAGGGGTTAAATTAAGAGCTGCTATCACAAAATCATGGTCTGACCATGGACACTGAATCTAACCATGGACACTGAATCTAACATTTCTGCAGAGCAGAAAATATAATCCAACCTAGTGTATATTTTATGGGGGTGGGAGAAGTGGGTGTAATCCCTATCTCTGGGGTGTAGGAATCTCCATATGTCATAGTAATTGGATTGGGTGATGGTCTGTCTGAAGGTGGATGAGAGTTGTGTGGAGTGGGACGTCTGTTGTTTAGGTTTGTTGGTCTTTCTGTCGATGGTGGGGTTCCAAGTCATATTGAAATCACCTGCTACTATAACTCTACCAATTTTCACTCTGTCTACTGCTAGAAGTGTTTGTTTTAAGTATATGGGTTGGTGGGAATTGGGAAAGTAGACAGATACCAGTGTGTAGGGAACATGATCAAGTTCACAAACTAAGAAATATTTGGTACCTGGCTTGGGGGTCTTTAAAGACCTGAGTACACTGAACGGCGAAATTGTGGTACCTCTAGCTTTTCGTGAGAACGGAGCACACTCTAAAACAGTATAATCCTTGGATATTGTATCCTTGGTTGTGGTATTTGAGGGACCTGGCCAGTAAACTTTGTTTGTACGGGAAGTTTAAGCCTCTAACGTTGTGTGTTAGGAGCTTTAGTGAGGGTATGTTGGCCAGTAGTAAAGAGTGGGGGTCAGAAAAGAGGGGTTGTGTAGAAGGTAAGGTGGGTGGGGTTAGGCAGCAGAGGTATATGGGGAAGGGGGAGTGGTGGAAATAGTCCACCTCAGCGGAACCCTAGCATGGGGGGGAGAGAACAACAGTAAGAAGAAAAGGTCAGAGGTCTCTTGAGTGATGGAGCGCATCTGGTTAGCTAGCATCTTCTGTATGGTAGATTTCATGATGAAATTATGTGAAGGGGCTGCTGAGTGAACACTAAACTGAGATTTATCATTGGGTGATTCAGGGTCACTGAGCTCTGCATTCGGATCTATGGTAGAAACCTTTCCAGATTGGGTAAAATGATCGTATACTGTCTTTTTGGTGACAGTAGGGGTCTTTATTTGTCTCCTAGAGGTATGAGGCATCTTTAAGGATTACAAGCTTAAACTCCTTTTAGAATAAAAGGTGTTAAATAGCCCTGCAAAATTACCCTTTGTAAGACAAGTTAACTAGAATAGATTGTGATATTTTACATTTAGTAACTGCGGAGCAGGGATGGGTGACGTCCCGTCGAGAGTCCTAGGACATGGTAGTTAACTTATTGACTAGATAGGAAGTGATCCTGGGTCTGGAACTATGTGCCCGTCTGAAGATTAATTTTCATATTTCAGCTTTTTTACCAGTCAGAGGAAACCCTGAATTTCAACCAGGATGTCAGTATGTGATATTTAGAAGGTGGGCCGAAAACGGTTTAACCAGGGTAGTACAATTTCTTGATGAGGGGGCCAACATGAAAATATTTGAGAATATAGCGTCTAATAAGAGTTTTTATGCATATCTTCAGCTCCGACATTTTATAAACAAAAAATTGCAGAAAGGAACGTGGTCTGAAAATTTTGAAATAATTGGGGACTATATTAATATATACAGACAAGGGAACCAATCAATATCATTACTATATAAGATCTTATTGGCAAAGCAAGGACAGTTAAACTTAGATCAGTTCTTATTATATTGGTCTAAATACTTTGAAGAGATCAATTACGATAATATAAAGAAGGATATTAAATGGTTAAATGAAGCCCCCCTTCGTTCCTCCTGGAAGGAATCACATTTAAAGCTCCTCAATAATGCCTATATTTCACCAAAGAGACTAGATCTGTGGATACCAGGACAATTAGGTTTTTGTTACAAATGTTATATGCCTGTAGCAGATTTGCTTCACTGTTTTTGGTACTGTCCAAAAAAAATAAAAATTTTGGCAGAAAGTAAATTATTGGCTAAACAAAAGTACACTAGAGCATTTCTCCCTTGATCCAAGAAATATTTTTTTCTTAACCACAGAAGAGCAGAGCCAGGACCTGATTAATACGGTTATTTTAGTGGTTCGCAATTTGATTTTGAGAAATTGGAAAAATAAGAAACCCTCCTCCTTCAGAGTATTTATCGAAGCAATTAAAGCACGTATCATTTTTGAGCAACACAATATACCAAATATACATAATAAACAAATACAACGTTTTTAAATAAATGGATGAAAACTATTCAGTTATATCCTATTTCTACACAATATATACTTACTGAAGCGTTCCATAAATCGGAATACTTTGAGGGATTGATATTAAGGGAGATATTTCCAGTAACTTGGTATTGAGCCATCAAATTTTGGAGTGAGATACGGAGGAAGAGGTACTGGAGTATAAGGAGGGTGAGGAGGTGGCAATTCCTTACCTGTGGGTATTATTATACATTACTACATTCTCTCTCCCCTCGTTTTTTGAAATATATATAATTTCACCATGTTTATCCAAAAGTTGGATGTTCTTGTTTTCTTTCATTGTATATATAATATGTATAAAAGGTCAGAATATGGATGCATTTTGTTGTGTAACTAACTCAACCTGTTTCTGATGTCAACGTGTCAATGTGTGGACTTGCATTTTATTTTTTGTCTTTATATAAGTCACACCCAACCATGTATGGTTGAATGTATGCTTTTTTTCCCCCTGACAATAAAAATAAAACTTATAAAAAAAAGAAGGTAAGTTGGGTGAGGTTAGGCACCAGAGGTATATGGGGAAGGGGGAGTGGTGGAAATAGTCGGCCTCAGTGGAACCCTAGCATGGGTTTCTGTTGGGGGGGGAGAGAACAACAGTAAGAAGCAGAGGTCAGAGGTCTCTTGAGTGATGCAGCACGTCTGGTTAGCTAGCATGTTCTGCAAGGTAGATTTCATGATGAAATGATGTGAAGGGGCTGCTGAGTGAACACTAGACTGAGATTTATCATTGGGTGATTCAGGGTCACTGAGCTCTGCATTCGGATCTATGGTAGAAACCTTTCCAGATTGGGTAAAATGATCGTATACTGTCTTTTTGGTGACAGTAGGGGTCTTCGTTTGTCTCCTAGAGGTATGAGGCATCTTTAAGGATTACAAGGTCAAACTCCTGTTAGAATAAAATGTGTTAAATAGCCCTGCAAAATTACCCTTTGTAAGACAAGTTAACTAGAATAGATTGTGATATTTTACATTTAGTAACTGCGGAGCAGGGATGGGTGACATCCCGTCTGGAGTCCTAGGACATGGTAGTTAACTTATTGACTAGATAGGAAGTGATCCTGGGTCTGGGAGGAAAGTTAATTAGTTATAAACTGTTGCCTAGGGCTGGAGGGGGGAAGCAGAGAGTTTAAGGCTTAAATTGAGGTAAATTACAAGGCCGACTGCACTCGTATTAATAGTCTACCATTGCCTTACAAGTAACACACAAGGTAAAGGAACTTGGTGAGTGAGCTGATGCGGGACTAGCAAAAATGGTCAATTAAGGATATTATGATCCCAAAACCCATCAGCGATTGCCCCCCCTTGGAAATCGTTTTCCCCCACCGTCTGCCCCCCCCCCCCCGCCAGCCACGGCGTTTGTTTGAAGTTTGTGAAGGGCTGGGGTTTTTCATTTTAGAATGAATGACTGAGAGTGCCTCTCACCTATGATCCCTGTAGACCCCACCTACTGCTATCTGCTCCCTCCCATGATCTACATCTACCCCTCCTCTTGCCAGCTTCTCCTTCCTATATCCCGCCTAGGCTCCTCCACCCTTCTCCTTGCTCTGTGACTATCCCTCCCTCTAACATGCTTCTCTTACAATCTGTGGGTCCCTCCTCATTACCCGCCTCTAACTCATCAGTCCCTCCCAAAACCCACCTCTCAATTGCTGTCACTCTGTCTCCAGTCCCAGTACCTGGCTTAGGCTTACTTCCCACGAGCATCTTCAGCATGGAGTGGAGTGAAGAGCTGCCCAGTCTGTGACTGTGAATGTGAGTACAATGTAGCACTGTGTCTAGCGAGCATGTGGCATTACTTGTAGCCATAGCGTTAACGGGCGAAAGTCCACGCGTTCTATTGGCCAAGTCTGGTTTTGTTCTGCCAATCTGAGTGGTGTCCTGGGCGAGCTCTGCTGGCAGCCAGCAAAAAATGCACAATTGGTGGTAGTGTTTTTTTAGGACAATATATGGTGGAGCGTTTGTTAGATAAAGGATACTCTGTCAATGTGTTGGATATTCGTCAGGGATTTCAGAATGAGCAGGTGCAATTTTTTTATTGGTGATCTCTTATTCCAGCGTTGCAGGGAGTGAATGTAGTTTTCCATTGTGCTTCACCAGCCCCTTCAAGTGATAAAGTGTGTGTGTGTGTATTTATGTGTCTATGTGTGTGTATGTATCTATCTATGTGTGTGTATGTATGTATGTATGTGTGTGTATGTACTGTATGTATGTATAATGTGTGTATCTGTGTGTGTGTTTATGTATGTGTGTATGTATGTGTGTATTTAGGTATGTGTGTAACTGTGTATGTATGTATAATGTGTGTTTATGTGTGTGTAACCATGTATGTATGTGTAATTGTATGTATGGATGTGTATGTAAGTGTGTATGTATATATATGTGTATGTATATATATATATATATATATATATGTGTGTGTGTTTGTATGTATATATATATATATATATATGTGTGTGTGTGTGTATTTGTGTATGTATGTGTGTGTATGCATGTGTGTTACTGTGTGTGTGTATGCATGTGTGTATATGTATATGTATGCATGTGTGTGTTACTGTATGTATGTGTGTGTGTGTTTGTATTAGTGTTTGAGTGTGTATATATTTTGAAGAAGGAAAGTGGCGCTGGCTGTGTAAATTGGTACATTGAGTATTAGTTATACACATACACACACACACCCACACACCAACAAACACTTAGGGTCTGTTCATTGGTCTTCATTAGTGACCTATTTAACATAGGGGAGGGGATTAATTGCAGAGCCCTGGTGTTTGCTGAAATTGCTTTAAACTATAAAAAAAAGCTTTTGAGTGTTTTCCTCTCTTTTTCAGGTCTGAAGCAATACAAGAGGAAACTCTTGAAAGCTTGTCTTTTTAAGTATTTTAGTTAATACAATAAAAAGGTATTATTGAATACTGCATTACTCTGGTATTTTGGAATTTTATTTATATATATTTATTAAGTTTATTTTCAGTGGTATGATTTAGTGGTAAAAAATATTAGTGCCCCCCCCCCCAGTTTTGACTGTGGTATCTTATGTACCCCCCTATATATTGTTCCTAGAGTCTCCACTGCTCGAGGGGGTCACACTTATTACAGTACCCCAAGAGGGATTACAATTTTAAGCACAACAAAAACAAGGTACATGAGAACCAGCTAATTGCAGAATTATATCAACCCAGGAGGCCTGTAAAAACAAGGTGAGCAAGTATGAAATGACACTACACTTTGGGCTACCGACCCAAAGACAGCAAAGCTGACACAGCAGCTATAATCAGATAAAACATAAATGAGTGCAGCACAGATGGTAAATAGTAAGTCTAGGACGGCCCTTGTGGAGGCTGCTATTAGCAACGCTGTGGGGGGGACACAGTCTTAAGTGTCCCAATACGGGTGGAAATTACAAGCAATCACTCCTTATTATATTGCAAAAGAGTGCTCACGTATGAGAAGGCCTAGGTGAATCAATGTGGACAGAGGAAGTCTGCTGTAACAGTGAGGGTTAGTACCCCCAGTTCTATGGGAGGTCCTGCAAGGTTCACAGGCGGAGAGGGTAGCTAAATAGGAGAGATAAGTGGTAGTCCCAAAAAGGTCTTCAGAGGAAATATGGACCATTAAGAGCGCCCCCTGCTGGTGGTATAGGTTGAAGGTTGCTAGGGACCCAAGTGGGCTGTGATGCAGGCTGCAATTTCAACTTTGACAGGAGGATCAGAGTGTATAGATGTAGCTGGGGAGGGAGGGGTAGGCCCAGATATATAGATCACTGTGGAATAAAGGTAAGCCTGTGGAGGGAACAAACCTACTATGGTGCGATAAAAGTGTGTAAACGTGGGGCTATGCCTGGTGGCCGTAATGCAGAGTAACTGTAGGGATCAGCTTAAAGGTAGAAAAAAGGATATCCAGAGGCATTGATCTCACCCAATTGGACTCTATACACGTATACAGCTTCCCCAGCTCAGCAGGATCCGTTGTAGATATGGCCGGTGTAAACTGCACAGAACCCACTCAGGCAGCAGTAGGGACCCTCAAGCCCCACAGCTTCCTCCCCGACAGTTTCTTAGGTGTCTCTGAGGCAGACAGCAGTTTGATCATTGCAAGAATGGAGGATCCTCTATCCCCACATCGGCATTCTGTCGTCACCTGTCCGAGTCTCCCTCCTGCCTGAGAGGCCCTAAAATAGCCGCGGTTCACGCCAAAACTGCCGGCAGCTAGTGGAATGGCTCTCGCCTACAGGCAGCACTCCCTGGGCTCCTATGTCAGCCTCCAAAGTCAGCTGCTGTTCCTCCGATGCTCCTTATGGGGTAATGTGGCCGCTCCTAACTCCGGTAAGGGCTGATACTGGAACTGTCACTCAGGGCGGAACGAGGCCTCAGCAGACACACTGGGTTTGTGGTCAGCTCCTCTCCTGCTGGGAGCAGTGGAGCTGCACATATGGGCCTAATCTTCAGCACCGGAGCGGATCCCCGACCCTCCGGAGCCTGGAGGATGTTACCTCCGTAGCGTGAGCAGCTAGACTCACGTTCTTGTGGCAGTCTGGCTCAGTGTCTTCTGATGGAGTATGTGATAAATGCCAGCTATCCTGCTCAATAACGTCTATCAGACTTCTTAGGCGTAGGTGTAGGCAACAGATAGACTATAAGCCTCCGTTAGGTAGAAATTTGCTTGGTTTAGAGCACTATTATGTGGTTTCTCAAAGTTTAGAGCCCGGAGCTCTGCAAATGTGTCTCTGCTCAGCATGGTGGTTAGCTCCGCCCCCGATGTATCTCTTATTTAATGTATATAATTAGACTTATTCTACCACTACTATAAAGAAAGAAAAATTAAAAGCATGCAGAACAAAATATAATAAAGAAAATTAAAAAGATCCCAAGGGAAGTGAAACTCCAATGTGACTACTCCTAAAGAAACTTATTGGGGAGTTTTGCCTTTACAGTTCTACAGATAGCTAAAATTTATACTTTCAAATATGCACTGGAACATGGGCCCTTTAAGAAACTATCATTCAGGAATTCGAAGATATTGTCCAGAACCACAGAAACACTGTCTGTGTCTGGCCTCAAAGCATTCTTACACCCATGCCTCAGTCTGCATTAAGAACGGTGCAAGAGGTAGCGCTACTAAAACCCCTAAGTGTGCTTAGTACAATGTCGTACCCAGTTGTGTTGTTGGGTAATGTAGTTCACGCCCTGTCTCTCCACCTGATGCTAAGGCAGGTGTGACAGTATAAACGGGCCATGAACCAAGTGGAGATGCATGGAGACCACTCTGCCCAACTACAAGCATTAAATGATAAATTTGATCACATAGCTGCTATTCTGTCCTCTCTATGCAACCTGGGAGCCACTTTGACAAATACACCGCCATCTACTTTGTCTTCTGTGGTTGCTTCCTCTTCTCAACCAATGGGTGTGGAGCTTATGGATCTAGGATCTGTCCGTCTATCTGAAACTGAATGCCTTAAGAGATGCACCAAGGTCTTTTTATTGTGGTACCAAGGACCACCTACTCAGAAAGCGATGTTGCCACCCTGCCACCTGGCACAGTCCACCCCTGCTTGCAGCCCACCATCAGTTTCATAAAAAAATATCTTCTATATTTTCTAAATAAATTACTAAGGTATGTGTGCACAATGCAAATAAATTTAAAGGGACATGAAACCCAAATGTAATGTACATGGGTGAGCCAATCACACGAGGCATCTATGTGCAGCCACTAATCAGCAGCTACTGAACCTATTTAGATATGCTTTTCAACAAAGGATATGAAGAAAATGAATAAAATTAGATAATAAAAGTAAATTGGAAAGTTGTTTAAAATGTCATGCTTTTTCTGAATCACAAAAGAAAAGAATGGGGTTTCCTGTCCCTTTAAGTGCTTCTTGGTAGATGAATTTACATAATTTTGTTAAAATGTGGTACTTACCTCCAATCCTTTCTGTATAACTTTGATTATATAGGTAGTCATTTTTGATTAAAAAAAATAACAAGATAGCTAACAAATATAACAAGAATGTTCAAATAATTACCTTTTTGCTAATAGTTAAAATACAGGTACTAAAAACTTTAACTTTCATGTTACCATTGTAAATGTGTTTTTATTATAAAAGATTTTTAGCCCTCTCCAGTTCCTGATTTGCTGAATGTTTCATATTCTTTTGTTGTCACAGTAGTGTGAACATCACCATAAACTTAATGGTTAGGCATTTCCCAATAGAAACTGCTAATGAAACAGGGCAAGAACATTTAGTCAAAAGTGGATCTCTTCAATCAATATAGATAAATTATTTATTTATTTATTTTTAAATACATCAAAACCACTAAAACAATATCTTTGTTTTATAAATTTTAATATACATTATTTACTAGTCTGCATTTCTTTTAGTCCCATGGAACATCTGTTTATTCACGGCTATATTAATATTTGCATAGCTAGGCTCATACTGAAAGGCCAAAATGCACTAAAGTCAACTATGAGTAGATAACTGTAAGTTCAAGATTGCTTGACCAGATATTTTTGTTTACATATTATTAATATAAGTATTTCCCCAACACTATAAAATTCGAAATTTCTGACTTGTTGTGAACATAAAACCATACTTTTACTTTTGTATGCTTGAACAAAGCATTACATGTTAATGCTTACATCACATGTTGTAAAATATGAGTAATAACTTTTGTATGCAACATACTTTAAAGTAATTCTGCATATCTGTAAAAAGCTGTCTATAAAATATAATATAATGTGCTATAAGGATACTTTTCTTTTCTCTTTAAATATATATATATATATATATATATATATATATATGATGGCACTGTTCAACTATTCCTCTTGAGTGATTTTACATCGGTTTTTGGGTACATGGTATTTTATTGATTCAATCTCCAACATTTTATTATTATTATTATCAGGTATTTGTAGAGCGTCAACAGATTCCGCAGTGCTGTAAACATTGTCGGTGTACAGGATAGGTTTTGTAGGGGTCAAGTGGGTAGAGGGCCCTGCCGAGAATTTCACTGTTGTAGTCGGCTCTTATAAAGCGATCTGTAAACAGCTGGGCCCATAGGCTTACATTCTAAGGGGTTCAAGGGGGAAGCAATGGAGTTGGGAAAGGTTAGTGTTGGTTTTATGCATCCCTGAATAATAGAGTTTTTAGGGAGTGCTTGAAGCTGTTAAAACTAGGGGAGAGTCTTATGGAGCGAGGCAGGGAATTCCACAAGATGGGGGCCAGTCTGGAGAAGTCCTGTAAATGGGAATGTGAGGAAGTAACAAGAGAGGAGGAGAGGAGGATATCCTGAGCTGATCGAAGGGGATGGGAGAGAGAGTATCTAGAGACAAGTGCTGAGATGTAGGGGGGAGCAGTGCAGTTGAGAGCTTTATATGTCAGGGTGAGGATTTTATGTTTAATCCAAGAGGCAAGAGGAAGCCAGTGAAGGGATTGGCAGAGAGGTGCAGCAGATGAAGAGCGACGAGTAAGGAAGATGAGCCTGGCAGAGGCATTCATAATGGATTGTAAAGGAGCTATGCAGCAGCTAGGTAGACCAGAGAGGACGGAGTTGCAGTAGTCGAGGCGGGAAAGGATGAGAGAGTGGATTAAAATCTTGGTTGTATCTTGTGTAAGGAAATGTCTAATTTTCGCGATGTTTTTAAGGTGGAAGCGGCAGGCTTTAGCCAAGGACTGAATGTGAGGAGTGAAGGAAAGATCTGAGTCGAGTGTGACCCCAAGGCATCAGGCGTGCGGGGTAGGGGTAATGATGGAGTTATCAACAGTTATAGAAATTTTGGGGGTGGAGACATTGGAAGAAGGGGGAAAAATAAGGAGTTCAGTTTTGGAGAGATTTAGCTTAAGGTAGTGAGATGTGAGATCCTGTCACACTTAAATTCAAATGTAGGTATAATTGACAGGCAATACTTAGAAGTGAATAAGAGGAACGCAACTGCAGCTTACTAACAAGAAAAGTGGTTTTTGTTTCACCAATTTTAAGTAGTCCATTAAGTGGGAATGAACTCCTGTGTTTTAGTGATGTTTTAGTTTGACATGAATCAGACAAGATATTTGTATTACATATACAATTCTTAAATGCAATACGGTAGCTATAACGAAAGTATCCTACTGCTGAGACTGCGATTTAATTATTAGTACAGTTCATATCAGACAGCAACGATATTTGAGAGTGTGAATGTTCAACATAAGTGAAAAATACAAATCTCCTCCTGTATTGCAACAGTCTATTTAGGAGCGGTGCATAAGTACAAGGTAAGGTTACCTGTAGAGTTAGTCCTGTATCTTAAGATCCGAAAGTTCTCTCCGTGTGGATGTGTACGCTGAGAGCCGTCTTCGGTAGCTACCGGAAGTGACGTCAGGGTAAGTTGGAATCCTTGTCAGCGGCGTCTGTGTAAGCATACAGGGTAATGCAGTTTCGGTGTCGAGTGAGAACTTAGTAACCAATGAGAAGTTGATTAAAGGAACGGTTACTTGTTACAATCTTCGAAGCAAATTTAGGCTGTAATGTAGCGAAGAAAGACTTAAGGAGATTTTATGTAAATCTTTTGAGATCAAACATAACTTTGTTTATTTGTAATCCATGGCTTTAAGCAGTAGTGATGATAAACACAACCAAAATACTAAGCACTGTGTTACAAGTGCGCAAGACTTAAATAAGGGGAGGTATCCAATGAGAAGATAGTAAGGATTTAAAGAAACAGTAACATGAGTCCTTACATGACCCCCTCCTCAAGGGAGCTGTTCCACAGCTGCAGGACGAGGACGATCTGGATGTCTACGATGGAAAGTGGCAACCAACCGGGGCGCATTTAAGTTGGAGACTGGTTCCCAGGAATCTTCCTCTGCAGAATAATGTTTCCATCGTACCAAATATTGAAGTATTCCTTTACTGAATCTGGAATCTAAAATATAATCAACTTTGTATTCTTCAACATCCATAACTGGATGGGTAGGAGGCAACAAAGTCCTGTTATCTCTGATCTCTTTGTAAGGTTTAAGTAGAGAGACATGCACCGTGGGATGAATTCTGATCGTACTAGGTAACTGTAACCTGATTGCATTTTTATTAATAACACAGAGTATTGGAAAAGGTCCAATATAGAGACTGGCAAGTTTTTTAGATGGAATCTGTAGCTTCAGGTTTTTTGTGGAGAGCCAAACCAAATCCCCGACTGCGTAATTAGGGGGTTCCCGTCTGCGTAAATCATAATATTTTTTCTGCAATGCTTGGGAGTTTAATATGTTTTGTTGAATGAAAGTGAAGTTCTCCTGAAGGGAGTTGATGAGATCTTCCACTGGTGAGGACTCAGAGGCTTTTACTGGTGAAAAAAAAATACGTGGATGGTATGCATAATTCGCAAAGAAAGGTGTCATTTTTGTAGAAGAATTTATAGAATTGTTGTAGGAAAATTCTGCCATGGCTAGGTATTTAATCCAATCATTTTGGTGATAAGCACAGTAACACCTGATGAATTGATCCAACCATTGGTTGATCCTTTCTGCTTGTCCATTCGTTTGTGGATGGAAGGCAGTGGTAAATCTGTGGTCGATCTGAGCAGCTTCACATAATTTAGACCAAAACCGAGAGGTAAACTGACTTCCCCTATCAGTGGTCAGTGTGGGTGGTATACCATGTAGTTTGACAATATGGTCAAGGAATAGATGAGCTGTTTCACTTGCGGTGGGAAGCTTATGGAAAGGAATAAAGTGTGCCATTTTCGTGAAGATATCAACAACAACAAAAATGGTGTTCATGTTGTTGGACAAAGGAAGATCAACTATGAAGTCCATAGAGACATGTTGCCAAGGCATATTAGGTACAGGTAAAGGTATTAAAAGCCCATATGGTGGTCTTCTTTCTGCCTTACAAGTTGTACAAATTATACAGGATTGAATATATCCAATTATGTCCGACTTCATTTTTGGCCACCAGAAGTGTCTGTTCAATTGCTCGAAGGTCCTGTTAATGCCTGGATGTCCAGCATGAGGTGGATCGTGATGTGTTTTTATCAATTCTAACCTAAGAGAAGGGGGAATAAACACTTTTTGTCCATGATAATAAATTCCATCAGTCTTCTGGAGGCTAGGATGTGGTGGGTCTTGTTGAATCTCAGTATAGGCCTGTAATTGAGTAACAAGAGGTGTAGTGAGACCAATGAAACGTTCAGGCGAAATGATAGTCCTCCGAATCTCTTCAAGTTGAGGTTTTTCTTTCTGACGAGATAAAGCGTCTGCTTTACCATTTTTAGCAGCGGGTCTGTATATAATTTGGAAATTAAACCTATCAAAGTAGAGACTCCATCTCACTTGTCTTGCAGACAATGTCTTATTATTCTGTAAGTATTGTAGATTTTTATGATCAGTCAGTATAGTAATGGGTACCCTTGTTCCCTCCAAGAGGTGCCTCCAATGTTCCAAAGAGGATCTGATTGCAAGTAATTCTTTATCCCCAATGGAGTAATTTCGCTCTGCTGGAGTCATAATTTTGGAGTAAAAAGATATCGGGTGTAGAGGATCGTTTAATGATTTTTACTGAGAGAGGATTGCCCCAATGGCAAAATCCGAGGAATCAACTTCTAATGTGTATGGGTATGAGGGGTTAGGAAATTGTAATATGGGAGCAGTAGTGAATCTTTTTTTAAGAAAGAGAAAAGCTTCATTTGCTGCGGCGGACCATTGGTAAGGGGTTTTATCTCCTGTAAGACAAGTGAGTGGTTTCACAATTTTAGAAAAATTCTTAATAAACTTTCTATAGTAATTTGAGAAACCAAGGAAGCGTTGTAATTGTTTCTTGGTTTTCGGCTGTGGCCAGTTAGCGACTGCATCAACTTTTTCGGGTTGCATTTGAATTCCTTTAGGGGATATATCATAACCTAGGAAGGTTACATTATCGGTGTGAAACATGCATTTCTCTGGTTTAGCATATAATTTGTGAGTTCTGAGTAGGGAGAGGATCCATCTGACATGTTTCACATGTTCTGTTTTATTTTTAGAATAAATAAGAATGTCGTCTAGATAGACAACGACGCAAACATCCAGCAGATCCCTAAACACATCATTTATGAAGTGCTGGAATGTGGCGGGCACGGTGCAAAGCCCAAACGGCATTACAAGGTACTCGAATAGACCGTATCTAGTACGGAATGCTGTTAACCATTCATGACCTTCTTTTATTCTAATAAGATTGTAGGCGCCTCTTAAGTCCAGTTTAGTAAATATGGTGGCTTCAGATAGCCTCTCAATCATTTCTGGGATCAGAGGTAAAGGATAACGATTTTTTATCGTGACTTTATTTAGTTCACGGTAATCTATTATGGGCCTGAGTGACTCATCCTTGTTGCATACAAAAAACATACCCGCCCCGGCTGGGGAGGTAGATGGACGGATGAAGCCTTTTTTTGGGTTTTCCTCTAAATACCCTTTGAGGTGTTCTAATTCAGGTTGGCTTAGAGGGTATAGGTGTCCGACAGGTATTTTAGCACCAGAGTGTAATTGAATAGGGCAATCGTATGCCCGATGAGGGGGAAGATTTTCAGATTCAGTCTTGCTAAAGACATCGCTGAAATCTTTGTATTCCGTAGGTATATCAGTCAGGAGTGATGTAGTTTGTAATAGAAAGGAATCTTGCAAGCAAGTTGTTTTGCAATAAGGTGAAATACATTTTATTTGGAAAGGTAACCAAGTAATGGAAGGGTTGTGCACATGCAACCATTTCAACCCCAAAATAACATTAAAGTGGGGGGATGGTAATACATCGAATACCAATAACTCAATATGACCTGATAAATTCACAGTGAGGGGAACAGTCTGTTTACAAATGGGGCCAGAACTGATAGTGGAACCGTCTATCACTCTAATGGGTACAGGAGTTTTTTTTACACACAAGTGGGATGTTATTTCTTAAGCAATAGTCTTGATCAATAAAGTTTCCACATGCCCCTGAATCCACAATGGCATCAGTCATCACCTGGCTTTGGTCCCACTGTAACGAGAGATTGATTAAACAATAGGATGGATTGGAAACAATTTGTAAAGAAGAGATATGTGGTTGTAACTTACTTTGTTTGTTTTTAAGGAGAATAGGGCAGTCTTGTACAACATGTCCAGATAGGGCAGTCTTGTACAACATGTCCAGGATTTGCACAGTACATACACAGGTTTTTCACCTTCCTACATAATTTCTCTTCTGGACTAAGCGGTCCCTTTATAACTCCAATCTCCATGGCTTCAGTTGTTGATTTAGGGGATGACTGAAACATTGGAGTAGAAGGAGAAGGCAATGGTCTAGGTTTGGTTTCAGTCCAAGTTCTCTCAGCCTTTCTCTCTCTAAGCCTCCGGTCTATTTGAATTGCCAGTTTCATAACACCTTCCAAGGTTTTGGGTATCTCTACTCTAGCGAACTCATCTTTGAGGGATTCAGAAAGTCCCAATCTGAATTGGTTTCACAAGGCAATTGGGTTCCAGAGTGAGTCATTGGCAAGCTGTTTGAATTCACTGATATAGTCCTCCACAGGACGTTTCCCTTGTTTAAGAGATCTCATAGATGTCTCTGCTGTTAGTTGTACATCTGAGTCTTGGAACATTTCATCCATAGCTGTGAAAAAGGAATTTAGGGAACCAAGTATGGGATCGTCAGTTTCTAATAAGTTGTCAGCCCAATTCCTTGGTTCACCTCTTAAAAGGGAAATAGTTGTTAGGACTTTAAGTCTTTCGGTGGGGTATGTTCGTGGTTTCATAGTAAAGATAAGCTGGCATGCATTTTTAAAGTGTCTATAGTTTTTTCTATTACCTGAGAATACATCAGGTAGGGGAACTTGTGGTTCCAAAGTCATCTCCAGCTGATTAGACTTTACTGCAATGGAATCTCTAATTACAGATTTTAAAGCTCTGTTTTCAATTTCCACTTCATGTAATCTTTGTGCTAATTGATCTACCTTTTGAGAAAGGTTGTACACAACTTGTGATATATCTGCTGGTTCCATTTCTCGAGGCTTAGTATTATGTGAGATCCTGTCACACTTAAATTCAAATGTAGGTATAATTGACAGGCAATACTTAGAAGTGAATAAGAGGAACGCAACTGGAGCTTACTAACAAGAAAAGTGGTTTTTGTTTCACCAATTTTAAGTAGTCCATTAAGTGGGAATGAACTCCTGTGTTTTAGTGATGTTTTAGTTTGACATGAATCAGACAAGATATTTGTATTACATATACAATTCTTAAATGCAATACGGTAGCAATAACGAAAGTATCCTACTGCTGAGACTGCGATTTAATTATTAGTACAGTTCATATCAGACAGCAACGATATTTGAGAGTGTGAATGTTCAACATAAGTGAAAAATACAAATCTCCTCCTGTATTGCAACAGTCTATTTAGGAGCGGTGCATAAGTACAAGGTAAGGTTACCTGTAGAGTTAGTCCTGTATCTTAAGATCCGAAAGTTCTCTCCGTGTGGATGTGTACGCTGAGAGCCGTCTTCGGTAGCTACCGGAAGTGACGTCAGGGTAAGTTGGAATCCTTGTCAGCGGCGTCTGTGTAAGCATACAGGGTAATGCAGTTTCGGTGTCGAGTGAGAACTTAGTAACCAATGAGAAGTTGATTAAAGGAACGGTTACTTGTTACAATCTTCGAAGCAAATTTAGGCTGTAATGTAGCGAAGCAAGACTTAAGGAGATTTTATGTAAATCTTTTGAGATCAAACATAACTTTGTTTATTTGTAATCCATGGCTTTAAGCAGTAGTGATGATAAACACAACCAAAATACTAAGCACTGTGTTACAAGTGCGCAAGACTTAAATAAGGGGAGGTATCCAATGAGAAGATAGTAAGGATTTAAAGAAACAGTAACATGAGTCCTTACATGAGAGGACATACAAGATGAGATGTGAGAAAGACAGTTAGTGACACAGGTTAGTAAGGAAGGAGGTAGGTCTGGTGCAGAGAGGTAGATTTGGGTGTCATCGGCATACAAATGGTATTGAAACCCATGGGACTTTATTAAGGAACCTAGTATTTATTAATACTTATAAGTACTGAAATGTTCATGAATAGGTCTGTCTTTCTCACATCTCTTCCTGGATATCCTCTCACTACCTCAAGCTAAATCTCTCCAAAACTGAGCTCCTTATTTTCCCCCTTCTTCTAAAATCTCCACCCCCAATCTATAACTGTCGACAACTCCATCATTACCCCTACCCCGCATGCCCAATGTCTCGGGGTCACATTTGACTCAGATCTTTCTTTCACTCCTCACATTCAGTCCTTGGCTAAAGCCAGCCGCTTCCACCTTAAAAACATCTCTAAAATTAGACACTTCCTTACCCAAGACACAACTAAGATTTTAATCCACACTCTCATCCTTTTCCGCCTTGATTACTGCAATTCTGTCCTCTCTGGTCTCCCCACCTGCCGCCTAGCTCCTTTACAATCTATAATGAATGCCTCTGCCAGGCTCATCTTCCTTACACGTCACTCTTCATCTTCTGCACCTCTCTGCCAATCCCTTCACTGGCTTCCTCTTGCCTCTAGGATCAAACACAAAATTCTCACTCTGACATACAAAGCCCTCAACTGTACTGCTCCCCCCATATCTCAGACCTTGTCTCCAGATACTCTCCCTCCCGTCCCCTTCGCTTTGCTCTTGACCTCCTACTCTCCTCCTCTCTTGTTACCTCATCACACTGCCGTTTACAGGACTTCTCCAGACTGGCTCCCATCTTGTGGAACTCTCTGCCTCACTCCACAAGACTCTCCCCTAGTTTTGAAAGCTTCAAGCGGTCCCTAAAGACTCTAATGTTCAGGGATGCATACCTACGCTAACCTTTCTTTATACCAGTTCCTCTCCTCCATCGCTATCCCCTGAACCCCCTTAGCATGTAAGCCTAAGAGTCCAGCTGTTTGTAGATCACAGTGTAACTCTTGGCAGGGCCCTCTACCCATTTAATCCATATAATTGTTTTGTTGCACTCCGCCTTTGTTTATAGCACTGCGGAATCTGTTGGCGCTCTACAAATAAGCGATAAAAATAATAATAATAATAATAATAATAAAGTGACAGTAACATCCAAATTAAACTTTAATGATTCAGACAGAGCATGCAATTTTAAACAAAGTTTCAATTCACTTCTATCATCAAATTTGCTTTGTTCTCTTTGTATCCTTTAAAAATATTCATAGGAAGGCTCAGGAGCAGTGATGCACTGCTGAGAGATAGCTGCTGATTGGTGGATGCACATATATGCCTCTTGTCATAGGTTCACCCAAGGTTTCCAGCTAGCTCCCAGTTGTGCATTGCTGCTATTTCAACATAGAATATCAAGAGAATGAAACAAATTTGATAATAGATGTAAATTGGAAAGTTGTTTAAAATTGTGTGTTATATCTAAATCATTAAAGAAAAAAATGGGGTTTAACATGCCTTTAATTATGTATTGAAAATCAACTCCCCTAAAATCAGGGGAGTTAGAAAGGGGGAACAAAATTAAGACTCTCACAAATTCCCTTTGGAGTTAGCCTACGTATTACAAAGGGCAGTGCCTTGATACCAGGGGTAAATGTAATTGACAAAGAGGAAAAGAAAGAAGGTACCTTGGGGCACACTTGGGTGAGAGCCTTAGGTATTCAGGTTAAGGATAGGCATCTGAGACATCAACTTAAAACATAACTTTTATTAGTGAAAAAAAAAAAAAAATAGGAAATGAGTATAAATATTAAAATAAAGGTATCATTATATTGTTACATCTATTACAAGGTGCCGCATTCACTTCACAAGTAATATATGTCCCACATTCATGAGGACAATCCCTATTATATCAATTTCTATTAGAAAAGGTTATCACTAGTGATAATAAATTAACCTAGTGCCTATTAAATTATGGGATGATACAATCGTTTGTGGAAAGACTTATCTTTGTACTGGACAAAGTGAGCGTATCTTTAGTTAGTATGCTGGGGTAATAAAGTGTACCTAGGATGACATATACAATGTCATCTATAAAAACCTTAAGTGTAAAATCAAATAATTCAAACAAGTGTATGTCTTGCAGCGCCACAATAAATACCATACAGGCTATACCTCAAAAAGGCGGAGTCTCCCAACCAGATTCCGATGTATCAGTTTAAAAATAGAATGCCAAGATACAGCGCTACACTACCCCAGATGGTGGTTGTGTGGCTAAAGATGGTGTCCACGACTAGTTAGAATATTCGTGATGTAAAAACAGATATAAAAATAGATGGATGTGTAAATATAATGCAATTCTAAAATTCTAAAACAATGGATAAAATATAACAATTAGTTATATTCAAAGAAATGTATACATAATCAATAAAAAGATGAATAATATAGGATAAAATCTATCTATCTATCTATCTATCTATCTATCTATCTATCTATCTATATATATATATATATATATATATATATATAAAATTATATATATATAATGATATAATAAATAAAAAGCCTGATATATAGGTTGAGCTATAGGCAAAACTCTATAGTGGGAATTATACAGAAGTGTTATCCTCGGTGTATCACTGATATATAACGGGTATCCAATCTTATTGAAGTCCTAATAAATGTCCTATTAAATGTCCAAAAGATTAAATTGAGAGTTCAAAAAATTAATTAAAAAAGTATCCAAAAATAAGTTATCCAAAAATTAATTTATCCAAAAAAAATATATAATCAATAATAAACAATAATAAACATAAGATGAGAAAAGATTTTCAGAAGTCACTCATAGATCTGGTTTTGCACGATTTCTGAAATACTTTTATACCGTCTTAATTATTCATGGTATAATTTGAATACAGTTTAGTAATATTCATATACACTGATCCTTCTGGATTTTGGGAAATTTCCTAATTTCTACTAATCATAGGTTAGGTAATCCATATAATCCTTATGTACAGTTTATTTAGGATATGCCAAAGAGTAGAAACAATAATTGGTGACATTGTATAGTATATCCTGAATTGCAACCTAAGTTGCACATTATGTTTAAAAGTAAGGTATTATTGTAGTTGAGAAGTAGAATTCCTATTTATACTTGGTTTTGACACAGATCCCAAAGTGTTTATACAATATAATTAATTGCGTACAGATTAGCCTATATCCCTTATTCTTACTGAAGGAAGGGGTCCCAAATGATAGTTTATTTATTATGATCATGTGGGGAAGTAAATTCTGACCAAAATGTGTATACACTATATTTGATTGCACCAAAAATGACCTCTATAATCTTTCCTTACTGATGGAAGGTTCCAAAAGTAAGTTGTTCATTAAGACCTTTTGGGGACATAAATTGGAGCCTGAATATCCATTTTGTTTCTTCTTTCAGGAGGGCTGTTTCAATGTTCCCCCCTCTGATACCTGGTCTTACTCTTTGTAAGGTCCAGCATCTTAAATCAGGTTTTCCTCCATGTTTTTCCAGAAAATGTCTGGCCACTGATGTTATCTTCTTGCCATTTTTAAGATCATTCTCGGCATTGCAGATATTTCCTATATGTTCCCCTAGTCTTGTTCTTATTTCCCTGGTCGACATACCTACATACTTTTTGCAGCATACACATTCAATGCAGTAGATGATATTATAAGTTTGGCAATTATAGAAATCATTCATATATATAATTCCATTAGGATAAATTTCCATCTGTTTAACTGTTCGTATATATGGACAAAATTTGCATGTTCCGCAGGAGTATGTGCCTTTGAGATTATCTTTCCTTTTATTAACATTTTTGACAAAATGGCTTTTTACAATTCTGTCTCTGATTGTTGGTGCTCTCCTCCAAGCAACTTGTATCCGATCCCCAACATGCTTTACCAGGTCATCATCCGTATGTAGTATATGAGCGTGCCGGTTCAGAATGTCAGATATTTCTTTGTGGGCTTCATTATATGTACTTATAAACCTCACTTTCCGGTCACCTGTATCTTTGGCTTTGGGTATCAAGAGGTCTGTTCTTGTTCTATGTAGTGCCCTGTGATAAGCTTTTTTAAGCATTGAATTAGGATACCCTCTCTCTTTCAATCTCACTTTGAGATCCCTTACGTCGCAAGCGTAAAAATTCTCCGTAGGGGATGGCTCTCTTCGTTGAGTTATGATATGCACTCTCATATCTTAGGATAGAGTTGGTAGCCGTTTCTTGAAAAACACGGAGGAAAACCTGATTTAAGATGCTGGATCTTACAAAGAGTAAGACCAGGTATCAGAGGGGGAACATTGAAACAGCCCTCCTCAAAGAAGAAACAAAATGGATATTCAGGCTCCAATATATGTCCCCAAAAGGTCTTAATGAACAACTTACTTTTGGACCCTTCCTTCAGTAAGGAAAGATTATAGAGGTAATTTTTGGTGCAATAAAATATAGTGTATACCATTTTGGTCAGAATTTACTTCCCCACATGATCATAATAAATAAACTATCATTTGGGACCCCTTCCTTCAGTAAGAATAAGGGATATAGGCTAATCTGTACGCAATTAATTATATTGTATAAACACTTTGGGATCTGTGTCAAAACCCATGTATAAATAGGAATTCTACTTCTCAACTACAATGATACCTTACTTTTAAACATAATGCACAACTTAGGTTGCAATTCAGGATATACTATATAATGTCACCAATTATTGTTTCTACTCTTTGGCATATCCTAAATAAACTGTACATAAGCATTATATGGATTACCTAACCCATGATTAGTAGAAATGAGGACATTTTCCAAAATCCAGAAGGATCAGTGTATATGAATATTACTAAACTGTATTCAAATTATACCATGAATAATTAAGAAGGTATAAAAGTATTTCAGAAATCGTGCAAAACTAGATCTATGAGTGACTTCTAAAAATCTTTTCTCTTCTTATGTTTATTATTGTCTCCGATATATATATGGGCTTAATGATCTTACTACCGGCCCTCCCTCTGCCTCACTATGATTATGAATAACATACAATGACATTTTGTGAGTATTATCATATAAGATCGATGAATAATCTCTGTGGCTACGGTGAGAACCTAAACAGCGCAGTCATTTATTTACAAACATACACGTCATGAGTACATTCTAATTCTGAATGGTCAGATCGTTACACACCCTATTTTCGAACAGCCACTTAGAAAGTTACTTGTGACTTAGCAAAACAGACTACGTCTCACCTATCCATGATTGGTTGTAACTCAACTTGTGTGTAACCACACCCCCCCTTTTTGATTGGTTAGCTTTGGCTTAAAAGGAGCGGCATGATGAGACGTTCAGTGCCTTTGACAAAGCAGTGGGCGAAACGCGTGTCAGGTGTTCACACTGCTTCGCCTTAAATTTAAATGTAAAAACTAACAGAAAATATTTAATTGTTGGCCTTTATTGGCATTTTCTTATTAGTGGTTAAAGTGGGTAATCTAAAATGTGGTGATACTAACTTATAGTGACAATGGGGAAAAACTTATGTTTATAAAAGGTGTCAGCTTTGACTCTTATTGATAAAAAACCAGATCGCTGCCATAGTGCTGACTTGACTCAGCACAATAGACTGTAAATAACGCTTTATAGTGGCAGTTGATGCGATCTCTTATATCAAATATTAAGTAATCACTATAGTGCTTAAACCATTTTTTTATGGGTGTTATATAACGTTCACAAATAATGCACTGAATTGTAGTGGAATACTATCTCAATAATAAGATCTATTAGCGCATCCTGTTACTTTAGTAACGTAGAACATACAGCACAAATAGTGATCCTGTGTAAATACTTTCTTATCGCGGCAGTGAGCCTGACCTCTTATGACATACATATCTGTTCCACTACATTATTAATCACCATGCTACAAATCATAGATTGATAGAACATTTGAATATAGCATGTGTGTTTAAAGACTGATTGAAGTAGTGACAGTTATCCCTGACACATATGTCCTAACAATTTTATGTGTTTAATACACAATCTATTCCCAACTTACCACCAGTTCATTTGACTACTACTTTTTTGTTAATATTGTTATTGGGAACGCTCCATGCTCTCCCATACCTTTAAGAGAAGCACGTGCGTGTAATTCGAAATTTAAATGTGTCTACTTTTGATATATTTTTCTACTTGACTTATTTGATTTTACACTTAAGGCTTTTATAGATGACATTGTATATGTCATCCTAGGTACACTTTATTACCCCAGCATACTAACTAAAGCTACACTCACTTTGTCCAGTACAAAGATAAGTCTTTCCACAAACGATTGTATCATCCCATAATTTAATAGGCACTAGGTTAATTTATTATCACTAGTGATAACCTTTTCTAATAGAAATTGATATAATAGGGATTGTCCTCATGAATGTGGGACATACATTACTTGTGAAGTGAATGCGGCACCTTGTAATAGATGTAACAATATAATGATACCTTTATTTTAATATTTATACTCATTTCCTATTTTAATTTTTTTTTCACTAATAAAAGTTATGTTTTAAGTTGATGTCTCAGATGCCTATCCTCAACCTGAATACCTAAGGCTCTCACCCAAGTGTGCCCCAAGATACCTTCTTTCTTTTCTTCTTTGTCAATTACTTTAATTATGTATGTCAGATCACTCTAGGAGACATCAGATTCTGAGAAACCATACAAAAATGAATAATGACTCACCTAAATTATATCCCCTTTTTCAAAGCTTTATCCTTTTTTTTGCTGCTAAGTGACTCCCATTGATATTAGATTTCTTCTGATTCCCAGAGGTTGCTAGGTTCACATAGAACACAAAGAACTTTACACAGACAAATGTATTTCTTAATCACTTGCTATACCTTGCATGTAGTTCTCAAAAGTGTTTTGTGGATCATTAAACCTTAGTGAACAAGAGACAGGATAAGATTTTTTTCTTTTTAAACGTTTGATATGACAAGTTTCCCTCACCTAGTACTACGTGATAGCCATCAGCCAATCACAAAATGTATATATATATATATATATATATATATATATATATATATATATATATTGCACGTTTTGTAGATTTTTAAACCTTAGTGAACAAGAGACAGGATAAGATTTTTCTTTATAAAGAGTTGTTTTGCACATGCTCAGTAGGAGCTGGAGCCTGATAAATGGTGCATATAAAAAGAATATGCACATTTTGATAATGGAACTATATTGGAAAAGTTGTTATACATTGTTTGTTTTATCTGAATCATGAAACTTAATAATATACTGGGACTAGAAAATAAGGCAAAAATTAAGGACATATTTAGTTCAGATCATGCCATCATCCCACTAGAAATTAGTACTTGTAGGTGTTAGAGTCAAAATTAGCGCCCCTTCTCCTTCCCTCAATTTCTACTATGTAAAATTTAAAATTGGTTAAAAAAGAAATGGGAGGAATTCTCGAAATTCAATGCGGATTATAGTAACAAACCAGAAGTCTTCTGGGAAACAGCTAAGTCAATTCTCAGAGGAGAAATTAAGGCCTTCCTTTTTAGTTGGAGGAAAAAGACTAAAAGTAGGGAAGAACAACTTTCTAATACATAGTCAATCTTCTACATGATCAGTTGTTGCACACTCTATCCTTGCTTTTTAATCAATACTATATATGAAACAAGATGCAGTCTAGGTACTTTACAGCTTTGAATATTGTTCTAATACATAAGAAGGATAAAGATCCAGAATATCAGGCATCTTATAGACCAATTTCTTTGCTAAATCAAGACTATAAAATACTAGCTTCCATTATCTCTCAAAGACTTAAAGTTTGTTTAGGTTCAATAATTCATACAGACCAAGCTGGCTTTATGATAGGTAGAAGCCCAGTCAAAATTTGCATAAGGCTTTGTTAGGACTAGACCACTACTGGAGCAAACCCAGCAGTAAAAATCCCACCCTATAATGGATTTGTCACTGCTCACAGTAGACACCGAAAAGGTGTTCAACTCCATTGGGTGGGATCATCTCTTTACTTACCTTGAAGGTTTTGGGCTTATAGGACAGTTCCTACACTTGTATGTCTCATCTACCATACCCCAGTTTCCTCTATAATAGTAAATGGGGATATGTCAGATAGTTTTATTCTCAGGAGAGGCACTCGCCAAGGATGTCTCCAGTCTCCTCTCTCTTATTTAACTTATCATTGGAACAACTGGCGATAATGTTAAGAGAAGAAATTAAAGGGTTTAGGCTTGGAGGTGAGAAAATAGTGTTGTCCCTAATCTTGGAAAATCAGAACTTCTCTGGATACGTAAACCAACCACTGAAGTATCACACTACTTTAAGGAAGTGAACCAAAATAAATATCTAGGTATTGATCTCAGCAAAAACCCTGCCCTATGGTATGACCTTAACTTCTCTAAGTGCTTTGAGGATTTTAAGAAGAAACTAACTACTTGGAGTAACCTTCCCATTTCCTTATCTGCATGTATTATGCTAATTAAAAGCCTTCTTATTCCCAAGGTTGCTCTATCTCTTGCAAAATTTACCATTGCTCCTATTAAAAAGAGATGTAATTGCCTTCCATAGGATGTGCTCCCACTTTATTTGGCAGTGGAAAAGGGCGCGTATATCAATCTTTAAACTCCCCAGAGCGAATGGTGGATTGGCATTCCCTAACATCCAATCATGCAGTTATGCCACACTATGTAAGTTTGCTCTAAACTGGATTACGGACAAAGAACTATGTTTACTTTATTAAGATTGAATCTAATTTAATATACTCATTTGCACTGAAAGCTATATTACACATACCATTTCGTAAAAATCCGGCAAATGTGGCCCTATTGTACACTTTTAGGTACAAAATCAGAGCTTGGCAAAGTATTTGCACAGAAATTAAGACTATCGTAGGTCAGGATTCTTGCCCCTAGTTGGAAACCCAGAATTTGGTTCAGATTTAGACCAGGATGTATTTACCCTTTGGGCCAATAGAGGCCTTAGAATGGTTAGGGAATCGTGTGAAAATTGAATGTTGCAGGTGAGACCCTTTCAGGGTTTGAGCTCGGAGTTCAATCTTCGTTGATCCACATTCTTTGCCTACCTTCAGTCTAGACATTGGATTGAATCTTTTAAACTTGAAGTGGGACCTGATATTTCTCTAGGAGAATTGGATAAAGTAATTAGAGCATACTCAGAAGGGAATGTGTCCATTTCAATCCTATACAATACTATTACTAGTTTCCATGGGGGGATACACATTGAAACTTTATCCCTAAAATGGAATCGGATTCTGGTAGATCTTCCAAGAGAAAGTATTATGCAAAGCATCCAGCTAGTAGACAAAACGCTGGTCTCCACAAATTGGAAAGAATCCCATTTAAGCTAATAAATTTACTATATATTACCCCCTCTAGTCTAGCAAAATGGTATAGCAAAGAAGGGAATTGCCCAAGATGTAATGCTGCATCAGCAAATTTTCTACACTGCCTTTGGCAATGTCCCACAATCTATCAGTTCTGGAGTAAAGTGATTTTCTGGTTCAACAGATTATTTAATTTGGACCTCAGACTTCAACCTGACCAGATCATTTTCTTGACAAAGTATTCCATTACAAATGCCCACTACAAATTAAGAAATAAATTCATTTTCATAGGACAAAACTCGATTTTAAAGAAATTGAAGAACAGAATGGGACCCAAATTCACTGAGTTCGTAAAAGTGGTACACAATCAGATGATGTTAGAACAGTTTAGCCTGAGGATATTTAATGAAAAACAGGTGCAGTGTTTCTTCTCCAAGTGGAAAACACTGATCATGTCCTTACCTGTTGAGGCTCAAATACAAGTTGTTTCCCCATTCAAGGGCTCGGACTGGCTCAAACAAAACATTGATAATGGCATTTTCCCAGTAATTTGGAGAAACAGTAACTGAACTACCTCCTATTTTCCATGTCTTCCTTCTTTAATCTGTTCCCCTCTTTCCTTCTCCCCCTCCACCTCTCCTCTCATAATGGGGCCCATTTATCAAGCTCCGAGTGGAGCTTGTGGGCCCGTGTTTCTGGCGAGTCTTCAGACTCAGAAATAAAAGAAGATGAGTCCCAGGTTGAATAAATAAAAACTTGTCTTTATTAGATCCTTTAAAAATGAATGTGAGACACAACTCACACGGTTCAACAACAACCAATGTAAAAGGGATGAAGGGATAAGCGTAGCACCAAATGGCTTACATGTTTTGGCTGAAAGCCGTAATCATAGCCTAAGGTGCTGTACATCTGTGCATCATTAAAAGGGATATGCGACATTCTTATTGGCTAAAAAATTCAAGCTGTTTAGATAAAAGTTACGCCCACTTAAACACACCTAGTATGTTCAAAAATTAACCCTATGTGTGCCTGTAGTTCTATAGATAGAGGCATGTCTATATATGCACCATAACAGAGTGTGTTCAAGAAACAACGTATTGAACATCAGTTTAGTGTGTCAATATCTAGAGAGACATATTGATCCGACTTGTAGTGATATAGTGTGAGTGCTTATGGTAAGCTGTAGTATGATTATTATCCAACCTTAGCTTAGAATCTTAGGGTATATAACAAACTAGGTAATTCCTAAAACATAGTTGCAATATGTATATATATAACGTATATATATATATATATATATAACAGTAACACACAGTACTTAGGTATATAACTATGATCTATATTGCAAGAACACACCTGGAATTGCTAAAGAAATGCTAGAAAAAAGTATCTAAATTTCCACAAACAAGTACTCCTATACTAGAGTTTAAGAATATATAATATGCAAGTAGAAAGGAATAACATATAGTACAAAGTGCATAACCGCACTTGAGCATCAGTATAGGAATATATCAGTTGGAATAAGTTGAATCACTTACATATTACAATAGCATTCAATATACAATAGGCCTGACTGGAGTATATGAAGAAGGACAATATAAATAAATACTTAGTACCATGCAGTCAATGACTAACATATCTATTGTGGAATGTACAATCAATAGCTATTTATTAAACAATCACTGTGTAGAGTGTTTCATAGTGCAAAAAGGGCACAGGTGTAATATATAGAAGGAGAATATGATGAATATGTTAGAAGTATTCAGATGTGGCACTCTGGTAGACAATTTTATAGTATTTATTCATAACTATAGCAGAATGCGTTGTAAGAGTAGGAGAAGATCTGTAAAAGCCATAGATATCTTGGGGAATTACTCCCAGTAATTAATAAGGTCAAATTTGGAATTCAGACCTTGGGGAAGTCTAGTTCTTAATTGGAAAATCCAGTAAATTTCACGTTTAGCTAAGACCTTGTCTATGTCGTCCCCCCCCCCCCCCCCCCCTGATAGGGACCTTAGCTTTTTCAATTGCTGCCCATCTGAATGAGTCCAGGCAACAGTTGTGTTTGGTCGCAAAATGTTGTACTAGGGGAGTGGTGGCTGTGCCCCTTGTTAGGGAGGAAATATGTTCTCTTATTCTGGAATTGACATCCCTAGAGGTGAGACCCACATATTGAATATTGCAAAGAGTGCATGTGACAAGGTATATGACATTCGTACTGGTACAATTTAGACAATATTTAATAGGATAAACTGAACCTGTTGTAGTAGATCTGAATTCTGTCGTAATTTGCACATAATTTGCACATAGTCACAAGGCTTACATTTCTTGTGTCCACAACATGCCCTGATGTCTCAGCCAAGAGCTAGTATGTTGTGTCGTCTGTCTGAGTTGAGTGGGAGATAAAATTGAAGCCAAAGTTGCACATTTTTTATATGAACATCTAATACCATTTCTGACTACATCAGTAAGCTTATCATCAGCAATCAGAAGGGGAAAATGTTTTTTGATGATGTTACAAATCTCAGAGTATTGGGCACTATACTCAGTCACAAAATGAATACCCTGAAAAGCATTATGCGTATTTTTGCCTTTATCAAGTAGCATTGACTATCTGGAGTCTTGATAAAGGTCTCTTTGTGACCGAAACGTGTCGACTGGTAAGAACAATTTCATTTTCTATTGATCTAAAAACAATCTACACCATCATATCTTTCTTTTACAGAAGGATCATCCAGGGATTATAACAAAATATTTGCCAAGAAGATAGAATTTTGGGTTGGAAAACGGCTAGCAAGTACTGACACTGCTATTCAGTATAAAACACTTGGAAAATAACCATAACTATTGCTGTTAGGATTCACAACACTTTAAGGATTATTGCTTTTTCTTAAAGAGACACACTGCTTATTATAATTTATTGTTGGATTATTTTTTCTATTAAGTTTTCACTGTTGGACTATTTTTTGGACTATTATTTACATTTATATAAGTTACTATTTGAACACAACGCAATGTTTTAATTCACGTTTTTTGAAGATCAACCTATTTTTTGACCATTAATAATTTTTGTACACTAATTTTTGCACACAACTTTTTTGATACACATTTTTTACATTGGCTTATTGCTGTCACAAAATTTTTTACTTGACAATGCGTATGTGTTAAACACACAGTTAAAGGTCTTACTCAGAGCCTTACACATTAGTCACTATTGGCAATATTTAGGAGCATTGCATAGAATCGAGAACATTATTGGTTAGATAATATTATATAACTGACTAATATATTTCACCTATTATGTGTATGTGGTAAACACAAAGTTGAATTTTTGTTGTGAGCCTTATACTTAATTTGGAATTTTTTAGGAATATTTTTTAAGAGCAATGTTTGCACAATTTTAAATGCCATATCTGCTATTTAACTATTTGTTTTAACTATTCATTTAGCTATTATTGCTGTATAAATTTGTGTATGTGTATGTGGTAAACACAAAGTTGAATTTCTGTTGTGAGCCTTATACTAAATTTGGAATTTTTTAGGAATATTTTTAAGAGCAATGTTTGCATGATTTTAAATGCTATATCTGTTACATAACTATTTGTTTTAACTATTCATTTAGCTATTATTGTTGTATAAATTGTTTATACATGGATCCATGTTTTTAACTTATTTGTGTACTCAATAAATTGTTTATTGTAATCGTTTGATAATATTGCATTAGGTCCAGACCCAGCCTTCGTATAGTTGGCGCTTTGGTATACCTTATTAGTTTTGTCTGGAGATACGGTCAACTTGTTCTCTTGCCTGTTTGATATGTCTGTTAGAATAATGTCTGGATTTAAGTCTACTCTCAAGTTGGGCTGCCTCATGCATATAATCTTCCTGTCTGCTGCAAATTCTTTTTATTCTCATAAATTGGCCTTTAGCCACAGCATAAGAGGTGTTCTTTGGGTGACAGGAGGTGGCGTGTAGGAGTGTGTTGCCAGATATGGGCTTACGAAAAACCTTTGTAGAGATGGAACCATCCTAATTCCCAGTAAGAGTTGAGTCAAGATAATCTATTTTAACAGAATCAGAGATAAATGTAAAGCTAAGGTTTAGCTCATTTTGATTTAGCCAGGAAACAAAGTTGGCTATTTCATCAGAAGGGCCAGACCAAATACATAACAGGTCATCTATATATCTTTTGTAAAAATATATAAATGACCTGTAGGGATTGCTGTCTCCATAAATGCGGTTAATTTCACAATTGCCATGGTACAGATTCGCGTATGAGGGGGCAAATTTTGCCCCCATGGCAGTACCACATTTCTGAAGATAGTAATTACCTTCAAAGTGAAAGAAATTATGTGTGAGAAGAAACTCTAATACACGAATGATAAAGGATTGGAAATCCTCAGTATATTGTGTGTATTGTTGTAAGAAAAATTTGACCGCCATAATACCCTTAGAATGGGGTATGGAGGAGTACAAGGAAACTGCGTCTATTGTGACCCAAATTAATTTATTATTCCATTTGAGATCAGCTAGTAGATTAATGATGTGTTTAGTGTCCTTGGTGTAGGAAGGTAAAATGTTGACTAGGGGCTGTAGAATTGTATCCAGCCAGGAAGAGAGTCTCTCTAGTAAGGAGTCAACCCCACTAACAATGGGGCGACCCTTGACATTGACAAGGGATTTGTGAACCTTTGGAAAAAGGTGGAACATGGGTGTCTTAGGATGTTGTACATCAGGGATGTCCAAACTTTGCTCTCCAGAGGTTTTGGAACTACATTTCCCATGATGCTCAGCTAGATAAAATGCTGGCTGAGCATCATGGGAAATATAGTTCCAAAACCTCTGGAGAGCAAAGTTTGGACACCCCTGTTGTACATTCAAGAATATGGCAGTTTGTTCATTAAGAAACCCATGTTAAACACCATCATCCAAAATTTCAAGTAATTCTCACTTAAACATTAATGTAAGATTTGTAGTTAATGTGGCATATTCTTGGGGATTGTGAAATTGGCGATGGGCTTCAGCCACATAGTCTGATCTATTCAAAACCACAATGCTGCCACCTTTGTCGGCCGGGCGTATGACAATACTAGTATCCGTTTGTAATGTTTTCATTGCATCTCTCAATCTTTTGGGCAAATTTTGTGTAAAACTAGTTAGGTTATCATTAAGGGCATGTAGATCTCGTTCAACTCAAGAGTGAAAAGTCTCTATAATTTGGCCCCTGCTTTGAACGGGATAGAATTTCGATTTGTCTTTGAATGTGGCAGCAGTGTTAATAGTGCCCTGACTATGTGAGGACTCAGACTATAAATGCTGTAAATTTAAAACATCACATGACTCAGTAAAGGACTCTGTTGCATGATGGTCAATAACTGCATTATCCATATGAGGTATACATTCCAAGGTATTTGTAAAGAAATGTTTTTTTAAAGTGATATTTCTGATAAGACTCACCAGAAACACAAGTTATGGAGCAGCGGTCTTTATAACCCTGTCCGCCTTCTCTGATGTGGAGGACATGAATCGCCGGAATTCAAACCGATCAATACGATCGGGTTGATTCTGCAGGGGGCGGCGTTGCACCAGCAGCTCTTGTGAGCTGCTGGTGCAATGCTGAATAGGGAAAGCGTATTGCTCTCCGCATTCAGCGATGTCAGGTCCGACAGACATATGATAAATAGGCCCCAATGTCTACACCTCTGGGCAAGTTATATATACAATACTGGCTTAAATGCTTGTTATAAATAACTCTTAGACATGGATTCAATGTGGACTTGATTTTCGCTCAGAGGTTGTGACTTGCAGTTCTATTTTCATGTTTTTTTAAAATTTAAAAAACAACAGTTGCGTTTTATAAAAGTTTAAAAGTTTACTGATAATATGAAGTTGCTCTCTATGGGATATTTCAAAACTTTTAAAATTTCACTCAGAGATTTCTGGAAATATTTGAATGTTTATTTTATGATGTATAAAATGGCCTTTATTTTGTTGATAGACCAATGCAAATTGTTATGTGCGCAGAATAATCATTTTCTTCTCATATTTTTATGTCAACAGCTATTACTAAACATGGACATTACAGGTCTTATGAATAGATCTGCTCAAATATTAGTGATGTTAATGTGTCTAGAGTTTTTTTTTATTTATGATATTTTATTTTATTGGAATCTGCAAAATTTGAGAATATCAGATATACTGATGTTATGTTATTTATTTGTTAGTAAAGCTTTTTGAAAATGAAAAAAAAAACAACCCATACTTTTACTTTTGTATACTTGAAAAATTGTTTACATGTTAATGCTTACATCACATGTTGTTAAATATGAGTAATAACTTTTGCATACAACATATTTTAAATTAACAATGTACTTAAATTCTGAATCACTTTAAAGTGATGCTGCATATCTATAATTATGTATGTCAGATCACTCTAGGAGACATCAGATTCTGAGAAACCATACACAAACGAACAACTCACTTAAATTATATCCCCTTTTTCAAAGCTTTTTCCTTTTTTATTTGCTGCTAAGTGAATCTCATTGATATTAGATTTTCTTGTGATTCCCAGAGGAATGCTAAGCACTTTACACAAACAAATACATTTATTTAATCACTTGCTATCCCTTGCATGTAGTTCTCAGAAGTGTTTTGTAGATCTTTAAACCTTAGTGAACAAGAGACAGGATAAGATTTTTCTTTATAAAGAGTTTTTTTGAAATCTTATAAACGTTTGATATGACAACAATTTCCCTCCCCTAGTATTACGTGACAGCCATCAGCCAATCACAAAATGCATATACACACACACACACGTTTAAATTCATGTCTGTTTTCAAATTTGCTTTGTTCTCTTGGAGTCCACATATCCTATACTAGTGGGAGCTAGCTGCGGATTGGTGCCTGCACATATTTGTCTCTTCTGATTGGCTAACTTGATGTGTTTAGTTAGCTGTCAGTAAAACAATGCTTTTCCTTCAGCAAAGGATAACAATATAATAAAGCAAATTTGATAAAAGATGTAAATTGGAAAGTTGCTTAAAATTGTATGTTCTATCTGAATCCAGAAAGAAAATGTTGGGGTTACCTGTCCCTTCAAGTGTCCCTTTATATCACATCAATATAGCCATTCCCTCCTCTCAAGAGTAGTTACAATAAAATATTTTTGTACAGTTTATATATATATAATCTCACACATTTCGTCAATATTCAGCCATTTTCTTCATACATTCTCTATTTAAAGCAAGGATTTTAGACATTTCCCTGATAATGTACCAAGGCAAGTGTGCTTCTGACAATTACTAGGCTGTAGTACAGCTGTTGTCAAACGTGTGTACATTCATTTTATAGACTGGAGTCTGCTCATCCCAGAGCTGTTTGTCACCTCTGTTTGTTTCTATGTTTCTGCTTCCAATTAATGAGCTGTGGAGAAGGATTAACTTTTCTCACCTACCCACTCTAGAATCTCTAAAATAGACATCTTATCTATATGCAAAATGGAAATCCTCTCTGCTCATGTACACTAGATAAACACATTATATAGCTCTCACTATCACTAATCTGCATGAGATTATGGGAACATGAAGCAATGTGATTTTCTAGTTGGCTCACTGCAGATCCCCTTCTGTGCCAGACAGGTTGATTCCACCATTAGCTTAATCCTTAATAAATCCAAACCACCTTGGTTTTAGAAGCTCTTTAGTGAGCTTTGTTTAGTGATTAAACTAAGGCTACAACTACATTACTATTATATTAAAGGGACACTGAACCCATTTTTTTTTTCTTTCGTGACTCAGATAGAGCATGCAATTTTAAGCAACTTCCTAATTTACTCCTATTATCAAATTTTCCTTGTTCTCTTGCTATCTTTATTTGAATAAGAAGGCATCTAAGCTTTTTTTTTGGTTCAGAACTCTGGATAGCACTTTTTTTATTGGTGGATGAATATATCCACCAATCAGCAAGGACAACCCAGGTTGTTCATCAAAAATGCGCCGGCATCTAAACTTACATTCTTGCATTTCAAATAAAGGTACCAAGAGAATGAATACAATTTGATAATAGGAGTAAATTAGAAAGTTGCTTAAAATGTCATGCCCTATCTGAATCAAGAAAGAAAAATATTGGGTTCAGTGTCCCTTTAAATTAAACACTTCTTAGATTGAACATCAGTTTAAGAATAAAATGATTATCACTTAATTTTGTGTTTAGAAACTTCTTTTATGCTCTGCCATAGCAGCAACAGATACAACTGAAAAAGGTTTCCAATTTACTTTTATTATCAAATTTGCCTTGTTGCCCTGATATCCTGTTTTGAAGAGATACCTAGTTAGGCATCTGGAACACTAAATGGCAGGAAATTGTGCTGCCATCTTGCATATGGATAACATTCTTGCAAAAATGCTTCCATATAGTGATCCAGAAATGGGCCAGCTCCTAATCATATGTCCCTGGTTTTCAACAAAAGATACCAAGAGAACAAAAACAAATTGATAACAAAAATTTAAATTACAAGCTCTATCTATGATGGATAACTGTAATGGAAACAGAAACAGAGGCACCACATGTGTAGATCAATAAGGACCAAGAATATCCAAACGAGACAAGATACAGGGTACTCACAAACATGAAGGCACTCTATTGTGCCTGTGGAAGCAGGCTGGTATTCTAACAGCAAACCAGCTGGCTGTACAAGGGAATCCCCATTGTGATATCCGGTAGCTCTAGGTCTCCAAACAGCAACCCTTGCCTGGGTCACTTACTGCGAATTAGATCTGGAGTAAGGAGGGGAGAAAGGTTTGAAGTATTGAAATAGTGTTAACAATCAATTTCCCCGGCTCAACTTCGAATTTGAAGAAAAAATTACTAGACGCCAGAGGGCGCTGTGCGAATAACTCTATGCCAGGAAATACAAAATTTGAGTTTCATATCCCTTTAATATCCAGTCCAGTTCTTTGCTGGTCTGCTTTGACTGCATTTATTAAGGCATGTATGGTGTATAGAATAATAAAGATATCTTAAATAACACTGTGTACAATGATTTATTTTTTCTCCAAATCCTTCAATAACAGAATATCCCATTATGGTGAAAGTCTTTGCAACATTTCTTGTTTTGTTATAGGTCCCAGGAAGTACTGATACGTAGCAAGGGTACATTATAGACTTTATTGTGGGTCAAACAGAGAAAATGTATAATGAAAAGGTATTATCTACATAATGTCAGTTTGTCCATGTATGCCTTATTTTCTTTGGCCTAGATTTGGAGTTTGGCGTTAGCCGTGAAAACCAGCGTTAGAGGCTCCTAACGCTGGTTTTAGGCTACCGCCGGTATTTGGAGTCACTCAAAATAGGGTCTAACGCTCACTTTTCAGCTGCAACTTTTCCATACCGCAGATCCCCTTACGTCAATTGCGTATCCTATCTTTTCAATGGGATTTTTCTAACTCCGGTATTTAGAGTCGTGTCTGAAGTGAGCGTTAGAAATCTAACGACAAAACTCCAGCCGCAGGAAAAAAGTCAGTAGTTAAGAGCTTTCTGGGCTAACGCCGGTTTCTAAAGCTCTTGACTACTGTACTCTAAAGTACACTAACACCCATAAACTACCTATGTACCCCTAAACTGAGGTCCCCCCACATCGCCGACACTCGAATAATTTTTTTTAACCCCTAATCTGCCTCCCGCCACCTACGTTATCCTTATGTACCCCTAATCTGCTCCCCCTAACACCGCCGACCCCTGTATTATATTTATTAACCCCTAATCTGCCCCCCTCAACGTCGCCTCCACCTGCCTACACTTATTAACCCCTAATCTGCCGAGCGGACCTGAGCGCTACTATAATAAAGTTATTAACCCCTAATCCGCATCACTAACCCTATAATAAATAGTATTAACCCCTAATCTGCCCTCCCTAACATCGCCGACACTTAACTTCAATTATTAACCCCTAATCTGCCGACTGGAGCTCACCACTACTCTAATAAATGTATTAACCCCTAAAGCTAAGTCTAACCCTAACACTAACACCCCCCTAAGTTAAATATAATTTACATCTAACGAAATTAATTAACTCTTATTAAATAAATTATTCCTATTTAAAGCTAAATACTTACCTGTAAAATAAATCCTAATATAGCTACAATATAAATTACAATTATATTATAGCTATTTTAGGATTTATATTTATTTTACAGGTAACTTTGTATTTATTTTAACCAGGTACAATAGCTATTAAATAGTTAAGAACTATTTAATGGCTAAAATAGTTAAAATAATTACAAAATTGCCTGTAAAATAAATACTAACCTAAGTTACAATTAAACTATCAATAAATTAATTAAATAAACTACCTACAATTACCTACAATTAACCTAACACTACACTATCAATAAATGAATTAAATACAATTCCTACAAATAAATACAATTAAATAAACTACCTAAAGTATAAAAAAGAACTAAGTTACAAAAAATAAAAAAATATTTACAAACATAAGAAAAATATTACAACAATTTTAAACTAATTACACCTACTCTAAGCCCCCTAATAAAACAACAAAGCCCCCCAAAATAAAAAATGCCCTACCCTATTCTAAATTACTAAAGTTAAAAGCTCTTTTACCTTACCAGCCCTGAACAGGGCCCTTTGCGGGGCATGCCCCAAGAAATTCAGCTCTTTTGCCTGTAAAAAAAACCCATACAATACCCCCCCCCCCAACATTACAACCCACCACCCACATACCCCTAATCTAACCCAAACCCCCCTTAAATAAACCTAACACTAAGCCCCTGAAGATCATCCTACCTTGTCTTCACCTCACCAGGTATCACCGATCCGTCCTGGCTCCAAAATCTTCATCCAACCCAAGCGGGGGTTGGCGATCCATCATCCGGTGGCTGAAGAGATCCAGAAGAGGCTCCAAAGTCTTCATCCTATCCGGGAAGAAGAGGCGATCCGGACCGGCAACCATCTTGATCCAAGCGGCATCTTCTATCTTCATCCAATGATGACCGGCTCCATCCTGAAGACCTCCACCGCGGATCAAGTTCAATCCGATTGGCTGATCCAATCAGCCAATCAGATTGAGCTTGCATTCTATTGGCTGATCGGAACAGCCAATAGAATGCGAGCTCAATCTGATTGGCTGATTGGATCAGCCAATCGGATTGAACTTGATTCTGATTGGCTGATTCCATCAGCCAATCAGAATATTCCTACCTTAATTCCGATTGGCTGATAGAATCCTATCAGCCAATCGGAATTCGAGGGACGCCATCTTGGATGACGTCCCTTAAAGGAACCGTCATTCTTCAGTTGGACGTCGCCGGAAGAAGATGGGTCCGCGGTGGAGGTCTTCAGGATGGAGCCGGTCGTCATCGGATGAAGATAGAAGATGCCGCTTGGATCAAGATGGTTGCCGGTCCGGATCGCCTCTTCTTCCCGGATAGGATGAAGACTTTGGAGCCTCTTCTGGACCTCTTCAGCCACCGGATGATGGATCGCCAACCCCCGCTTGGGTTGGATGAAGATTTTGGAGCCAGGACGGATCGGTGATACCTGGTGAGGTGAAGACAAGGTAGGATGATCTTCAGGGGCTTAGTGTTAGGTTTATTTAAGGGGGGTTTGGGTTAGATTAGGGGTATGTGGGTGGTTGGTTGTAATGTTGGGGGGGGTATTGTATGTTTTTTTTTTACAGGCAAAAGAGCTGAATTTCTTGGGGCATGCCCCGCAAAGGGCCCTGTTCAGGGCTGGTAAGGTAAAAGAGCTTTTAACTTTAGTAATTTAGAATAGGGTAGGGCATTTTTTATTTTGGGGGGCTTTGTTGTTTTATTAGGGGGCTTAGAGTAGGTGTAATTAGTTTAAAATTGTTGTAATATTTTTCTTATGTTTGTAAATATTTTTTTATTTTTTGTAACTTAGTTCTTTTTTATTTTTTGTACTTTAGCTAGTTTATTTAATTGTATTTATTTGTAGGAATTGTATTTAATTAATTTATTGATAGTGTAGTGTTAGGTTAATTGTAGGTAATTGTAGGTAGTTTATTTAATTAATTTATTGATAGTTTAATTGTAACTTAGGTTAGTATTTATTTTGCAGGTAATTTTGTAATTATTTTAACTATTTTAGCTATTAAATAGTTCTTAACTATTTAATAGCTATTGTACCTGGTTAAAATAATTACAAAGTTGCCTGTAAAATAAATATTAATCCTAAAATAGCTATAATATAATTATAATTTATATTGTAGCTATATTAGGATTTATTTTACAGGTAAGTATTTAGCTTTAAATAGGAATAATTTATTTAATAAGAGTTAATTAATTTCGTTAGATTAAAATTATATTTAATTTAGGGGGGGTGTTAGTGTTAGGGTTAGACTTAGCTTTAGGGGTTAATCCATTTATTAGAATAGCGGTGAGCTCCGGTCGGCAGATTAGGGGTTAATAATTGAAGTTAGGTGTCGGCGATGTTAGGGAGGGCAGATTAGGGGTTAATACTATTTATTATAGGGTTAGTGAGGCGGATTAGGGGTTAATAACTTTATTATAATAGCGGTGCGGTCCGCTCGGCAGATTAGGGGTTAATAAGTGTAGGCAGGTGGAGGCGACGTTGAGGGGGGCAGATTAGGGGTTAATAAATATAATATAGGGGTCGGCAATGTTAGGGCAGCAGATTAGGGGTACATAGGGATAATGTAAGTAGCGGCGGTTTACGGAGCGGCAGATTAGGGGTTAATAATAATATGCAGGGGTCAGCGATAGCGGGGGCGGCAGATTAGGGGTTAATAAGTGTAAGGTTAGGGGTGTTTAGACTCGGGGTACATGTTAGGGTGTTAGGTGCAGACGTAGGAAGTGTTTCCACATAGCAAACAATGGGGCTGCGTTAAGAGCTGAACGCGGCTTTTTTGCAGGTGTTAGGTTTTTTTTCAGCTCAAACAGCCCCATTGTTTCCTATGGGGGAATCGTGCACGAGCACGTTTTTGAGGCTGGCCGCGTCCGTCAGCAACTCTGGTATTGAGAGTTGAAGATGCGTTAAAAATGCTCTACGCTCCTTTTTTGGAGCCTAACGCAGCCTTTATGTGGACTCTCAATACCAGAGTTATTTTTATGGTGCGGCCAGAAAAAAGCCGGCGTTAGTTTTTCGGGTCGTTACCGACAAAACTCCAAATCTAGCCGTTTATATTTTATAGTCTAGACCTATCTTCTGTAATTAGTCTTAATTTATTTAATTTTGCAAGATTATTAATAATAAAGATAACTAGTGACTGACCATAAACAAAACAGTCAGACCAATGATTTGAGGAGGTTTACGAATGGAGAGACCTATAGGACAGAGAGAAGTGAGGGAAAAAGAGAGAAAGAAAAGGGAAACTTTTCAAAGAAGACCAAAAACAAGATATTGGAAAATGAGACTTGCAGCCCACCACAATATTTTATACAATGATGATTAATACAAAACAGTGGATAAAGTTTATAATGAATTCACTGCAATTAACTCCTAAACCCCCATAACCCCTATTGCAATAAGCCCCACGACCAAACCCTACTGAAACTCTCTTAACCACTATTAATTCCTAAACATCCAGACCTCCATCTAAAGAAAAAAAAAAAACACAATTCACCTGCTAACCACCATAACCCCAACACAAAATCCTCTGTTGCTAAAACCCTGAAGCTGCTATTAACATCTAAACTGCCACAACAATCCTTCCCACTGCTCATTCTCCCTATACACACTCATGAGGGCATCCCACTGCAAGTTTTTTGTAAAGGGTTCTGCTGATTAAAGGAGTTAATAGTAGTTAGGATTTTTGAGTTGGGGTTTAAGATTTAGGTAATTAATAGTGAGGAGATTTTTGCTCTTAGGTTTGGTGATTAGGGGGGTTAGCAGCGGAGAGTTATTATTGCAAAAGGGCTTTTATGATTTATTTTGGTTAATAGTAGTTAGCAAGGTTTAGTAGTAGAGGGGATTTTTGTGATGGTTGTTTGTTGGTTTATGAGTTAGTGGGTTTATCTGGGGAGGGGGTTTTCAGGATGGTTTGGTAGTTTGAGGTTATATGCCGTTAGGAAGGTTAAATGTGCTTTTTTGTAATGGAGCTCTGGCAATTTCTGGGTTAAAAGGACAGTATACTATAAAATAGTTTTTCCCTTAATGTGTTTCCAATTACTTTTTTTTTACCAGCTGCAGAGTATACAATGGGGCCGAATTATCAAAGGTCTTGCGGACCTGATCCGACAGTGCGGATCAGGTCTGCAAGACCTCGCTGAATGCGGAGCGCAATACGCTCTCCGTATTCAGCATTGCACCAGCAGCTCACAACGTCGCCCCCTGCAGACTCGCGGCCAATCGGCTGTCAGTAGGGAGGTGTCAATCAACCCGATCGTATTCGATCACATTGAATTGTGGCGAATCCTGTCCGCCTCATCAGAGCAGGCAAACAGGGTTATGGAGCAGTGGTCTTTAGATCGCTGCTTCATAACTGCTGTTTCTGGCGAGTCTGAAGACTCACCAGAAACACGGCCCTTCAAGCTCCACTCGGAGCTTGATAAATGGGCCTCAATGTATGAGATTTGCTTTTTTAAGGCTTATTTGAGTAGAAGAATTAGCTGATTTTGTGTTTTGAAGCCACAACCTAATAAAATGGGTTGAGCTTGTAGGTATTATCAGATCTCATTACTGTATCACATTGTATACATATACCTGCTTCTTTATCTTATATCTGTCCATAAACCAATCATCAGTACTTGGAGAGAACAATGGAAAATTAACATTTTATTACCTTATCCTATTACTATAACCCACTGGGAGTGTAATTTCTTATACTGGCTGTGTTTACACAGTTTGGCCTTGAGGCCAAAAACGTTCAAGATGGGTGGGGATACCACAGGCTAAATAATCTATTTCAAATGCCAATATAAGGGTAATGGAAATACTTGTAAACAATTTAATACACACCAGCAGGTAAAGTGGATCATTGGGAATAAATTAAAAGGGAGAACATTTTTGAGTAAACTGTCCCTTTAATGGTAGTTAGGAGGTTTAAGCAGTGCAGAGTTTATTGTAGTGGTGTATGGGTTAAATGCATTTGGGGTTAAGGTGTTTATTGTGGTGGATGTAAGGTGGTTATAGTGCAGGTGGGTACTGCTAATGCTCAAAGTAATACTTAGCACCACATTTTAAAAAGCTATACTACAAGTTAAATATCTTGTGCATTGTGCATGCAAAAATCTCATCTTCACAGTGAAACTGGTTAGCTCGTTTATTAGCGTACAACTATGAGACGTGCTAATTTAGCGATGCTAAACAAGGCACTCCAGCTTATCAAGTAATAATTTTAAAGTATCATTAATTATTTTAGCATTTTTAAATATTTAGCTGCCACCAAGTGATTAAAAAAATGGTTTTGTTTGAGTTCTCAGGTTTCTTAAAATTAATCTGGAAAGTTGCCCAAATAACACATCTGCCATTTCGGTTTATACCATACTTCAAAGCTAAACACAGAAAATTGTTATAGTCAGTAGGCTTAGTATAAGCTTTGAAGAAGTGTAAAATATCTTCATTTATTTTATAGCAGTATATTATCAATGTTCACATTTTTTTCTTGACTATATCACCCCACTCTAAAAACTGGGATAATGCAAACCTATGTATGTATAGCATAACTTTATATACATCGCTGTTGTTTAAAGAAAAAAAATGATGTTTTGTGGCAATATTAGGGGCTTAAGCAAACAATCAGCTAGATTACGAGTTCAGAGCGCTATAGGGAAATTAACAAACACAACAAAAGTTACGTTATTTAACCCTCTATAGCCATTACAAGTTTTCCAACAGCCGGCTTGTGCATGCGATAGGGTAGTTTTAAGCTCCATACAGCAAACAATTCAAGCGCTGTTTTGATGTGCTCGTGCACGCTTTCCCCATAGACATCAATGGGGAGAGCGGGTCAGAAAAAAGCCTAACACCTGCGATCACGGAAACAAAAGCTCCGTAACGCAGCCCCATTGATGTCTATGGGAAAAAAAATAATATACGTTTAAACCTTACACCCTAACATAAACCTCACGTCTAAACACTCCTAATCTGTTGCCCCTGACATCGCCGACACCTACTTAATGTTATTAACCTGTAATCTGCCGCTCCCGATATCGCCACCACTATACTAAAGTTATTATTAACCCCTATTTTCCTGCACCCCAACATCACCCACACTATAATAAATATATTAACCCCTATTCCGCCGCTCCCCGACATAGCCACCACTAATTAACTATTAACCCCTAAACCTCTGTTCTCCCACATCACTATCACTAAATAAAACTATTAACCCCTAAACCACCAGCCCCCACATCGCAACAACCGAAATTAAACTATTAACCCCTAAACCTAAACCTAACCCTAACGTAACCCTAACCCTAGCACCCTCTAACTTTAACATAATTAAAAAAGAGCTAAATTAAAGTTACAATTATTAACTAAATAATACCTATTTGAAACTAAATACATACTTACCTGTGAAATAAAACCTAAGCTAGCTACAATATAACTATTAGTTATATTGTAGCTAGCTTAGGTTTTTTTTATTTCACAGGTAAGTTTGTATTTATTTTAACTAGGTAGACTAGTTAGTAAATAGTTATTAACTATTTACTAACTACCTAGTTAAATAAATACAAACTTACCTGTGAAATAAAAATAAAACCTAAGCTAAACAGCCAATAGGATGAGAGCCTATGAAATTATTTCAGTAGCTCTCATCCTATTGGCTGATTTGAATTTCCAAAATCAAATCAGCCAATAGGATTTTGAATCGCGTACCTTGCATTGAAGATTCAGTATCCGCCGTGACCGTATGAAGAGGATGCTCAGCGCCAGATGTCTTCAGGATGGACCCGTTCTGCGCCACCGGGATGAAGATAGAAGATGCTGCCTGGATGAAAATAGAAGAGGCCGCCTGGATAATGTCAATTCCTCTTTTTCCCCTTTCCTATTGGCCCCTTCCATCCTCTCTACACTATTTAACCTAGCAATCTACCACTCCTTGTTGCTGGATTATTGTTGTACACACCTCTGATTGTGTGTTCACTGAGCCAATCTGGCTCCAAGCTCACCTTCGTTGTTTCCTGAAGCACCATTCTATCCTCAGAGCCTGCTCAGCTGCTCACATCTAGTGAGACGCGGTCTGTGTCTCCAAGCCTATGTCATCAGCTGCTGCCGGTCCCTGAACACAGACACGCTCAGATATTGCTCTCAGCACACAGGCACGCTCAGATTCTGCTCTCACCTTAACCGCTGCAGGAATTATCCACTCTCTCTCCCTGGAAGTGGCAGGCAGGTTGTATGTAGAACAAAAGCGGTTATATTGTATAATAATTGCTCTGCCATGCATTGACTTTGTGATTCTTATCATTTCCTAGTTATATTCAATACCTGTCACATTGTCTTCTGAGTTCAAACTGACTTGTGTCTGTTCCACAAACTCTTCCTGGCACATAATAATATTCAGAGGGGTTGACTTGTTATCAGGTGATCTCAGTTAATTCCTCTGACACAAACCTCATTGTATTTTGATATAAGTAATTACCAGCAACATTCCAGTGGCTTATATAAAATCCTCTAACACCCTGACGTTGACAAAAACCTAACACAAAAAAGTGACATTGCTAACAGCACTGATATAACTGAGAGATGAAGACTTCTCGCTGCCTGGATGAGGACTTTGCCGCCTGGATGAAGATAGAAGAGGCCGCCTGGATGAAGACTTCTTGTCACCTGGATGAGGACTTTGCCGCCTGGATAAAGATCGTTCAAGCGGGACTTTAAAAACTGTAAGTGGATCTTCAGGGGTTAGTGATAGTTTTTTTAAGTTTTATTTGGGTGTTTTTTTTTTAGTTTAGGGTTTGGGCTTTTCATAAAAGATCTAAATGCCCTTTTCAGGGCAATGCAGAAGAACTAAATGCCTTTTTAAGGGCTATGCCCATACAAATGCCCTTTTCAGGGCAATGGTTAGCTAAGGTTTTGGTTAGAGTTAGGTTTTTTTTATTTTGGGGGGTTGGTTGGGTGGTGGGTTTTACTGTTGGGGTGTTCTTTGCATTTTTTTTACAGGTAAAAGAACTGTTTAACTTAGGGCAATGCCCTACAAAAGGCCCTTTAAAAGTTTATTGTAGGCTAGGGTTTTTTTTTATTTTGGGTGGGCTTTTTTATTTTGATAGGGCTATTAGATTTTATTTTTCGTAATTTAGTGTTTGTTATTTTTTGTAATTTAGTATTTTGTTTTTGTAATTAAATAGTTTCTAATTTGTATAGTAGTGTTAGGATTTTTTTTTGTTTTATTTAATTGGTAGTTAGTTTAATATTAGTTATATAGTTAT